>NW_026712133.1:1169740-1738299 GCF_030504385.1 Musca domestica | reverse complement strand
TGCTGAAAATAGATCTCTGAAGGTCGGCCATTCTCTATAACCACCTTTAATGTGTCTGTAGCGCATAAAGGTAGCCGCGATACATTAGTAAAATCCACTTCCCTTGCTTGTTGTGACATCTCTGACTCTCTTTTCATTTTTTCCTGTGTCTTTTCACCCAAAGATTTTGAATTTGTCTATTTATTGAACTCAGAGCTTTTTTGTACGATCCCATGGTTTCCATATATTGCTTCCTCAGTTTATTTTTGTCGATAGGGTTTCCTTCCTCTTCTGGAACATAATCGCGGCAGTCTATGTATGCTCTTTTGACCTGGTCCCATGCAGAGTCCAACTCCATCCTTCTTGTTTCCAATGTATGTACCGTGTCATCTAGTTTGGTTATCGAAAAAATTGGAATATAATCCATAAGATCGTTGACACAATTGTTTAATTTATCGCTTAAAGTTTTATCCATTTTGAAAGCTGAGCGTTAACCTTTACGAAATTTTTGTTGTGGTTACAAAAGGAAAGTTGCCTAATGAAAAGGACTAACTTGGTTTAAGATTTTAACTTTTATCCAAATTTTTATTTTTAAAATGGGGATAAGTTCCTTTCTGCAATTGTTGTCGACGAGAACGATCTTATCTTATTGTTTGCGAGAGTTGCAAAAGCAGAAATTACCAGAGATGTATTGCTGCAATAAACGGGTTTTTCCAAAAAAGAGAGTCTAGTTTGATAATCAAAGAGAAGTTGAAAATTCTGAAAAATTTCAGAGAATCCAGAAAAAAATTCCAACGAAGTAAAACCTGTGTGTTGGGTTGTCGAACAAAAGTTTCAAAATTTTCTTAAATCGCTTAATATCCTTTGACAGGAGGATTTTATTTTTAAAAGACAACATCTTTGATTATTGCTATGAAAATTTTCTAATTCAACAAATTTTCTAAATTCGCCAAATTTTCGATCAAAATCGCAACGAGAATTAGAGAGAATTATGAATGTATAAATTCAAATATTTGAGCAGAAATATTTCGAACAAATAATTTGGGTCAAAATCCAATTTTAAGCAAAAAATTTCAAAGAATTTGGTTTGGGTCCAAATATTTCGGCAAAAAGTTTTATGTGTCAGCAAAATATTTCAAAAGAAAATAATTTGGTTCAAAATCCAAATATATTTAGCAAGTGTCAAGAAAAAATCTTTTTTTTTTTTCAAAAAAGAGTCACAAAGCTCGAAATATATACCAGCAAAATATTTCTTCGAAAAGCGCAAGAAATTAATTTTGGGTCCAAGAAAATATTAAGCTCGTTAGAGCAATGTATATTATTTGCTAAATGGGAAAAAAGTTTATAATTAGAATAAAAATAAAAAATTGTAAATATTGTGGGATCGATTTTATGTCTGTCCAGCAGACTCCGTATTAAATTTGTTTGCTTGTTTTCCAAAACTATTTTTCCACAAATTCAAAAAAAAAAAATTGTAGGTTTTGTATCACTTGTATGTCTGTCCACCAGAGGCTTGCTTGTTCTCAAATTTTTTGAAAAATTTCAAAAAAATTATTTCGGTTTTTTTGTCTGTACAACAGACGCTATTTTTCAAATGGTTATTATTTACTTCCAAAAAATATGGGGATTTTCTAGTGACGCTTTGTTACAAAAAATTGTATACTGATATTGCAATATGGCGTTTATACGTTTGCCAAGTTTGGTGACGCCAATTTTCCAAAGTTAAAAGCTTATGTATCTGTGTCAATAAGGCGCTTATGTATTCACCTGAACTCCAAGTTCAGAAAATTCAAATATTTTTGTATTTATTGTATTATTTGTATTGTATATGTATATATATATATATATATGTATATATATGTATACATATATATATACATATATATATATATATATATATATATATATATATATATATATATATATATATATATATATATATATATCTATAAAAGAGGAAAATGTTTGTATGTTTGTTTCTTTGTTTGTAATTTATGGACTCGAAAACCGCTGAATAGATTTTCCTGAAAATTTCCATATATACTGCAACATCGCCTGAAAGTAACATAGGCTATATACATTTTTGAATTTCCACTTGGAACTGGAGATATAGCATCAGAATCGGAGATACCTCCCAAAAATTTAGATTTTATATGCACATATCTATTGATGGGTTGAAGATACTGTCTCCAAACTTGGAATACGTAACGGAATTTGGAACAAAAATAAGTTTGCCAAATTATATTGTAATCGGTTCAGATTTGGATATAGCTCCCATATATATTTCGACCGATTTCGTTTATTTGATGCCTCAAACACAATATGAACGTTCGGTTCCTATGAAATTTGGAATGTGTGACGGGATTTAATCCGAAATTAAATTTGTCAAATTATATTGAAATCGGTTCAGATTTGGATATAGCTCCCATATATATTTTCGGCCGATTTCAAGCATTTGATGCACCAAACACGCTATGTATCCCCAATTTCAATGAAATTTGAAACGTGTGATAGATTTTATCTAAAAAATTGATTTCCCAAATTATATTGAAATCGGTTCAGATTTGGATATAGCTCCCATATACATTTTCGGCCGATTTCATGTATTTGGTGGACCAAACACGACATGTATTTCCAATTGTAATGAAATTTAAAATAAGTAACGGAATTCGGAGCCAAAATGAATTGGTAAAATTAAATTGAAATCGGTTCAGATTTGGATATAGCTCCCATATTTATTTTCGACCGATTTCATGTATTTGATGCACCAAACACGCTATGTATCTCTAATTTCAATGAAATTTGGAATGTGTAGCGGAAATTAAAACAAATATACATTTGTCAAATTATATTAAAATCGGTTCCGATTTGGATATAGCTCTCATATATATTTTCGACCGATTTCATGTATTTTATGCACCATACACGATATGTATGTTGGATTCCAAAGAAATTTGGAATATGTATCGGGATTTTGATTAGAAAATAAATTAGTCAAATTATATTAAAATCGGTTCAGATTTGGATATAGCTCCCATATATATTTTCCGACGATTTCACATATTTCGGCATGAGTGGCTACATTTGGTACAAAAATAAATTTGACAAATTATATTCAAATACGCTCAGATTTGATTATAGCTCCCATATATATACTCAGCCGATTTCACATATTTGATGCACCCAAAGCGAGAGAGACAAAATCTGGCACCAGAAAAAATTGCCAAATTATATTAAAATCAGTTGAGGTTTGGATATAGCTAACATATATATTTCGACCGATTTCATACATGTTATGCACCAAACATGATATATATGACCGATACCAATGAAATTCAAAATGTGTGGCGTAATTTGGTTACAATAATAAATGTGACAAATTAATTGGAAATTAGTTAAGATTTGGATATAGCTCCCATATATATATTATCGGCCGATTCCAAATATTTGACGCACCAATTTCAATGAAATATGAAAGGTGTGGCGGAATTAGTGTAAAAGTAATTTTTTTAAAATTATATTTGAACCGAATCAGATTGGGATATGATTTTAATAAGAACCATTGACCCACAACGCCTTAGGCTAACACTAAAAAACAACACAACAATTGATTTGAAATACGCTTATTACGGCGAAGTATATTGGTATCTCGAATTCACTAATTGCAATAGAAATGCCACTCAAATTCAAAAGATTGCAGTTTACTGCACGCTTGGTATTTCCTATGAAATAAATAAATCCGAAGGACAAACCCTTCGTGTATGTATCTCATGTTACTGCTTTTCTAATGGTTTTGGTTATTTACGCATTAAAGTAGTACAATAATTTTTTTATACCCTCCACCAAAAAAGGTATGGAGGGTATATTAACTTTGTCATTCCGTTTGTAACTCATCGAAATAATCATTTTAGACCCAACAAGTATATATATTCTTGATCAGCGTAAAATTCTAAGACGATTTAGCCCTGTCCGTCTGTTGTAATCACGCTACAGTCTAAACGAATTAAGATAGGAAGCTAAAATTTTGCACAGATCTCTCTTTTGTCTGCAGGCAGGTCAAGTTCGAAGATGGGCTATATCGGTCCACGATATCGTATAGCCCCCATATAACGGTACCCCCGATATTCGGTATTTTGATGATGTAAGCCACATTTTTCAATGGAATTGTCTGAAAATCCACACAAGTAGTTCCTTGTGGGTACTTTATACCTCGGCAGAGAATTATCTATATAGGTCCACAATATCGTATAGCCCCCATATAACGGTACCCCCCGATATTCGGTATTTTGATGATTTTACCCACATTTTTCAATGGAATTGCCTGAAAATCCACACAAGGAGTTCCTTGTGGGTACTTTATACCTCGGCAAAGAATTGTCCATACAGGTCCACGATATCGTATAGCCCCCATGAAATGGTACCCCCACGGTATTCGGTATTTTGATGATTTTAGCCACACTTTTCAATGGAATTGTCTGAAATTCCACAAAAGGAGTCCCTTGTGGGCATTTTACCTCCTCAAAAAGAATTGTCTATATAGGTCCACGATATCGTATATCCCCCATATAACGGTACCCCCCGATATTCGGTATTTTGATGATTTTACCCACATTTTTCGACGGAATTGTCTGAAAATCCACACAAGGAGTTCCTTGTGGGTAATTTATACCTCGGCAGAGAATTATCTATATAGGTCCACAATATCGTATAGCCCCATATAACGGTACCCCCCGATATTCTGTATTTTGATGATTTTACCCACATTTTTAAACGGAATTGTCTTAAAATCCACACAAGGAGTTCCTTGTGGGTACTTTATACCTCGGCAGAGAATTATCTATATAGGTCCACAATATCGTATAGCCCTCATATAAAGGTACCCCCCGATATTCGGTATTTTGATGATTTTACCCACATTTTTCTATGGAATTGTCTGAAAATCCACACAAGGAGTTCCTTGTGTGTACTTTATACTTCGGCAGAGAATTATCCATATAGGTCCACAGTATCGTATAGCCCCCATATAACGGTACCCCCCGATATTCGGTATTTTGATGATTTTGCCCACATTTTTCAACGGAACTGTCCGAAAATCCACACAAGGAGTTCCTTGTGGGTACTTTAAACCTCGGCAGAGAATTATCTATATAGGTCCACAATATCGTATAGCCCCCATATAACGGTACCCCCCGATATTCGGTATTTTGATGATTTTACCCACATTTTTCAACGGAATTGTCTGAAAATCCACACAAGGAGTTCCTTGTGGGTACTTTATACCTCGGCAGAGAATTATCTATATAGGTCCACAATATCGTATAGCCCCCATATAACGGTACCCCCCCGATATTCGGTATTTTGATGATTTTACCCACATTTTTCAACGGAATTGTCTGAAAATCCACACAAGGAGTTCCTTGTGTGTACTTTATACCTCGGCAGAGAATTATTTATATAGGTCCACAATATCGTATAGCCCCCATGTAACGGTACTCCCGATATTCGGTATTTTGATGATTTTAGCCACATTTTTCAATGGAATTGTCTGAAATTCCACAAAAAGAGTCCCTTGTGGGCATTTTACCTCCCCAAAAAGAATTGTCTATATAGGTCCACGATATCGTATATCCCCCATATAACTGTAACCCCGATATTCATTATTTTGATGATGTTAGCCACGCTTTTCAATGGAATTGTCTTAAAATCTACACAAGTGGTTCCTTGTGAGTACTTCACCCCCTGAGAGAGAATTGTCTATACAGGTCCACGATATCGTATATCCCCCATATAACGGTACCTCCCGATATTCGGTATTTTATGATTTGACCCACATTTTTCATCGGAATTGTCTGAAAATCCACACAAGGAATGGGGTTCTTTGTACACAAGGGGTTCTTTGTGAGCACTTTACCCCCCGACAGAGAATTCTCTATATAGGTTTACGATAACGTATAACTCCCACAAGGAATGGGGTTCTTTGTACACAAGGGGTTCTTTGTGAGCACTTTACCCCCCGACAGAGAATTCTCTATATAGGTTTACGATAACGTATAGCTCCCATATAACGGTACCCCGCGATATTCGGTATTTTTATGATTTTAGCCACATTTTCCAATCGTATTGTCTGAAAATCCACACACGGAGTTCTTTGTGAGTACTTTACTCCTGAAACGGAATTGTCTATATAGGTCCACAATATCGTATATCCCCCGTATAGCGGTACTCCCCTATATTCGGTATTTTGATGATTTTAGCCACTTTTCCAATGGAATTATCTGAAAATCCATACAAGGAGTTCCTTGTGAGTACTTTACACGCAGACATAGATTTGTCTTTATAGGTCCACAATATCGTATATCGCCCCATATATCGGCACCTTCATATATTAGATATTTTAAAGATTTTAAAAGAATTTTTATTGGATTCTGTTTTTTTGAAAATTTTCTAATTCGTTCCAAATGGTGGAGGGTATTAAAAGTTCGGCCCAGCCGAACTTACTGCTTTTTTACTTGTTTAATTCTTAAATTTGTGTTTTTTTTTAACCAACATATATATATATATATATATATATATATATATATATATACTAGCTGAACCCGGTGCGCTTCGCTACCCCTTTTGATTTTATATGCATGCAAAATTTTATTTACGAATATATGTTGGTTAAAAAAAAAAACACAAATTTAAGAATTCGGTT
The DNA here is from genome assembly GCF_030504385.1 of Musca domestica. NCBI lineage: Eukaryota > Metazoa > Arthropoda > Insecta > Diptera > Muscidae > Musca > Musca domestica. The sequence goes on along the minus strand of NW_026712133.1, from coordinate 1,731,623 downwards.
GGGCCGAACTTACTGCTTTTTACTTGTTTAATTCTTAAATTTGTGTTTTTTTTTTTTAACCAACATATATATATATATATATATATATATATATATATATATATATATATATATATATATATATATATATATATATATATATACTAGCTGAACCCGGTGCGCTTCGCTACCCCTTTTGATTTTATATGCATGCAAAATTTTATTTACGAATATATGTTGGTTAAAAAAAAAAACACAAATTTAAGAATTAAAAAAAATTATTGTACTACTTTAATGCGTAAATAACCAAAACCATTAGAAAAGCAGTAACATGATGATGATTTTCGCCACATTTTTCACGGATTTGTCTACAAATTGGTAATTGTGGGCCATAATGGGTTCTAGCTCGTATGACAATCATTGTATATATAGGTCCACGTTTTGGTATAGCCCCCATATAACGGTACCTCCCGATATTCGGTATTTTGATCGTTTTGCCACATTTTTTCACGGATTTGTCTAAAAATTGGTATATGTTGGTCATAATGGTTTCTAACACTGGTGGTGGAACATAGTATGTATTCGTCCACGTTTTCTTGTAACCCCCACATAATAGTACCCCCGATATTCGGTATTTTTATGGTATTTGTCAACATTTTCCACGGATTTGTCTAAAAATTGGTATTTGTAGTTCATAATGGGTTCTAGCTCCGGTGACAGAACATTGAATATTTAGGTCCACGTTTTGTAGTTTTTGAATAGTGTGAATTGATTCTGTAGAAACCTCAGGTAGGTTAAAAAGTGTCTTGATTTATTCTCGTAACCATCTGCGAGATTTTTTTATGCTAATGTAAATCCATCATTAGGTAGAGGGACATGCGAAATAATTCCTCTAGCTTCTCCTCCAATTTTTGCGTTAAATGGAATAATTTTTCGACATTGCTTAATTTTGAGTTGTTTATGTAACTTGCTGAAAATAGATCTATGAAGGTCAGCCATTCTCTATAAGCGCTTTTAAATGTGTCTGTAGCGCAAGAAGGTAGCCGCGATACATTGTTCTTTCCAATGTATGTACCTTGTTGTTTCCAATGTATGCACCGTGTCATCTGCTTTGGTTATTGAAAAAAATTGGAATATAATCCAGAAGATCGTTGACGCAATTTGTGAATTTATCGCTTAAAGTTTTATCCATTTTGAAAGCTGAGCGTTAACCTTTACGAAATTTTTGTTGTGTTACAAAAGGAAAGTTGCCCAATGAAAAGGACTAACTTGGTTTAAGATGTTAACTTTTATCCAAATTTTATTTTTAAAATGGGGATAAGTTTCGTTCTCCAATTGTTGTCGACGAGAACGATATTATCTTATTAGTTTGAGTCTGATTATATTTCGTTTCGTTCCATAAGTTTCAAAATATTTGAAAAATTTCAAAAATTTAATTTGTATTTGAGCCCGGAATGATTTGATTAAAAATGTTTGTTGGGTTGCCAGAAGGGGTCAACTTTTAGCCAAAATGAGCACAAGAGAAAATAAAATCTTTTAAAGTCCACTTACAGGAGGATTTTATTTGTGCAAATCAAGAAACGAGAATTGCAAAAGCAGAAATTACCAGAGATGTATTGTTGCAATAAACGGGTTGTTGAAAATTCTGATTTTATGTCTGTCCAGCAGACTCCGTATTAAATTTGTTCTCCAAAAATTCATATAATTTTGCGGGTTAAGTTTCAAGTGTATGTCTGTCCACCAGACGCTTGCTTGTTTTCCAAATTTATTTTTCCAAAATTAAAAAAAAAAACCAAAAAAATTGTGTTTGTATCACTTGTCTGTCTGTCTGTCCACCAGAGGCTTGCTTGTTCTCAAATTTTTTGAAAATTTAAAAAAAAAATTAGGTTGTTTGTCTGTCCACCAGACGCTATTTTTCAAACGGTTATTATTTACTTTAGTTTGAATGAAGCCAAATCTTCACAAAAAATATGGCGATTTTCTAGTGACGCTTTGTTTCAAAAAAAAACGAAAAAAAATGTATATTGATATTGCAATATGGCGTTTATATGTTTGCCATGTTTGGTGACGCCCATTTTCCAATGCGAAAAGCTTATGTATTTGTGTCAATATGGCAAATGAACTCCAAGTTCAGAAAATCCAAATATTTATTGTATATGACTGAAAATTTTTGAAATAATATATGTCTGTCTCTGGGTCTATAGCCAAATATTTATCCACAAAAATGGCTCCAAATGGAAAATGCTCGTTCACTGTGTCTGAGTGGGAAACTAGCAGCTTTGAATACGTGTCAAAGTCATCTTGCAAAATATGGCAACATGCGGGTCAATGGAAATATTGATTTGCCTGCTCCCGAAATGCCCTTTGTGTCAAAGAAGAAATTTCAACAAGCACTCACTTTGGGTTTCTTCTGGGTCTCGGTGTTGTACCCTATTTGTTGTTGTGCTGCTTGTGTCCGTCCTGCTTGCTGCAGGACGGTACTGAAGGATTAAATGTTTTTAGGCTTACCTTTTTTGCCTGTTTAAATTATAAGAAATTTAAATTAAGAAATATGTTTTGGTTCAGTCTTTTATTTAGATTTTGGGGTAGTGCAATTTAGTTTAAGTAGTATTATTTTGTATTTGGGTTTTAATTCACTAATTTGTAAGTTTTTTATTAATATATTTTATATTTTAAATTGAATAGTCTTAATTCATTAGTTTGTACGTTTTAGCACGCAAGTTTTACAATTTCACAGTTTATTTGAACACTTTTTTACATTTTAATTTCGGTGTATTAACGCTAATTATGTTTATAGTTAAGAGTATTTATGCCCTCCACGTTGAAAATGAGGTTTATTCACTTTATCATTCCGTTTGTAACATCCCTAAATATTTGTCGTAGACCCCATAAAGTAATATAATATATAATTCATAATTAGCATAAAATTCTAAGTCGACTAACCGATGCCTCTCTGTTGAAATCACGATACAGCCCACATTATTTGACGTACAGCTTCATTATTTGGGAGAACAATTTGTATTGGGTCTAGGATGGTTTGTATTTAAAATGAGAAATATCGGTCAACGTTTTGGAATAGCCCCAATATAACAGTATCTCCTGATATTTGGTATTTTGATGATTTTGCTACATTTCTTCACGGATTTGTCTAAAAATTGTTAATTGTAGTCCATAATGGGTTCTAGATCATGTGGCGATCATTGTATATATAGGTCCACGTTTTGGTATAGCCCCCATAAAACGGTACCTCCCGATATTCGGTATTTTGATCGTTTTTGCAACATTTTTTCACGGATTTGTCTAAAAATTGGTATATGTTGGTCATAATTTTTTCTAGCCCCGGTGGTGGAACATAGTATGTATTCGTCCACGTTTTCGTGTAGCCCCCACATAATAGTGCCTCCCGATATTCGGATTTGTTTAAAAATTGGTATTTGTAGTTCATAATAGGTTCTAGCTCCTGTGACAGAACATTGAATATTTAGGTCCACGTTTTCCTAAGGCGGACGCTAAGATAATGCTACCCACAGATATTCTCTTTTTTGATAACCATACTCACATTTACCCACGAAATTGATTCAAATTTTGTATTTAAGAAAATTTGGTAGATTACAATTCTTGAAGTATAAAATTGTCTATAGAGGTTCCTTTTTGGAAAGATCCACTTATAACGGCCTCATCCACTTTATGGTTTTTTGAAAACTTAAAAAAAAAACTAAATTAATACATTCTTTTAAGTTTGCAAAACACAGTTTACAGGGTTCTACCTACGGTGGCGGACATAGTATGTATATGTCCACGTTTTCGTGTAGCCCCCACATAATAGTACCCCCGATATTCGGTATTTTTATGATATTTGTCAACATTTTCCACGAATTTGTCTAAAAATTGGTATTTGTAGTTCTGTCACCGGAGCTAAAACCCATTATGAACTACAAATACCAGTTTTTAGACAAATCCGTGGAAAATGTTGACAAATATCATAAAAATACCGAATATCGGGGGTACTATTATGTGGGGGTTACACGAAAACGTGGACGTATACATACTATGTTCCGCCGCCGCAGCTAGAACCCATTATGAGCTACAAATACCAATTTTTAAAAAAAAATCCGAGTATCGGGAGGCACTATTATGTGGGGGCTACAGGAAAACGTGGACGAATACGTACTATGTTCCACCACCGGTGTTAGAAACCATTATGACCAATATATACCAATTTTTAGACAAATTCGTGAAAAAATGTGGCAAAACGATCAAAATACAGAATATCGGGAGGTACCGTTATATGGGGGCTATACCAAAACGTGGACCTATATATACAATGCTAATTATGAATTATATATTATATTACCTTATGGGCCTACAACGAATATTTAGGGATATTACAAACGGAATGATAAAGTGAATATACTCCCTTTTCAACGTGGAGGGCATAAATACTCTTAACTATAAACATAATTTGCGTTAATACGCCGAAATTAATTATTAGTTACCGTTAATTGCCCGAACGAATGTAAAAAAAATTACAAATAAATTGTGAAATTGTAATACTTACGTGCTAAAACGTACAAACTAATGAATTAAGACTATTCAATTTAAAATATAAAATCTATTAATAAAAAACTTACAAATTAGTGAATTAAAACCCAAATACAAAATAATACTACTTAAACTAAATTGCACTACCCCAAAATCTTAATAAAAGACTGAACTAAAATATATTTCTTAATTTAAATTTCTTATAATTTAAACAGGTAAAAAGGTAAGCCTAAAAACTTTTGATCCTTCAGTGCCGTCCTGCAGCAAGCTGGACGGACACAAGCAGCACAACAACAAACAGGTACAACACCAACATTTGGCTATAGACCCAGAGACAGACACATTATTTCAAAATTGGCGGAAATTTTCAGCCATATACAAATATATATATATATATATATATATATATATATATATATATATATATATATATATATATATATATATATATATATATATATATATATATATATATATATATATATATATATATATATATATATATATATATATATATATATATATATATATATATATATATATATATATATATATATATATATATATATGCTTACGGCACTGAAGGATCAAAAGTTTTTAGGCTTACCTTTTTACCTGTTTAAATTGTAAGAAATTTAAATTAAGAAATATATTTTAGTTCAGTCTTTTATTAAGATTTGGGGTAGTGCAATTTAGTTTAAGTAGTATTATTTTGTATTTGGGTTTTAATTCACTAATTTGTAAGTTTTTTATTAATAGATTTTATATTTTAAATTGAATAGTCTTAATTCATTAGTTTGTACGTTTTAGCACGTAAGTATTACAATTTCACAATTTATTTGTAATTTTTTTACATTCGTTCGGGCAATTAACGGTAACTAATAATTAATTTCGGCGTATTAACGCAAATTATGTTTATAGTTAAGAGTATTTATGCCCTCCACGTTGAAAAGGGAGTATATTCACTTTATCATTCCGTTTGTAATATCCCTAAATATTCGTTGTAGCCCCATAAGGTAATATAATATATAATTCATAATTAGCATTGTATATATAGGTCCACGTTTTGGTATAGCCCCCATATAACAGTACCTCCCGATATTCGGTATTTTGATCGTTTTGCCACATTTTTTCACGGATTTGTCTAAAAATTGGTATATGTTGGTCATAATGGTTTCTAACACCGGTGTTGGAACATAGTAAGTATTCGTCCACGTTTTCTTGTAGCCCCCACATAATAGTGCCTCCCGATACTCGGATTTTTTTTTTTAAAAATTGGTATTTGTAGCTCATAATGGGTTCTAGCTCCGGTGGCGGAACATAGTATGTATACGTCCACGTTTTCGTGTAACCCCCACATAATAGTACCCCCGATATTCGGTATTTTTATGATATTTGTCAACATTTTCCACGGATTTGTCTAAAAATTGGTATTTGTAGTTCATAATGGGTTTTAGCTCCGGTGACAGAACATTGAATAGTTAGGTCCACGTTTTCTAAGGCGGACGCTAAGATAACGCTACCCACAGATATTCTGTTTTTTGATAACCATACTCACATTTACCCACGAAATTGGTTCAAATTTTGTATTTAAGAAAATTAAATTAATTAAAAGTATAAAATTGTCTATAGAGGTTCCTTTTTGGAAAGACCCACATATAACGGCCTCACCCACTTTATGGTTTTTTGAAAAGTTTAAAAAAAACTAAATTAATACATTCTTTTAAGTTTGCAAAATACAGTTTGGTTTGTCTATGTGTGTATTTTAGCTTAAATTTGGCGACTCCTTGAAGTATTGCAGCTGACAAATACGAATTGAGATGAAGGATATGGAGATATTAACAAAAGCATTTTAGGAACATTTTCTTTCTGCATATTGAGTTTAATAATCCAATTTGAAAAATCTACACTTTTGAAATTGAAATAATTAATTAAAAATTTATTGCTTTGTTTACACTTTGGACATATTTTTTATTAGTGAAAGTGGTAAAAGAGCAAACTGTCAAAATTTTTAGCTATATGCTCTCACAGTATCTCTGACTTGCAAATTTTACATACACTCAAATTGTCCACAACCGTAGCTCATTCAATCACACTACTAAACGGGACTTTCACAAATGCGCAGACTTTTAGGCGCGACACTAAAGTTCAAGAAACAAATACCTATAGACCAAAAAAGAAGTTGAGGAAGGACTTTCCTCAGTGCAGTCTGAAAACGCCATGGGTAGCTGGTAGCTGTGTGGTATGATATGATAAACCCCTTTCCGTTAACCCCTCTTATCAAACCACAAGTTTCTACCACATTTTTATTTATGAAACATTTTATTTAAAATCAAATTCAAGTAAGAACTGATCCGCATAGGCGTTTTTTAAGAAATTGTAAATAAATATATATTTAATTGTACAATATTCACTACCTATGTATGTAATAGTGCAGTTCAACAAAACATTAATTTAAGTAATTATGGCAGACAGGCAGACGGAAGTATGTGAAAGAGATTGAAAAAAAAAGAATAATGTTTGAAATAACGTCGGCGGAAGCGATATGACTTGAGAAAAATTGAGATTAACATGTTTATGCGGCAGACTTTACTAATTAAGTTCTCTTGGTGTTTTATTTAGACGTGCTGCTTAGTTTAATAATATTTAGTTTATTTTATGCCGAAATGTTAAGGAGCGACCTTTAGAAGCGATAATAAGGTGTTTATAGTTAAGAGTATTTTTTTAGAATGATGATTAGCACGTGCCAGCACATAACGTCGATCGTCATTAAACAGGTTCGCACAAAATTATCTCTGATATAGCCTTGTTAACCTGATATAGATTCATACTTTTTTCCCATTCCGTTTGTAACATCCCTTAACTTTCGTCGTAGACCCCATAAATTATATACACTGGTGGCCAAAACTAAAGCAACTAAAATCACATAGACAATAAATGTCCTGTAATTATTTTTCCAGTTTTAAATGAGCTTCTTTATTCACTTTTAAAAAACTAAAAATAAGAATTCAAAAATAATTTTTATTGAAAAATAATATATGGAAAACTAAAATGACCCAATTTTTGCTTAGTCAAAACTAAAGCAACTTTTTGATATTTTATTTGAAAATAATTAAAAATTTTGGCTAGTAGTCGATAGCATAATCATTGTTTTTGATAGCAGATGTACATCTATAACACACTCAATTTGATTCTTGGGTATGCTTTCCCAGCCACCTTGAATTGTTTGGAAGATTTTGTGTTTATTTGTTTCAGAATCTCGCTGAACCTTCCTTTCTACGATACTCCAAAGGTATTCTATCGGGTTTAGGTCAGGTGACAAAATACCGTTTTTTGACTCCCGCGACCAATCTTGACAAGTTTTGATGGATGTTTGGGATGCATGTTTTATGATTTGTGCTACATATTTCCACGAATTGGTCTAAAAATTGGCATTAGTAGTTCGTAATTGGTTCTAGCTCCGGTAGCGAAACATTTACCTACGAAATTGTTTCAAATTTAGTATTTAAGAAGATTTGGTAGATGACAATTCTTGAAGTATAAAATTGTCTATAGAGGCCTCACCTACTTTATGGTTTTTTGAACATTTTAACAGCATTATCCAAACTGAATTACTGTTATTTGTAATTTAAAGTGGAACACGTGAATCCAGATACTTTTATATACAATTTTTTTATTTACCCAATGGTGAAGGGTATTAAAAGTTCGACCAAGTAGATATTTTTTTTTTTTACTTGTTTTTTATAAAAACATTTTTAAACTGAGGAAACATCATGTTTTATGTAAACTTTAATGGCACGTCCAGTGATAGCAAACAAAATTAATTAGTATATACTTTTCGGCGGTGCAGAGCAATAGTCTTATTATTCATATTTTTTTAAGTTGCAAAACGCAGTTCAGTTTGTATATGTGTTGCAAGTATTGCAACTGAAAAAAACGAATTGAGATGAAGGATATGAAGACATTAACAGAAGCATTTTAGGAACATTTTTTCTGCATATTGAATTTAATAAGCCAATTTCAAAAATCTACACTTTTGAAATTAAAATAATTAATTGAAACTTGTTTGTTTTGTTTACCATTTGGTCATATTTTTATACCCTCCACCATACTATGGAGAGTATATTAACTTTGTCATTGCGTTTGTAACTCCTCGAAATACTCATGTCAGACCCAACAAAGTATATACATTCTTGATCAGCGTAAAATTCTAAGTCGATTTAGCCATGTCCGTCTGTCTGCCCGTTTGTTTGTTGTAATCACGCTATCTTTCTTAATCGGCCATGTAGGTCCACGTTTTCATATAGCCCCCATATATATATACCTCCCGATATTCGGTACTTTGATGATTTTATCGACATTATTCACCAGAATTGTTTCAACTTTGGTATTTGAAGTTCGAAATGGATACTGCAGCCTATGACAGAAAATTATCTGTGCAGGTCCACGTCTTCGTATAGCACCCATACAACGGTACCTCCCGATATTCGGATTTTGGTGATTTTAGCGACATTATTTATCCGAATTGTTTCGAATTTGGTATTTGCAGTTCGAAATGAATACTACAGCCTAAGAGAGAAAATTGTCTGTGCAGGTCCACGTCTTCGTATAGCCCCCAAGGCTTAGACCCTAATATGACGGCTATATTCGGTATTTTTTAAATTTTAACAGAATTTTTTAAGGACTTTATTTTTTTTAATATTTCCAAATTCGTTCCAAACAATGGATTGAATTCCAAGTTCGGCCCGGCCAAACTTACTGCTTTTTAACTTGTTTATTAGTATAAGTGGCAACAAAAATTTGAGGTATATGCTCTCACAGTATCACTGACTTTCAAATTGTACATACAGGCAAATTGTCCATAATCTTAGCTTATTAAGTTGCACTACTAAACGAGATTTTCACAAATGCGCAGACTTTTATGCGCGACGATAAAGTTCAAGAAAAAAACACCTTTAGACCAAAAACGAAGTTGAGAAAGACTCTTGATATAGTCTGAAAACGCCATAGGTAACTGAAAGCTGTGTGGTATGATATGATAAACCCCTTTCGGTTAACCTCACTTATATTTCTTAACTCTTACCAACCAAACCACATTTTTCTACCACATTTTCATTTGTTAAACATATTATTTAAAATTAATTAGAAATCCAATGTATGTACCGTGTCATCTAGTTTGGTTATCGAAAAAATTGGAATATAATCCATAAGATCGTTGACGCAATTTTTGAATTTATCGCTTAAAGTTTTATCCATTTTGAAAGCTGAGCGTTAACCTTTACGAAATTTTTGTTGTGTTACAAAAAGGAAAGTTGCCCAATGAAAAGGACTAACTTGGTTTAAGATTTTAACTTTTATCCAAATTTTTATTTTTAAAATGGGGATAAGTTCCTTTCTGCAATTGTTGTCGACGAGAACGATCTTATCTTATTGTTTGCGAGAGTTGCAAAAGCAGAAATTGCCAGAGATGTATTGCTGCAATAAACGGGTTTTTCCAAAAAAAGAGAGTCTAGTTGGATAATCAAAGAGAAGTTGAAAATTCTGAAAAATTTCAGAGAATCCAGAAAAAAATTCCAACGAAGTAAAAGCTCTGTGTTGCGTTGTCGAACAAAAGTTTAAAAATTTTTACTTAAAATCGCTTAATATCCTTTGACAGGAGGATTTTATTTTTAAAAGACAACATCTTTGATTATTGCTGTGAAAATTTTCTAATTCAACAAATTTTCTAAATTCGCCAAATTTTCGATCAAAATCGCAACGAGAGTTAGAGAGAATTATGAATGTATAAATTCAAATATTTGAGCAGAAATATTTCGAACAAATAATTTGGGTCAAAATCCAAATTTTGAACAAAAGCCAAATATTTCGGCAAAAAGTTTTATGTCTAAGCAAAATATTTCAAAAGAAAATAATTTGGTTCAAAATCCAAATATATTTAGCAAAGAAAAGTGTCAAGAAAATATCTTTTATTTTTTCAAAAAAAAAAGTCTCAAAACTCGAAAAATATACCAGCAAAATATTCCTGCTAAAAGCGCAAGAAATTAATTTTGGGTCCCAGAAAAATATTAAGCTCGTTAGAGCAATATATATTATATTGCTAAATGGGGAAAAAGTTTATAATTAGTATAAAAAAAATTTTAAATATTGTGGGATCGATTTTATGTCTGTCCAGCAGACTCCGTATTAAATTTGTTCTCCAAAAATTCATATAAATTTACGGGTTAAGTTTCAAGTGTATGTCTGTCCACCAGAAGCTTGCTTGTTTTCCAAAATTATTTTTCCACTGTCTATCCACAAAAATGGCTTCAAATGGAAAATGCTCGTTCACTGTGTCTGAGTGGGCAACTAGCAGCTTTGAATACGTGTCAAAGTCATCTTGCAAAATATGGGAATATGCGGGTCAATGGAAATATTGATTTGCCTGCTCCCGAAATGCCCTTTGTGTCAAAGAAGAAATTTCAACAAGCACTCACTTTGGGTTTCTTCTGGGTCTCGGTGTTGTACCCTGTTTGTTGTTGTGCTGCCTAAATGTTTTTAGGCTTACCTTTTTTGCCTGTTTAAATTATAAGAAATTTAAATTAAGAAATATGTTTTAGTTCAGTCTTTTATTTAGATTTTGGGGTAGTGCAATTTAGTTTAAGTAGTATTATTTTGTATTTGGGTTTTAATTAACTAATTTGTAAGTTTTTTATTAATAGACTTTATATTTTAAATTGAATAGTCTTAATTCATTAGTTTGTACGTTTTAGCACGCAAGTTTTACAATTTCACGGTTTATTTGAACACTTTTTTACATTTTTTCTGGCAATTAACGCTAACTAATAATTAATTTCGGTGTATTAACGCTAATTATGTTTATAGTTAAGAGTATTTATGCCCTCCACGTTGAAAAGGAGGTTTATTCACTTTATCATTCCGTTTGTAACATCCCTAAATATTTGTCGTAGACCCCATAAAGTAATATAATATATAATTCATAATTATCATAAAATTCGACTAACCGATGCCTCTCTGTTGAAATCACGATACAGCCCACATTATTTGACGTACAGCTTCATTATTTGGGAGAACAATTTGTATTGGGTGTAGGATGATTTGTATTTAAAATGAGAAATATCGGTCAACGTTTTGGAATAGCCCCAATATAACAGTACCTCCTGATATTTGGTGTTTTGATGATTTTGCTATATTTCTTCACGGATTTGTCTAAAAAATGTTAATTGTAGTCCATAATGGGTTCTAGATCGTGTGGCGATCATTGTATATATAGGTCCACGTTTTGGTATAGCCCCCATATAACGGTACCTCCCGATATTCGGTATTTTGATCGTTTTTGCAACATTTTTTCACGGATTTGTCTAAAAATTGGTATATGTTGGTCATAATTTTTTCTAGCCCCAGTGGTGGAACATAGTATGTATTCGTCCACGTTTTCCTGTAGCCCCCACATAATAGTGCCTCCCGATATTCGGATTTGTTTAAAAATTGGTATTTGTAGTTCATAATAGGTTCTAGCTCCGGTGACAGAACATTGAATATTTAGGTCCACGTTTTCCTAAGGCGGACGCTAAGATAACGCTACCCACAGATATTCTCTTTTTTGATAACCATACTCACATTTACCCACGAAATTGATTCAAATTTTGTATTTAAGAAAATTTGGTAGATTACAATTCTTGAAGTATAAAATTGTCTATAGAGGTTCCTTCTTGGAAAGACCCACTTACAACGGCCTCATCCACTTTATGGTTTTTTGAAAACTTGAAAAAAAAAAATTAATTAATACATTCTTTTAAGTTTGCAAAACACAGTTTACAGGGTTCTAGCTACGGTGGCGGAACATAGTATGTATACGTCCACGTTTTCGTGTAGCCCCCACATAATAGTTCCCCCGATATTCGGTATTTTTATGATATTTGTCACCATTTTCCACGAATTTGTCTAAAAATTGGTATTTGTAGTTCATAATGGGTTCTAGCTCCGGTGACAGAACAGTGAATATTTAGGTCCACGTTTTCCTAAGGCGGACATATATATTCTGTTTTTTTTTTTTATCACAGCGTGATATGCCAGATAATAATGACCATGTGATGTGACGTGTGATTGTTAGTTGGTTTTTTTTAAGCAAATTTTGATATAGAGGGCTCTATATTTCTAACTGATTCCAAGGTTTGGAATTTATTTGTTAAGAAAGCGTCAAACTGTTCCCATTTTGGAATTTGTTTACAATCGCTTAATGAGTTCTCGAATTCTTCTAAAAAGCCTCTAGGCAATTTTGTTTAAAAAATGTATATTAAAATCGGATCCCATCCTTTAACATCGCCAGTGTCTGAATGCTGCTATTAACAGTGCGTTGTAGTTTTTGAATAGTGTGAATTGATTCTGTAGAAACTCCAGGTAGGTTAAAAAGTGTCTTGATATCTTCATTAATTTACATTCGTTTATTCTCGTAACCATCTGCGAGATTTTTTTATGCTAATGTAAATCCATCATTAGATAGAGGGACATGCGAAATAATTTCTCTAGCTTCTCCTACTGTCTTTTGCGTTAAATGGAATAATTTTTCGACATTGCTTAATTTTGAGTTGTTTATGTAAATTGCTGAAAATAGATCTCTGAAGGTCGGCCATTCTCTATAACCACCTTTAAATGTGTCTGTAGCGCATAAAGGTAGCCGCGATACATTAGTAAAATCCACTACCCTTGCTTGTTGTGACATCTCTGACTCTCTTTTCATTTTTTCCTGTGTCTTTTCACCCAAAAGATTTTGAATTTGTCCATTTATTGAACTCAGAGCTTTTTTGTACGATCCCATGGTATCCATATATTGCTTCCTCAGTTTATTTTTGTCGATAGGGTTTCCTTCCTCTTCTGGAACATAATCGCGGCAGTCTATGTATGCTCTTTTGACCTGGTCCCATGCAGAGTCCAACTCCATCCTTGTTGTTTCCAATGTATGTACCGTGTCATCTAGTTTGGTTATCGAAAAAATTGGAATATAATCCATAAGATCGTTGACACAATTGTTTAATTTATCGCTTAAAGTTTTATCCATTTTGAAAGCTGAGCGTTAACCTTTACGAAATTTTTGTTGTGTTACAAAAAGGAAAGTTGCCTAATGAAAAGGACTAACTTGGTTTAAGATTTTAACTTTTATCCAAATTTTTATTTTTAAAATGGAGATAAGTTCCTTTCTGCAATTGTTGTCGACGAGAAAGATCTTATCTTATTGTTTGCGAGAGTTGCAAAAGCAGAAATTACCAGAGATGTATTGCTGCAATAAACGGGTTTTTCCAAAAAAAGAGAGTCTAGTTTGATAATCAAAAAGAAGTTGAAAATTCTGAAAAATTTCAGAGAATCCAGAAAAAAATTCCAACGAAGTAAAACCTGTGTGTTGGGTTGTCGAACAAAAGTTTCAAAATTTTTCTTAAAATCGCGTAATATCCTTTGACAGGAGGATTTTATTTTTAAAAGACAACATCATTGATTATTGCTGTGAAAATTTTCTAATTCAACAAATTTTCTAAATTCGCCAAATTTTCGATCAAAATCGCAACGAGAGTTGGAGAGATTTATGAATGTATAAATTCAAATATTTGAGCAGAAATATTTCGAACAAATAATTTGGGTCAAAATCCAAATTTTGAGCAAACATTTTCAAAAGAATTTGGTTTGGGTCCAAATATTTCGGCAAAAAGTTTTATGTCTCAGCAAAATATTTCAAAAGAAAATAATTTGGTTCAAAATCCAAATATAGTTAGCAAAGAAAAGTGTCAAGAAAAAATCTTTTTTTTTTAAAAAAAAGAGTCACAAAGCTCAAAATATATACCAGCAAAATATTTCTGCGAAAAGCGCAAGAAATTAATTTTGGGTCCAAGAAAAATATTAAACTCGTTAGAGCAATGTATATTATTTTGCTAAATGGGAAAAAAGTATATAATTAGAATAAAAATAAAAAATTGTAAATATTGTGGGATCGATTTTATGTCTGTCCAGCAGACTCCGAATTAAATTTGTTCTCCAAAAATTCATATAAATTTACGGGTTAAGTTTCAAGTGTATGTCCAAAATTATTTTTCAACAAATTCAAAAGAAAAAATTGTAGGTTTTGTATCACTTGTATGTCTGTCCACCAGAGGCTTGCTTGTTCTCAAATTTTTTGAAAAATTTCAAAAAAATTATTTAGGTTTTTTTGTCTGTCCAACAGACGCTATTTTTCAAATGGTTATTATTTACTTCCAAAAAATATTGAGATTTTCTAGTGACGCTTTGTTTACAAAAAATTGTATACTGATATTGCAATATGGCGTTTATACGTTTGCCAAGTTTGGTGACGCCAATTTTCCAAAATTAAAAGCTTATGTATCTGTGTCAATATGTATTCCCCTGAACTCCAAGTTCAGAAAATTCAAATATTTTTGTATTTATTGTATTATTTTGTATATATATATATATTTGTATATGGCTGAAAATTTCCGCCATTTTTGAAATAATGTGTCTGTCTCTGGGTCTATAGCCAAATGTCTATCCACAAAAATGGCTTCAAATGGAAAATGTTAAGTGAGGTTAACCGAAAGGGGTTTATCATATCATACCACACAGCTTTCAGTTACCTATGGCGTTTTCAGACTATATCAAGAGTCTTTCTCAACTTCGTTTTTGGTCTAAAGGTGTTTTTTTCTTGAACTTTATCGTCGCGCATAAAAGTCTGCGCATTTGTGAAAGTCTCGTTTAGTAGTGCAACTTAATAAGCTAAGATTGTGGACAATTTGCCTGTATGTACAATTTGAAAGTCAGTGATACTGTGAGAGCATATACCTCAAATTTTTATTGCCACTTATACTAATAAACAAGTTAAAAAGCAGTAAGTTTGGCCGGGCCGAACTTGGAATTCAATCCACTGTTTGGAACGAATTTGGAAATATTAAAAAAAAATAAAGTCCTTAAAAAATTCTGTTAAAATTTAAACAAGTAAGCAAAGGCTACAGTCGAGCGGGGCCGACCGTTAAATACCCTACAACACTATAATAAATGATACAGTTTATATAGGCGAGATACTCGAAAGAATTCCACAAGATATTGTGCCAAATAATAAAGAAAACCATCAGGTTTCGTTCTCTAATTTTCGAATAATAGCAACTTAAACTAATTTGCTCATTTCTAATTTATTGGTAGATGTTGCACGTAAATGGTCTTCCTAGATCTGGAACCAATATTTCCCAAAGACCTATAATCTCTCAGAAGTGGCAAAAGATTAACATTTATTATTGGTTTTTGACTGAAACGCATCTATATGATATACAGCCATTTGACTATATTCTTCAACGAAATCAGCGTTAACGAAATAGTCAGAAGTGCGTCTTTCCTGTATCTGTGAATTCTCCAAAAAGTCACTGGAATGGACATTTTCGTATTTTGTCCACAAAAGTTGGCAAACTATTTCCCACATTTAATATTTTTGGATGGCCATCCAAAACTGCTTGGCTTTTGCAATGTCCGGTAACCCCCATTCAAATGTGCGTGAGGATCGGTTAATAATTACGACCTGCTGACAATTTTGCAGTTTTTTGGTCCATTTCAACCCCTAAATATATGGCGATCATCTCCAAAAAGAGTAGGCTTCTATTCTGACCCTCATCTTATCCCCATGCAAATTTTCGTAAGGATCGGGCCATAAATGCGATCTGTATATGATATCCTAACTACTTAGTTTTGTTAGCTGTAGAAATATTACCAAATGTTTTATTCAAAATAAAAATATGCCAAAAATATGACAAAATTGAAAAAATATGAGAAAATTTTAAAAAATCAATATTTTAATCTTCATAGAGATATTTTTATGCGATTTTTTTAGACGTTTTTTCTTTCCTGCCAAGAGGTCATTCTGAATTGATGAGAACTGTCGAAATCAGTTCAGCCGTTCTCGACATATAAGAGATCTTTCAAGCATATCTTCTTTGATAGACATATATATCGCACATATTTCGCTATATATCCGATTTGTTGGATGTTAACATCAATGTAAAGGTCAGAAGTAACCTTGTCATGGCTTTGTGATTTCGCCGGTATTTAAAAAAATCGCGGTTTAATAGAAAAAATTTTAATTTTTTCAACACAAAAGATATGGTCTATTTTACCCGCTAAATATTATCCGATGACCACCCAAATTGGTAGGCTTCTTCCCCGACCTAAACTCTAGCTACATGCGAAATTCCGCGTCGATTGGTCTATAATTGCGACCTGTATAGCTACTGCAAAATCCGACATTTTTTCAGTATTTGGTCCATTTCAACCCCTAAATATTATGCGATCATCTCCAAAAGAAATAGGGTTCTATTCTGACCTAAGCCCCACCTCCATTCTGAATTTCGTGAAGATCGGGCCATAATTGCGACCTGTAGAGTGATTACAAATTAACATGCACAGACGGACAGACGGACGGACGGACATACATAGCTAGATAGGAAGATCCATATATACTTTCCTATATGGGAAACCAATATTTCGAGGTGTTACATAAATTCTGGCCCAATCAAACTTATAATACCCCCAACACATAGTGTTGTAGGGTATAAAAATACCGAATATAGCCGTCATATTGGGGTCTATACGACATGTACCTTCATAGGCCTTGTTTGTCATAAGCCTTGGGGGCTATACGAAGACGTGGACCTGCACAGACAATTTTCTCTCTTAGGCTGTAGTATTCATTTCGAACTTCAAATACCAAATTCGAAACAATTCGGATGAATAATGTCGCTAAAATCACCAAAATCCGAATATCGGGAGGTACCGTTGTAAGGGGGCTATACGAAGACGTGGACCTGCACAGATAATTTTCTGTCATAGGCTGCAGTATCCATTTCGAACTTCAAATACCAAAGTTGAAACAACTCTGGTGAATAATGTCGATAAAATCACCAAAGTACCCAATATCGGGAGGTACTTATATATGAGGGCTATATGAAAACGTGGACCTACATGGCCGATTAAGAAAGATAGCGTGATTACAACAAACAAACGGACAGACAGGCGGACATGGCTAAATCGACTTAGAATTTTACGCTGATCAAGAATGGATATACTTTGTTGGGTCTGACATGAGTATTTCGAGGAGTTACAAACGCAATGACAAAGTTAATATACTCTCCATAGTATGGTGGAGGGTATAAAAATATGACCAAAGGGTAAACAAAACAAACAATTTTCAATTAATTATTTTAATTTCAAAAGTGTAAATTTTTGAAATTGGCTTATTAAATTCAATATGCAGAAAAAATGTTCCTAAAATGCTTCTGTTAATGTCTTCATATCCTTCATCTCAATTCGCTTTTTTCAGTTGCAATACTTGCAACACATATACAAACTGAACTGCGTTTTGCAACTTAAAAAAACATGAATAATAAGACTATTGCTCTGCACCGCCGAAAAGAATGTACTAATTAATTTTGTTTGCTATCACTGGACGTGCCATTAAAGTTTACATAAAACATGATGTTTCCTCAGTTTAAAAATGTTTTTATAAAAAACAAGTAAAAAAAAAATATCTACTTGGTCGAACTTTTAATACCCTCCACCATTGGGTAAATAAAAAAATTGTATATAAAAGTGTCTGGATTCACGTGTTCCACTTTAAATTACAAATAACAGTAATTCAGTTTGGATAATGCTGTTAAAATGTTCAAAAATCCATAAAGTATGTGAGGCCTCTATAGACAATTTTATACTTCAAGAATTGTCATCTACCAAATCTTCTTAAATACCAAATTTGAAACAATTTCGTGGGTAAATGTTTCGCTACCGGAGCTAGAACCAATTACGAACTACTAATACCAATTTTTAGACCAATTCGTGGAAATATGTGGCACAAATCATTAAACATGCATCCCAAACATCCATCAAAACTTGTCAAGATTGGTCGCGGGAGTCAAAAATCGGTATTTTGTCACCTGACCTAAACCCGATAGAAAACCTGTGGAGTATCGTAGAAAGGAAGCTTCAGCGAGATTCTGAAACAAATTAACACAAAATCTTCCAAACAATTCAGGGTGGCTGGGAAAGCATAACCAAGAATCAAATTGAGTGTGTTATAGATGTACATCTGCCATCAAAAACAATGATTATGCTATCGACTACTAGCCAAAATTTTTAATTATTTTC
This sequence comes from Musca domestica, assembly GCF_030504385.1. Classification (NCBI taxonomy): domain Eukaryota; kingdom Metazoa; phylum Arthropoda; class Insecta; order Diptera; family Muscidae; genus Musca; species Musca domestica. The sequence continues at coordinate 1,712,942 of NW_026712133.1, read as the reverse complement.
AAATAAAATATAAAAAAGTTGCTTTAGTTTTGACCAAGCAAAAATTGGGTCATTTTAGTTTTCCATATATTATTTTTCAATAAAAATTATTTTTGAATTCTTATTTTTAGTTTTTTAAAAGTGAATAAAGAACCTCATTTAAAACTGGAAAAATAATTACAGGACATTTATTGTCTATGTGATTTTAGTTGCTTTAGTTTTGGCCACCAGTGTATATACTTTATGGGGTCTACGACGAAAGTTAAGGGATGTTACAAACGGAATGGGAAAAAAGTATGAATCTATATCAGGTTAACAAGGCTATATCAGAGATAATTTTGTGCGAACCTGTTTAATGACGATCGACGTTATGTGCTGGCACGTGCTAATCATCATTCTAAAAAAATACTCTTAACTATAAACACTTTATTATCGCTTCTAAAGGTCGCTCCTTAACATTTCGGCATAAAATAAACTAAATATTATTAAACTAAGCAGCACGTCTAAATAAAACACCAAGAGAACTTAATTAGTAAAGTCTGCCGCATAAACATGTTAATCTCAATTTTTCTCAAGTCATATCGCTTCCGCCGACGTTATTTCAAACATTATTCTTTTTTTTTTTTTTCAATCTCTTTCACATACTTCCGTCTGCCTGTCTGCCATAATTACTTAAATTAATGTTTTGTTGAACTGCACTATTACATACATAGGTAGTGAATATTGTACAATTAAATATATATTTATTTACAATTTCTTAAAAAACGCCTATGCGGATCAGTTCTTACTTGAATTTGATTTTAAATAAAATGTTTCATAAATAAAAATGTGGTAGAAACTTGTGGTTTGATAAGAGGGGTTAACGGAAAGGGGTTTATCATATCATACCACACAGCTACCAGCTACCCATGGCGTTTTCAGACTGCACTGAGGAAAGTCCTTCCTCAACTTCTTTTTTGGTCTATAGGTGTTTGTTTCTTGAACTTTAGTGTCGCGCCTAAAAGTCTGCGCATTTGTGAAAGTCCCGTTTAGTAGTGTGATTGAATGAGCTACGGTTGTGGACAATTTGAGTGTATGTAAAATTTGCAAGTCAGAGATACTGTGAGAGCATATAGCTAAAAATTTTGACAGTTTGCTCTTTTACCACTTTTACTAATAAAAAATATGTCCAAAGTGTAAACAAAGCAATAAATTTTTAATTAATTATTTCAATTTCAAAAGTGTAGATTTTTCAAATTGGATTATTAAACTCAATATGCAGAAAGAAAATGTTCCTAAAATGCTTTTGTTAATATCTCCATATCCTTCATCTCAATTCGTATTTGTCAGCTGCAATACTTCAAGGAGTCGCCAAATTTAAGCTAAAATACACACATAGACAAACCAAACTGTATTTTGCAAACTTAAAAGAATGTATTAATTTAGTTTTTTTTTAAACTTTTCAAAAAACCATAAAGTGGGTGAGGCCGTTATATGTGGGTCTTTCCAAAAAGGAACCTCTATAGACAATTTTATACTTTTAATTAATTTAATTTTCTTAAATACAAAATTTGAACCAATTTCGTGGGTAAATGTGAGTATGGTTATCAAAAAACAGAATATCTGTGGGTAGCGTTATCTTAGCGTCCGCCTTAGAAAACGTGGACCTAACTATTCAATGTTCTGTCACCGGAGCTAAAACCCATTATGAACTACAAATACCAATTTTTAGACAAATCCGTGGAAAATGTTGACAAATATCATAAAAATACCGAATATCGGGGGTACTATTATGTGGGGGTTACACGAAAACGTGGACGTATACATACTATGTTCCGCCACCGGAGCTAGAACCCATTATGAGCTACAAATACCAATTTTTAAAAAAAAAATCCGAGTATCGGGAGGCACTATTATGTGGGGGCTACAGGAAAACGTGGACGAATACTTACTATGTTCCACCACCGGTGTTAGAAACCATTATGACCAACATATACCAATTTTTAGACAAATCCGTGAAAAAATGTGGCAAAACGATCAAAATACCGAATATCGGGAGGTACTGTTATATGGGGGCTATACCAAAACGTGGACCTATATATACAATGCTAATTATGAATTATATATTATATTACCTTATGGGGCTACAACGAATATTTAGGGATATTACAAACGGAATGATAAAGTGAATATACTCCCTTTTCAACGTGGAGGGCATAAATACTCTTAACTATAAACATAATTTGCGTTAATACGCCGAAATTAATTATTAGTTACCGTTAATTGCCCGAACGAATGTAAAAAAAATTACAAATAAATTGTGAAATTGTAATACTTACGTGCTAAAACGTACAAACTAATGAATTAAGACTATTCAATTTAAAATATAAAATCTATTAATAAAAAATTACAAATTAGTGAATTAAAACCCAAATACAAAATAATACTACTTAAACTAAATTGCACTACCCCAAAATCTTAATAAAAGACTGAACTAAAATATATTTCTTAATTTAAATTTCTTACAATTTAAACAGGTAAAAAGGTAAGCCTAAAAACTTTTGATCCTTCAGTGCCGTCCTGCACAAGCAGCACAACAACAAACAGGTACAACACCAACATTTGGCTATAGACCCAGAGACAGACACATTATTTCAAAATTGGCGGAAATTTTCAGCCATATACAAATATATATATATATATATATATATATATATATATATATATATATATATATATATATATATATATATATATATATATATATATATATATATATATATATATATATATATATATATATATATATATATATATGCTTACGGCACTGAAGGATCAAAAGTTTTTAGGCTTACCTTTTTACCTGTTTAAATTGTAAGAAATTTAAATTAAGAAATATATTTTAGTTCAGTCTTTTATTAAGATTTTGGGGTAGTGCAATTTAGTTTAAGTAGTATTATTTTGTATTTGGGTTTTAATTCACTAATTTGTAAGTTTTTTATTAATAGATTTTATATTTTAAATTGAATAGTCTTAATTCATTAGTTTGTACGTTTTAGCACGTAAGTATTACAATTTCACAATTTATTTGTAATTTTTTTTACATTCGTTCGGGCAATTAACGGTAACTAATAATTAATTTCGGCGTATTAACGCAAATTATGTTTATAGTTAAGAGTATTTATGCCCTCCACGTTGAAAAGGGAGTATATTCACTTTATCATTCTGTTTGTAATATCCCTAAATATTCGTTGTAGCCCCATAAGGTAATATAATATATAATTCATAATTAGCATTGTATATATAGGTCCACGTTTTGGTATAGCCCCCATATAACAGTACCTCCCGATATTCAGTATTTTGATCGTTTTGCCACATTTTTTCACGGATTTGTCTAAAAATTGGTATATGTTGGTCATAATGGTTTCTAACACCGGTGGTGGAACATAGTAAGTATTCGGCCACGTTTTCCTGTAGCCCCCACATAATAGTGCCTCCCGATACTCGGATTTTTTTTTTTTAGAAATTGGTATTTGTAGCTCATAATGGGTTCTAGCTCCGGTGGCGGAACATAGTATGTATACGTCCACGTTTTCGTGTAACCCCCACATAATAGTACCCCCGATATTCCGTATTTTTATGATATTTGTCAACATTTTCCACGGATTTGTCTAAAAATTGGTATTTGTAGTTCATAATGGGTTTTAGCTCCGGTGACAGAACATTGAATATTTAGGTCCACGTTTTCTAAGGCGGACGCTAAGATAACGCTACCCACAGATATTCTGTTTTTTGATAACCATACTCACATTTACCCACGAAATTGGTTCAAATTTTGTATTTAAGAAAATTAAATTAATTAAAAGTATAAAATTGTCTATAGAGGTTCCTTTTTGGAAAGACCCACATATAACGGCCTCACCCACTTTATGGTTTTTTGAAAAGTTTAAAAAAAAAACTAAATTAATACATTCTTTTAAGTTTGCAAAATATAGTTTGGTTTGTCTATGTGTGTATTTTAGCTTAAATTTGGCGACTCCTTGAAGTATTGCAGCTGACAAATACGAATTGAGATGAAGGATATGGAGATATTAACAAAAGCATTTTAGGAACATTTTCTTTCTGCATATTGAGTTTAATAATCCAATTTGAAAAATCTACACTTTTGAAATTGAAATAATTAATTAAAAATTTATTGCTTTGTTTACACTTTGGACATATTTTTTATTAGTAAAAGTGGTAAAAGAGCAAACTGTCAAAATTTTTAGCTATATGCTCTCACAGTATCTCTGACTTGCAAATTTTACATACACTCAAATTGTCCACAACCGTAGCTCATTCAATCACACTACTAAACGGGACTTTCACCAATGCGCAGACTTTTAGGCGCGACACTAAAGTTCAAGAAACAAACACCTATAGACCAAAAAAGAAGTTGAGGAAGGACTTTCCTCAGTGCAGTCTGAAAACGCCATGGGTAGCTGGTAGCTGTGTGGTATGATATGATAAACCCTTTTCCGTTAACCCCTCTTATCAAACCACAAGTTTATACCACATTTTTATTTATGAAACATTTTATTTAAAATCAAATTCAAGTAAGAACTGATCCGCATAGGCGTTTTTTAAGAAATTGAAAATAAATATATATTTAATTGTACAATATTCACTACCTATGTATGTAATAGTGCAGTTCAACAAAACATTAATTTAAGTAATTATGGCAGACAGGCAGACGGAAGTATGTGAAAGAGATTGAAAAAAAAAAAGAATAATGTTTGAAATAACGTCGGCGGAAGCGATATGACTTGAGAAAAATTGAGATTAACATGTTTATGCGGCAGACTTTACTAATTAAGTTCTCTTGGTGTTTTATTTAGACGTGCTGCTTAGTTTAATAATATTTAGTTTATTTTATGCCGAAATGTTAAGGAGCGACCTTTAGAAGCGATAATAAAGTGTTTATAGTTAAGAGTTTTTTTTTTTAGAATGATGATTAGCACGTGCCAGCACGTGACGTCGATCGTCATTAAACAGGTTCGCACAAAATTATCTCTGATATAGCCTTGTTAACCTGATATAGATTCAAACTTTTTTCCCATTCCGTTTGTAACATCCCTTAAATTTCGTCGTAGACCCCATAAAGTATATACACTGGTGGCCAAAACTAAAGCAACTAAAATCACATAGACAATAAATGTCCTGTAATTATTTTTCCAGTTTTAAATGAGGTTCTTTATTCACTTTTAAAAAACTAAAAATAAGAATTCAAAAATAATTTTTATTGAAAAATAATATATGGAAAACTAAAATGACCCAATTTTTGCTTGGTCAAAACTAAAGCAACTTTTTTATATTTTATTTGAAAATAATTAAAAATTTTGGCTAGTAGTCGATAGCATAATCATTGTTTTTGATAGCAGATGTACATCTATAACACACTCAATTTGATTCTTGGGTATGCTTTCCCAGCCACCCTGAATTGTTTGGAAGATTTTGTGTTTATTTGTTTCAGAATCTCGCTGAAGCTTCCTTTATACGATACTCCAAAGGTTTTCTATCGGGTTTAGGTCAGGTGACAAAATACCGATTTTTGACTCCCGCGACCAATCTTGACAAGTTTTGATGGATGTTTGGGATGCATGTTTTATGATTTGTGCCACATATTTCCACGAATTGGTCTAAAAATTGGTATTTGTAGTTCGTAATTGTGACAGAAAGTTGTCTATGCTGGTCCAGGTCTTCGCACAGCTCCGATATATCAGTACCTCCCTATATACGATATTTTGATGATTTTAGCTACATTATCCACCGTTTATTTCATGGCTTATGACAAACAAGGCCTATGAAGGTAAATGTCGTATAGACCCCAATATAACGTATTTTTTAAATTTTAACAAAATTTTTTAAGGACTTTATTTCTTTTTTTTTAATATTTCCAAATTCGTTCCAACCAGTGGATTGAATTCCAAGTTCGGCCTGGCCGAACTTACTGCTTTTTAACTTGTTTATTAGTATAAGTGGCAACAAAAATTTGAGGTATATGCTCTCACAGTATCACTGACTTACAAATTGTACATACAGGCAAATTGTCCACAATCTTAGCTTATTAAGTCACACTACTAAACGAGATTTTCACAAATGCGCAGACTTTTATGCTCGACGATAAAGTTCAAGAAAAAAACACCTTTAGACCAAAAACGAAGTTGAGAAAGACTCTTGATATAGTCTGAAAACGCCATGGGTAACTGAAAGCTGTGGGGTATGATATGATAAACCCCTTTCGGTTAACCTCACTTATATTTCTTAACTCTTACCAACCAAACCCCATTTTTCTACCACATTTTCATTTGTTAAACATATTATTTAAAATTAAATTGAAGTAAGAACTGATCCGCGTAACTGTGACTAAATATATATTTAATTAGCCATATTCATCAACTATGGAGTAATAGTGCAGTTCAACAAAACATTAATTTAATTAACTAATCGTAGGTAAGTAGACGGTAATATGTGAAAGAAATTGAAAAAAATTAAGAATAATGTTTGAAATAACGTCGGAGGAAACGATATTTCCTTACGTGTGTTAACCTCAATTTTTCTCAAGTTAGCTGTTCCGTTTATGGTCTGGGTCGTTATTAACTTATATACCGACGTACACACTGATCTTTATCCAATAGGCCCATAATTTAAGTATTGCTTCGTTTCTTCTCAATAATAATAAACATTTCTAATATGGCCTAGGATATGTCAGTGTTAAAAAAATAAAGTTTATTTTATGCAGAAATGTTAAGGAGCGCCCTTAAGGAGCGATAATAAAGTTCGCTTGGGGTATTAACGCTATTTATGTTTATAGTTAAGAGTATTTTTTAGAATGATGATTAGCACGTGCCAGCACGTGACATCGATCGTCATTAAACAGGTTCGCACAAAATTTTCTCTGATATATCTTTGTTTACCTGATTTAGATTCATATTTCTTTTTTTGGCATTACGTTTGTAATATCCCTTAAAATTCGTCGTAAACCACATAAAGTATATACACTGGTGGCCAAAACTAAAGCAATTAAAATCACAAAGACAATAAATGTCCTGTAGCTTTTACTAAAATAAACAAATAATATATGGAAAACTAAAATGACCCAATTTTTGCAACTTTTTGATATCTTATTTGAAAATAATTAAAAAATTTGACTGGTAGTCGATAGCATAATCATTGTTTTTGATATCAAATAGACATCTATAACACTCCCAATTTGATCCTTGTGTATGCTTTCCCAGCCACCCTGAATTGTTTGGAAGATGTTGTGTTTATTTGTTTCAGAATCTCGCTGGAGCTTCCTTTCTTCGATACTCCAAAGGTTTTCCATGGAGTTTAGGTCAGGTGATTGTGCAAGCCATGACAAAATACCGATTTTTGACACCCCCAACCAATCTTTGTTGTTGTTGTAGCAGTTTTAATATGCTCCGTTGTTTATATTCTGACTAATCCGGCTCTTCCTCAATGTCCAGGTTTAGGAATTCTGCTACCTTTATGGGCTGTAACCAGAGATCCTCTACACGGAGTTGGGTAGGTTTGGCTGGACAATTAAACAGGTGCAGCGTATTGTGCGGGCCTGTATCGCATACTAGGCAGGCGTTCCGCACATCTTCGTCAATTCGTGCCCAATACGAATTGAAACGGCTGCACCATCCTGAACGTAGTTGGGCCAAAACTACCCTTGTTTGCCTAGGCAGCCGACGTTCTTCAGCTGCAATGGATGGGGGGACTCCGAGGATGCCATTCATAATGTAATTATTAACTACCCCTGCGATTGCATCAGTATGCATGCTATTCAGACTCGCTTGATAGGCTTCATGATCTAGGGGCTCTCTCTTGTATCGCTGGACCTCTCTCTAGATCATGCAGGTCCTTTTCTCTAGATCATGCAGGTCCTTCCTGACACGGCTGGGTGGGGAGTTCTATCCACCATATGGTGGTTAGGCTGACTCCCACGATAACACCTAAGCAGGTACTTCAACGAAAGCATATGATTATGCTGACGCAAGGGAAGAACTTTCGTCTCCTCATGTAAATGGTCCACAGGAGTCATGAGAAGGCACCCTGTTGCAGTTCTCAGGGCGGCATTCTGGCAGATCTGAATACTTTTCCACTGCGTTGCACTCGTATTCGCCGACCACACTGGAGCCGCATAGCTAACCACAGACCGACATATCGCTTTATAAGAGGTCAACAAGGTTTCCTTATCCGCACCCCAAGTGCTGCCGGCTAGCGCCTTGAGGACCTTTTTCCTACTTTTCATTCTACCGGAAATAGCTGTGGCTTGCGCGGAAGATTTGAATTTTTGCTTGGTTAAATCTAAAGCAACTTTTTGATTTTTTATTTAAAAGTAATTAAAAAATTTGACTAGTAGTCGATAGCATAATCATTGTTTTTGGTATCAAATACACATCTATAACACACCCAATTTGATCCTTGGGTATGCTTTCCCAGCCACCCTGAATCGTTTGGAAGATGCTGTGTTTATTTGTTTCAGAATTAAACAGGTGCAGCGTATTGTGCGGGCCTGTATCGCACGCAGGGCAGGCGTTCCGCACATCTTCGCCAATTCGTGCCCAATACGAATTGAAACGGCTGCACCATCCTGAACGTAGTTGGGCCAAAACTACCCTTGTTTGCCTAGGCAGCCGACGTTCTTCAGCTGCAATGGATGGGGGGACTCCGAGGATGCCATTCATAATGTAATTATTAACTACCCCTGCGATTGCATCAGTATGAATGCTATTCAGACCCGCTTGATAGGCTTCATGATCTAGGGGCTCTCTCTTGTATCGCTGGACCTCTCTCTAGATCATGCAGGTCCTTCTCTCTAGATCATGCAGGTCCTTCCTGACACGGCTGGGTGGGGAGTTCTATCCACCATATGGTGGTTAGGCTGACTCCCACGATAACACCTAAGCAGGTACTGCAACGAAAGCATATGATTATGCTGACGCAAGGGAAGAACTTTCGTCTCCTCATGTAAATGGTCCACAGGAGTCATGAGGAGGCACCCTATTGCAGTTCTCGTGGCGGCATTCTGGCAGGTCTGAATACTTTTCCACTGCGTTGCACTCGTATTCGCCGACCACACTGGAGCCGCATAGCTAACCACAGACCGACCTATCGCTTTATAAGAGGTCAACAAGGTTTCCTTATCCGCACCCCAAGTGCTGCCGGCTAGCGCCTAGAGGACCTTTTTCCTACTATTCATTTTATCGGAAATAGCTGTGGCTTGCGCGGAAGATTTGAACATGCTATCGAATTTGACCCCAAGGATTTTGGGGTAGTTGGTGGTCGGGATTATGTGCCCCTCGACCTGCACATTTAGCTGTGTTCTCATCTCCGCAGTCCATGTGGTAAATAGTATCGCCGTCGATGTAGTGGCTGATATTTTCATATTCCTCGCATGGAAGAAGGCGGCAAGCTCCGCGAGATAGTTATTCACCCTGACACATATGTCATCAACTATAGGACCCGACGCCATGATCGTACAGTCATCCGCATAAGTTACGATCTCGATGCCGTCTGGAAGGCGCGGAATTCCGGAATGGTAGAGGTTAAACAGTTCCGGAGATATCACCCACCTTGGGGAACTACCCTGTTTTCACTATGGGTCACTAGAGACTAGCTCAAGCGAGATAGGTCTGTACAGAACAGAATGGTGTAACAGGAACGCTAATCCCCACCTCCACTTCTGGTGCGATCTTTCCTCAATAAGTTGTAACCATTGTAACGTTGTAAGCTACAATTCTCATTGAGCTTGGTTTTCTACACCGCTGCGATCTTAATATTCCTCCTATTCATAAAATCCACTATCTCATCAATTTTACCTCGAAATCCGTTGCAATTGAATTGCAAGAATGATGCGATGTGTGTATTGGTCCACGAAACATTGTGTGTATTGGACCACGTTTTCCTATACCGGGCATATAACGATTTCCACCGATATTCGCTATTTTGATAACCATAGTCACATTTACCCACGAAATTGTTTTAAATTTGGTATTTAAGAAGATTTGGTTGATGACAATTCTTGAAGTATAAAATTGTCTATAGCGGTTCCGTTTTCATGAGACCCCCATGTAACGGCCTCACCCACTTTATGGTTTTTTGAAAAGTTTAACAGCATAATCCAAACTGAATTACTGTTATTTGAAGTTTAAAGTGGAGCACGTTTGAATTCAGGCACATTTATATAAAAATCTTTTATTTACCCAATGGTGGAGGGTATTAAAAGTTCGGCCCAGCAGAACTTAATGTGTTTTACTTGTTCTTTATAGAAGCGTTTCTAAACTGACGAGTGATAGCAAAAAAAAACTATATTAGTACATTCTTTCGGGCTGTGTAGAGCAGTTTTTTTTTATATGATGCACGTTATTTTGTATTAGTGAAATTGGCTCTCACAGTGTCACTGACTTTCAAATTGTACATACAGGCAAATTGTCCACAACCTTAGCTTATTAAGTCACACTACTAAACGAGACTTTAAAAAATGCGCAGACTTTTAGACTACGATAACGTTCAAGAAACAAACACCTATAGACCAAAAAAGAAGTTGAGAAAGGACTCTCTTGTTATAGTCTGAAAACGCAATGGGTGACTGGTAGCTGTGTGGTATGATATGTTAAACCGCTTTCCGTTAACCTCACTTATATTACTTAACTCTTACCAACCAAACCACAATTTTCTACCACATTTTCATTTATTAAAAATTTTATTTAAAAATAAATTGAAGTTAGAACTGATCCGCGTGGGCTTATCTAAGAAACTGTAAATAAATATATATTTAATTATACAATATTCACCAACTATGAAGTAATAGTGCAGTTCAACAAAACATTAATTTAATTAACTAGTCGTAGATAAGTAGACGGAAGTATGAGAAAGAAATTTAAAAAAATAAACAATAATGTTTGAATATATCCTTACGTGTGTTAATCTCAATTTTTCTCAAGTCAGCTGTTCCGTTTATTAACTTACATACCGACGCACACACTGATCTTTATCCAATAAGAACATAATTTAAATATTGCTGCGTTTCTTCTCAATAATAAAAAAAAATTCTAATATGGCCTACATATTGACATATTTGTATAAAATGTTTAAAGTTTCATAAACACTAAAACAATAGATTGTTTATTATGTTTAGCCGGCGTCGACTCCTTGAGTCACAGTGTGCAAAGCGAAAAGCTGAGACAGGGTATGCTTTGCTACGAGAAAGCGTATATGTAGCGGTGTAAAGGATTGACTTAACCATAGTACCTGTAATTTAGCGAAGGTTTGCCCAGCGGCTATATTAATATGGTTTGACAAACTTAGTAAATTATTGAATACAACGTCAAGGTTCTTCACCCTGGAAACTATAGCTGCTTTCTCTCGATTTACGATAATTGCAATATTTTGCAGTTTAAATTGTTTATTTTATGTATTATAAACATTTTGATTTAAGAGTTTAAGGCACAAACCATTAACACTGACCCATTTCCTTACATTAGAAATGCCTTCGTAAAGTTCTAGTATACATTGACCAATATTATTCAAATGAGTGCTATGAAAGATATGTACGTTGTTTGCATACGTGCGAATCCGAATATAAGATAAGTTACGTGAAAGATTATTTGCATAAACCGACAATATGAGTACGTCGATGTGTAAGAACAAAAGATTTATGTTTATGTGGCAGACTTTACTAATAATGCTCTCTTGGTGTATTATTTATATGCGCGGCTTAGTTTAATAATATTTAGTTTATTTTATGCTGAAATGTTAAGGAGCGATAATAAACTTCGTCAATGAGGAATTATTAACGCTAATTATGTTTATAGTTAAGATCATTTTTTAGAATGATGATTAGCACTTTCCAAACGTGCCAGCACGTGACGTCGAACGTCATTAAACACGTTCACACACAATTTTCTATGATATAGCTTTGTATACTCGAATTAGATTTTTTTGTCTACATATTTTTTTTTTTTTGGAAATGAAATGGCGGTACATCCCAATATTCGGTATTTTGTTGATTTTCGCCACCTTTTTCACGGATTTGGCTAAAAATTGGCATTTGCAAGTCATAATGTGTTCTAACTCCAGTTGTGGAACATAGTATATATAGGTCCACATTTTAGTATAGCCATATAACAGTACTTCCCGATATTCGGCGTTTTGATGATTTTTGCCAAGGATATGTCCCAAATTGCTATTTGTAGGTTATAATAGGTTCTAGTTCCGGTGAAGGAACATTATATGTATAGGTCCACGTTTTCATGTAGCCCCACATAGTAGTGCCCAATATTCGAAACACGAATTGGGCTAAAAATTGGTATTTGTAGTTCGTAACTGGCTCTAGCTTCGGTAGCGAAACATTATGTATTGGTTCACGTTTTCCTATAGCGGACATATAACGATACCCACAGATATTCTATTTTTTGATAACCATACTCACATTTACCCACGAAATTGTTTTAAATTTGGTATTTAAGAGGATTTGGTAGATGACGATCCTTGAAGTATAAAATCCAGACACTTTTATATAACAATGTTTTATTTACCCAATGGTGGAGGGTAATTAAAGTTCTACCCAGCAGAACTTAATGTTTTTTTCTTGTTCTTTATAAAATGTTTTTAAACTGAAAAATTAGTACATTCTTTCAGGCTTTAAAGAGCGTTAGTCTTATTATTTAAGTTTTTTTTGTAATTGCAAAATACAGTTCAGTTTGTGTATGTGTGTATTTTGGTTTTGGTTTGGCGACTCCTTGAAGTATTGCAGACATTAACAGAATGAGATTAGGATCATTTTTTATGCATACTGAGTTTAATAATACAATTTCAAAAATGTGAAATTAAAATAATTAATTGAAAATTGATTGTTTTGTTAACCTTTTGGATATATTTTAATTGTGTTCCAGAACCTACAAATTAGTACTAATTACTACTAGTTCTGCTACAACGCGTTCCCATACTCCAAAAACTAGCAAAACTTGCAGCTCTCTCGAGAAAGAAAATTGCGCTGAGTGGTGCACATTTCTGCTTGTTTTAGCTACATGAATTTGGCTGAGCAGAAATGTGCATATTGTAAATTTGACATTTAATTGGCAGGGCTAACACGGTTGAAAAATGTATTGATACATTTCATTTTTCGCGCGTCACAAAAAAATAAAGAAAATGATCAGCTTAAAATCTAAAGGAATAACTAATATTTGTCGTGCAAAAAAACAAAAAGAGAAAATATGGAGCAAATGATGTATTCACTTTTGGATGATTCCAGCAGTGAAGAGGACTGGCTGAATGAGGAATCAAATTATTAATTATTATTATAGATTATTAGTTTTAACTTATCGTCTTCAATACACATTTTTTTTTTAAATGTTGGCGCCCTTTTAAGTAAGGTGTGGAATTTTGACATTTTATCGCAAATCCGCTAATTTTCCGTTTCCTTATCTTTTGAGCACACTTAAATGAGAATGACATTTCGAACTGTTTTCTCTTCTGCTATCTTTACTTCTAAAAAAGTATTGGAACACATCTTTTAGTAGTAAAAGTGGCAACAGAGCGGACTGTCAAAAATTTTAGGTATATGCTCTCACAGTATCACTGACTTGAATATTTTACATACAGGTAAATTGCCACCACCGTAACAATCACACTACTAAACGAGACTTTCACAAATGCGCAGACTTTTAGGCGCGATGATAAAGTTCAAGAAACAAACACCTATAGACCAAAAAAGAAGTTGAGAAAGGACTTTCCTCAGTATAATCTGAAAACGTCATGAGTAACAGGTGTGTGGTATGATATGGTAAACCCCTTTCCGTTAACCCCGCTTATATTTCTTAAATCTTACCAATCACACCACAATTTTCTACCACATTTTCATTTATGAAATATTTTATTTAAAATTAAATTGAAGTTAGAACTGATCCGCGTGGGCGTATCTAAGAAATATAAATAAATATATATTTAATTATCCATATTCACCAACTATGGAGTAATAGTGCAGTTCAACAAAACATTAATTTAATTAATAAATAGTAGATGGAAAAAGAAAGAAAAGTAGATGGAATTATGTGAAAGAAGAAGAAAGATTGAAAAAAATTAAAGAATAATGTTTGAAATAACGTCGGCAGAAATGATATGAGCTTACGTGTGTTAATCTCAATAATAATGAAAATATTTAATATGGCTTAGGATATGTCAGTTTCAAAAAATAAAATAAATATATTTAAAAAAACAATAGAAATATAAAAGAAAATAGAACAAATACAATTAGATTGCCAATAGTAATATTGACGTAGTGTTTTTAATATTTTACATTTTATTAGGAGATTAAAAGAAAAGTATTTATTAACAGCACTTAATCTGTTAGAATGAAGTGTAACATTGACACATAAAACGACAGTCGGGAATTCCCAAGAAAATATACTTACAGAGAAGAAACACTATGAGATACATTCTTAATCCTTGAAATGTGATAATGTTTCTCGCCGGAATAAGAGATCCATGCTTTATATTGTAGTGCAAAATAAGAGATTACAAAAATATGTGATAGTGGATTGGTTTCCCACGAAGAAAGGCTTTAAATTAAGCCATGCCCTGAGGAATTGACGTCAGTATTTTGATTTTCACAAGTGATGTTGTTTCGAAAAATGGCAATTTGTCTAAAATAGTGAGTATTTTATCCAATTGCCAGGAATCGAACCATATCTTTGATCACACATTTTACTGTGTTTTTATTTCTTGCTTAAGTAAACTTTTTCGTGTGGTTGATGCAACTACATGCCGTCTATTTTCTGTTTAGCCGACTTTTGGAACAGTAGGGGTTTCTGCATGTGAATTGCACCGGTGTAAGCTGAATTCTAACAAAATGTTAGACGAACACAAGTGGAGCATAACATCGAGATTTGTTTGAATGCTGCACTCTCCCCAGGTTATGAATCAAACTAGTTTAAAGAGAGAGTGTGATTTATTGACAGGAAAACAAATTTATTGTCCAGGCATAGACAGAAAAGTAAAAAAGCACTCAGGAATGTTGTCGAGACTTTTATGGGATCGTTAAGTTTAAGGTGGTCTGTCTGTACAGAGGGTCCAGAGAAAATCTTAACAGCAACAAATAAAGATTTCTGGAAAATGATCTCGAAATTGTTTTTGCTATACCTAATTGTAACTTAGGTCAGACCCGAGCAATAACAATGCTTAGAAAAACTACTCCTTTTCTACGCCTACCTCGTAAAACATCGAAACTAGTCTCAGGGGTGAAATCAGAAACTGTAATACTTTGGAATGACAGCACTGAATCCGACGTTGCAAGATAGACATAACAACCAAACACGCAAAATGTTACTCACGCGTAAACACATTACAGATTTACAGTACTATACAATTGGGTAATAGTAACAGACGATTGATGTTTATATATAGAACTGCAGTTTAAAACAAGATGAGAATGAAAACCCGAAAATCCTGTAGGGCAATGTGTAGTAACATTAACCAAGGCAACCAAGTAGCATAATTGGTCGAACAATTTAAATCTAAACTCTTTAGCTATCTATATCTTGGGAATTCAAATCGTGTTGGCAACCCTGTTGTGATTAGTTCAAAAAATGGTGGTGCTCCGTGCTTTTGAAAAAAAATTAATAGTTATTGCGTTATTAAATTAATTAATCTGGTAAAAAAGTGTTTAAAATGTGATTTGTAACTCAAAGTGATAATTGGTGTAGTGTTTTAAAATCTTGTTTTGTGTTTTAAAGTTATATCAATTTTAAAATTGTGTAGTTTTACATTTTCCTTTTATCCTCTTTCTTTTGTTACATTAGCTAATTAGTTGTTGTAACATTATCGTCTTGTTTTGTTTGTCATCTCAAAAGAGTTGCCAACATTTAAAAAAAAAATAAAAAAGAATAAATATAAATAACAAAAATTCCAGCTACAGATCTAATCTTAAATAAAATATTTGGAACTTGTGTATTAAAAAAGAAATAGTTATAATTAAAATAAAGAAAATGTCGTGCCCTTTTGAATTGTGTAATATTGTTTCAGAGGATGAATTGTGTGTTACCTGTTGGTTTTGTCTTAATCAATGGCATGCAAAATGTGCTAGGATTAATGCAAAAGTAGTAGACACAATTAGAAATAATGTTGGTGTTCGTTGGTGTTGTGTGCAATGCAGGAAACTCTCTGCAGACTTTTATAATTTTGTAAAGGATTTGCAGTCGGAATTGACATCGATGAAAAAAGATTTTTCCTCATTATCACTCCGATTTGAGAATTTCTCTACATTGTTTGAGAAATACCAAGAGTTAGATGAGTTTGTGTCGTCACCGTCAGTTTCTGGACAGAAACGCAAAAGGGCTGCGAAAAAGGCACCAACTAAGGGAATGCCTAGTCGCAAAGCAATAGTTTCTGTTGAGAACACTGTTCCACAACCGGTCTCAGTTAATATCACTGATACAACTGAGACTGGACGTGAACAGTCGTATGCCAGTGTTATTACACACCCAGTTCCGGTAGATAACAGCGGTATAGGTAAAGGGGTAATTAATCCTGATGTTATGAATATTGATAGTGAGGTTTCTAAGAAAACCTCACAATCTACTCGTGACATACTGGAATTATCATTTCCTTCACTTATCACTAGTGATCGTCCCGAGACTGCTACTGGCAAAACTCAACCTGTCCAAAGATCATTATCCATGGCCCCCGCCATGAAAATGATATTTGCAACAAGGTTTGCACCAGAAACAACGGCCGATGACATAAACTATTATATAAAATCAAAAATTGAGGGAGATTACTTCAAAATCATTGTGCCTGACAATATTTTTGTACAGTTGATTTTAAAAGAATTTTGGCCTGCTAGGGCATTTATTAAAGAATTTGTGGAGAGATCCGATAATTTAGCTCATTTGCCTCTTAGACCAGACTCGGTGCCAAAAAACTAAATGACTCATTTTCTATCTGCTATCAGAATGTAAGGGGGCTTAATACAAAATTAACCAGTTTATATACTGATAGCATTGGTTTCAATTATAATGTATTGGTTTTCTCCGAAACTTGGTTAAAAACATCTATATTAAATAGTGAAATTTTATGTTCAAAATATCAAATATTTAGAAAAGATCGTGTTTGTAAAAAAGGTGGTGGCGTCCTTATTGCAGTTGATACCAAATATACCACTAATTTAATTGATCTAAATGATTTTTTTGATATAGAATTTGTTTGTGTTTCCATTGAATTGGGCAAATCTAAATTGTTTGTAACTTGCTCTTATATTCCCCCCTCATCTTCACTTGACATTTATAATCAGCATTTATCAGAAATAAATTAAATTACTGAAAAAATGAAAGATTCCGATCGCATTCTGATCCTTGGTGATTTTAATATGCCCTCCATTAAATGGCTTCCAATGCCAGATTCTGAAGCTTTGATTCCTTTGCCATCTGAAATGAACAGTACCCAGTATACATTTGATGTTGTAAATAGTTTGTGTGACTTAAATCTTTATCAAATAAACAGTGTAAAAAATTCGCATGGCAAAATTCTTGATTTGGCGTTTGTAGATATAACACAGCATTTTGATATATTCAGAATTCCTCCAATATGCACTCCTGAAGATATATACCATCCAACTTTATATATCTCCATGACTCACAGTTATGTAATTGAAGAAAGTCAGTCCGACTCATTTAAAACTGTCCTTAATTACAAAAAAACTAATTTTCGAAAACTTAATACCCTCATTTCCTCCATAAATTGGGCTTCTGTGTGCCTGTGTAACAGCCATACAGATTTAGAATATGTAATTGATAAATTTTATGATATTTTAAATAGATTTAAACTGGAATGTGTTCCAACCACTAGAGTTAAAAATTCAAATAAATATCCATGGATAACCCCTGAGTTATCAAGTTTAAAAAATTCTAAAAATAAGCTTTTTCGTAAATATAAAAAATCAGGCTTAACAATAGACTATACTAATTACTCTGTTGCTAGATCTAAATATACTTTAGAGTCTCGACGATTGTATAATCTTTACCTAGACAAGATTAAAAATAATGTTAAATCCAATCCTAAATCTTTTTATGATTTTGTTAATCTAAAACGAAAAGTTTCCTCAAAGCCCTCAGTATTGAAATATAACAATAAAGAATTTGTCACAGGCACAGATATTGCTGAATGTTTCGCAGATTTTTTTGCCACAACCTATTCCAGTACATCTTGCCAAATTAAAGACTCGTATCCTTATAAGTTATCACAGGCTGATCAAATTTGTATGCCTTTTCTACAACGTCATGATGTGTCCAATAGTCTGCGTAGTTTAAAATCGATTAAATGTCCAGGACCGGATGGCATACCTAATATAATTCTTAAATATTGTTCAGAAACATTAGCACTTCCGTTAACTATATTGTGTAATTATTCACTTAAATTTGGTAACTTTCCTACTTTTTGGAAAAAATCTTATATTATACCTTTACATAAGTCTGGTAGTCTTACTAATGTGTCAAATTATAGAGGAATTGCAAAATTAAGTGCCATACCAAAATTGTTTGAAAAATTAATTACTGCAGTAATTTCACAGAAAATTCAATCTATATTGAGTCCATATCAGCATGGTTTTCGTAGTGGTCTTTCAACTACAACAAATCTTATAGAATTTACGTCAACAGTAATAAAAGGATTTGTTCAGCGTAAACAAACTGATACAATTTATACCGATTTTAGTAAAGCTTTTGATAGGGTTAACCATGAACTCCTAATATATAAATTAAATTATATGGGTTTCAACACAAACTTAGTCAAATAGATATCATCTTACTTACAAAATAGATCACAACTAGTTTTGTTTGAAGGGTATCTATCCAAAACGATTAACGTTCCATCGGGTGTTCCGCAAGGAAGTCACCTTGGACCGGTCCTCTTTCTTTTATTTATCAACGATTTACCTAATTCCATAAATTACTCGAAATTGTTAATGTACGCAGATGATGTTAAATTATTCATTTCCCACAATTGTGATAAACGAGCGAGTTTACTTCAAAACGATTTAGATAGCCTTTTTAAATGGTGCACGTTAAATTGTATGGAGTTAAATTTAAGCAAATGTAAGCATATGTGCTTCTCCAGATCTTCTTCTCTGATATTAAAATATAATATTGACGGTCATTCATTATCAACTGTAGATTCATTTGTTGATCTTGGCCTCTTGATGGAGCCAAAATTAAATTTTAATAGCCATGTAATAACAATGGTAAATAAAGCAAATGGTGTTTTAGGTTTTGTTAAACGGTGGGCCAAAGAATTTTCTGATCCATATATACCAAAACAGTTATTTACGTCTCTTGTTAGACCTATATTGGAATACGGTTCTGTTGTATGGGATCCTCAATATGCAATATACTCAGATAAAATAGAATCCGTGCAAAAACAATTTCTGCTATTTGCCTTACGAGGTTTACATTGGAATAGTGATTTTGTTTTGCCTTCTTATGCTAGCAGGCTAAAATTAATTAGATTGCCTACACTTAAAAGCAGACGTATTATGTTGAACTCCATGTTTGTACTAAAAATATTAAATGGTAATATACCCTCAGATTTTCTGATTTCATCTATTAGAATTAATGTTCCGTTTAGATCTAGTAGATACTACCAACTATTATATACTGATTTTCACCGCACGAATTATTCAATGGGCGAACCTCTTAGTAAAATGTGTGTTGACTTTAATTCTGTGTACTGTAATGTAGATTTTGGTATGAGTTTAGAAGTTATTAAATCTAGAATAATTTTATTTTTAAACAATTAACATACATGTTTTATTATTTGACAAACTAGCTGATGAATTAAATTCTGTAGCTGGTTTTAAATTTCCTACTGAATTCCCATTATGATGCGGATCATGATGTGTACGCGATCGCTCCGTAAAGGGAGGTCGCCCCCTCGGTCGGCAGGGGTGGGAATGTGAGGCGTGGGAACGTTCGAAAAAAAAAAAAAAAAGTCGGTGGAACAAAGCTAATAAATTACCGTTTTACTACATGAGGATAGTCAAATTCTTCAGACCAACGTTTTATGAAACCTAACAACGACTTGGCTTTATTAAAACCAGACTCAATATGTAATTTGAAACTATGTTGTGTATCTATCCAAATTATATGGACCAATGAAATAGCTACTACTAACAGGCTAAGACCTATAGCATTATAGCTTTTTACACTTTTAGAATTAATGCTATAACATCACCAGCAAACACCCAAATTTTAGAGCAACAAATAACTGATGGAACATCATTTAAGTAAAGTCCAAAATGTTGTAGACGTAGATGACTACCTTGAAGAAATCCAGAATATTAAGTTATATCTTACACAGAATATTATTAAAGATCACCTTTTGGGTACATTTCCATAAATATGTGAATATCCATGAAAAGAGTATTGTAGGGAAATAGAATAAAGTATATATATGTATATAAAAAATTCGTGGACAACGGTGTGAAATGATTTACTGAAACCTGTATAAAAAACATCAGTTTGACACTTGCGAAACCATTGGGTTCTTGAATGTAAGCTCTAATTTTTCAATGTAGTACTACAAATCTGATGCTTTCAAATGAAACAAAGTGAGTTATTTTACTTGTTACCAAAAGCTTAGCGAGCTTGTGAATAACACTTAATTTTGCGAAACATCTGTAAATTTAAATTTCAAATAATAAGTCATTCTCCGTGAGTGTGATGCGAGGAAACTGGTTAAACTTATTAACATTATAAGGCTAGGTAGTGCTATCTTAAGAATAATAAGAATAAGAATTAAGAATAAGTATTTTGAAAAAAAAGTACGCAAATTTATTTGTTTCTAAAATATTCTCGGAGTTTTTTTGAATTCATGAATGATTTTGTGATTTCGATGGTGGATAACCATGTGAATTTTGTTTGTTATATATAGTAATATGCTGTGTATTTAGCAAAGTTTACCGGTGTGTTAAATTTTTAAATTTTTTTTGCCAATCTACTAAAAAATAAGTAGAATCCTAAGTCGATTTAGCGTTGTACATCTGTCTATTAAGTTCATAAAGACACTGGTCAAATATGTTTCCCCAGAAACATACCGTATCGGTGGAAAATTCCGATGATGAAATGGTTACATAGTTAATAGCATTTTCAACTGGGACCTCAGTAAAAAAAGGGTAAATAGAAGCCAGGGAAACAAATCATCTTGGAATTTGATTGGGATCTAATGAATTTTCTTTATTAGTTGAGAAAGTTTAAGATAAATATCTAGATTTGAATTTGGGCCAATGTATGAGCTAGTTAGAACAAAACCAATATTAAAATAATTTAGTTTAACTCTAACGGCATCAATGAGTACTTTTTCGCCAATTTTATTCCGTATACCTTTCCTGTATGTTTGGTACTGAACAGACAAAACCTCATTGTCGCTTCAAGCCAAGTCTCCCGTTTTACAAAAATATTTTTCAGTTTGCATGCATGTACAATTAGGCGATGTTTTTAATATCAAATTTCTCGTTGCAAAATGGTCAGGCTTCACCATGTAAGTTGGTTTTGTCTGTTACAACAAATACCCCTTCGTCGACCGTGCCTTGCCTATTATTGTTTATTAGTGAAGAACGATGGTAATGTTTACCAGGGGAAAGGCAGGCCAACTGTTCTATTAATAGACAAGGCAAGGTCCACGAAGGGGGTTTTGTTGTAACAGACAAAACCAACTTACATGGTTATGCTACTTCGTTCAGGTTGAATGAAAGCATAACAAGTGGAGAAAGATGTAAATGTTTATAAGTGCGGTTGTAAAATTTAGAAGACTTTCCAAAAGAATTTTGGTTTTATTTAATTCTTTGGTTCCTCTTCTATTGGGCTTACGATCTCGTCAATTGGGTAAAAAATTGTTTTTTGCCATAGAAGTTATTTTTAAAATAACTTCTAGGGAGAATATCCCAGACAAAAAACAAAGGAACTGATGAGGATTGGTGGCTCTTTCCGAAACCTAGGTATTCCCTGCCTTACCCCCTGGTAAACATTACCATCGTTCTTCACTAATAAACAAACGTTGGTTTTATAAAAACATTAATAATGGGATAAAGCCTGACCATTTTGCAATAACAAAATACTACGGTATCCCTAACAAACAATCCAACACTGTTCTATCAGTTTTCTCTCTAAAAACAAATTCGATTACAAGTAAACCATCTGGCCAAAAAGATATATTTAACGTTACATCAAACAGTTCATGAGAAACAATTATTTTGAACGATCACATATCACGTGCCGATGACAAATTAAATTTAATAATTTTGCAATCATTTTTACACAGATTTTGCTCTTCAGATTTTATGGATGTGTTATTTTTAGTTTCATTACGACTATTAGTTTCAACTACGACTATTCATCACTACTTCCAGATTTGCAAGGTTTAGAACTTTAATAAATCAAAATCTGTAACAGGAGAATTAACTAAAATAAGTTTGCCTTTTTATCAATTTGGCAACCCTTCAACGTATGATGAATATAGTTTTAAAGGAGCATGTTAAGAAATATGTTTCATGTATATAAAAGACATTCACATTTCTTCAGGAAAGTTCGATTAGATTGATACTCTAAGAAAGGTAAATTTGAAAATATCGTTGAAACCTAATCTAAATAAAGTGAAAAACATTAGAGACTGCCCTAAACAGAAGACGGTAAAGGAGATTAAGAGATTCCTAGGTCTAAGCATATATTGCAAAAAGGTTTTCTCAGACACAAACTTAACAAAAAGGTTGAAGAAGAATTCCGCAATCTATGTAAATGATGCCGAATCTTTTAACAAACTTGTCGGATATGATATTTAGATACCTAGTTTTTTAATGAGACACTCATCCTTTCAATGGTTGCAAGCAACTTTGCTACGGGCGTAGTGTTGTTACAGAAAGATGATCCCATAGCTTTCGCGTCGAGATCTCTGAATTGGGATGATGTCAACTATTTGACCATAGAGAAGGAATTGTTAGAATATTGTATTGACAACAGGGAAATTTCGTCCTTAATCTTGTGGCATTTAAGCTGAATATCGATCAGAAACCCTTAATTTGGTTATGGAAGGTACGACTCAATGAAGATGAGTTCGCTGTCTGCCATGTCTAAGGAAAGAAATATATGTTTGCAGATGTAGAATGTAGATGTGAATGTAGGGAATGCAATTAGAAATACACTAAGGCTTCAAATTATTATTATATAATTCTGACCATTTTTACGGAAATTCGTGAAAATGTCGATATCCCAACATTTTGACTGTTCCTTGAAAAAATAGAACGAATGAGTTTATAGCAGAATTGATGATGCAGAATCGCATACGCCATTGCCAGAATGACTTTTAATGTTTTTGTTTGCTAATTGCATACTTCTGAACATATTTACAGAAATTCGTGAAAATGTCGATATCACAAAATTTTGACTGTCCATAGAAAAAATAGAACCAATGAGTTTTTAGCAGAATGAATAATGCAGAATAGCATACGCCCCTGACAGAACGACATTTATTGCATTTATTTGCTTATTGCACATGTCTGAACATTTTTACGGAAATTCGTGAAAATGTCGATATCCCAACATTTTGACTGTTCCTTGAAAAAATAGAACGAATGAGTTTATAGCAGAATTGATGATGCAGAATCGCATACGCCATTGCCAGAATGACTTTTAATGTTTTTGTTTGCTAATTGCATACTTCTGAACATATTTACAGAAATTCGTGAAAATGTCGATATCACAAAATTTTGACTGTCCATAGAAAAAATAGAACCAATGAGTTTTTAGCAGAATGAATAATGCAGAATAGCATACGCCCCTGACAGAACGACATTTATTGCATTTATTTGCTTATTGCACATGTCTGAACATTTTTACAGAAATTCGTGAAAATGTCGATATCCCAACATTTTGACTGTTCCTTGAAAAAATAGAACGAATGAGTTTATAGCAGAATGGATGATGCAGAATCGCATACGCCATTGTCAGAACGACATTTAATGCATTTATTTGCTAATTGTACTAGTGGTGGTGGATAACCATGTGAATTTTGATTGTTATATATAGTAATATGCTGTGTATTTAGCAAAGTTTATCGGTGTATTAATTTTTTAAATTTTTTTTGCCAATCTACTAAAAAATTAGTAAAATCCTAAGTCGATTTAGCGTTGTACATCTGTCTATTAAGTTCGTAAAGACACTGGTCAAATATGTTTCCCCAGAAATATACCGTATCGGTGGAAAATTCCGATGCTGAAATGGTTACATAGTTAATAGCATTTTCAACTGGGACCTCAGTAAAAAATGGTAAATAGAAGCCAGGGAAACAAATCATCTTGGAATTTGATTGGGATCTAATGAATTTTCTTTATTAGTTGAGAAAGTTTAAGATAAATATCTAGATTTGAATTTGGGTCAATGTATGAGCTAGTACGCGTACGCGAATTACGGGTATGAACAAATGAAAAAATTAAAATGACAAGAACTTTGGCTTAATGCCACTTTATTCTTCTTCTGTGATCTTAAGACTAAATGTATTCAAGTTCTTTTTGACAATTTATTTTGTATTAATGCTAAGTTGACAGATACGGCGGCAATGTTGTGTAACATTGTTGCTGCTTTCTGTTGACTTTAAAAAACGTTTTGTTTATGCTTATTCCGTATATTATCGATTATGCTTATTTTGTATATTATTGATTTTATTGGTTTAGCTGATTCAGAATTTATTGTTTCGAAATATTGATTTAGCATTGGCAACGGAAGCAACATCAGTGCGATCGTTGTTGTGTTATTGTTTCAAGTATTTCTGGACAATAATGTTGATGTCGTCGTCAGCGTTAATGGTAACATTAGGGTGAAGTTACGTAACTCCTCCCCCTTTTGTCATAGGATTCTTCTGAATTCTGTATTTATTTTGGATTGTTCTTAGTTTTAGAAAAACATATATAATAGTAATGCTTAAAATTATTATTATTGCAATTGTGCTTGTATCTGAAATTATGTTCCTTATTTTTAGTTCTTGTATTTCTTTAATATTTTTTATTTCTCTTATTACTATTTCCTTGAATGATGGTGTACTTGAAAAATTATATTTTTTTTATGTTATCTTCGTCAACTGTTTGAATATATATTTCTTGTTTGTTTGAATATTGTTCATCTTCTATTATGATTGTACAGTTTATAAATTCAATAAGAGTGTTTTTTTCTATTGTTTGAGTTATTTCTCTTTCATTACATTTCTCTTTTATTAACATTTTATTTGCGTTTTGCATGAGTATCGTGCCATCATTTATTACCTCTACTACTGTTTTGAAGTCTTTTATTAATTTACAATTATTTTCCGTTATAAAATTTTTGCTTAGCTTAAGTTCCCTTAGAGTTTTTTCGTTTTCAAACTTGTAGGTTTTGTTATTTATGTTTATTATTTCTTCGTCTATTTTCTCATTATTACTGTTAGTAATGGGAATAATGCGTATGATTTTAGTAGTGATGATGCCAATGGGAATTTTGATAGCGATAACTATATTTCCCTCATGAATCATTACATCCATTTTTATTAATTTAATTTTATAAAAATCGATACTGTATTTACTTAATTCCTCGTTTGTTAATATGGATGGATGAAATAGTTTGTATCTAGCCGAGGCTATAGAGTCCAGTATGATATCTATTCTGTCATTCAGAAATTTTAATTTTATTATTTGATCGTGATATAAGATTTCGTTTCTAAGTTCGTTATTGTACGTATTGATGTTATTAAGTGTGTTAGTTATTTTCTCACGATCATCTATTATTGTCTCTTTTAGGTTATTAATGGATTTTTGGATATTATCGTTTATATTTATTTGTTGGTTAATAGTATTTATGATTTGTTGATTATTTTCTTGATGGTTTATGAGATGCTGTAAAATGTTTTGGCGATCCGAGTCGTCCATGACACCGAACAGCCATTTTTGTACTGTTCCTCCTATATTAAGTAGTCCCCGTTTCTGTCTGATCCGGGTATTTGGTGTTATAGACCCGATCTTTGACGTAAGAGTTTGTAGTTCTGTGTCGAGTTCGTATTTATCTTCTCTTGTAATTGTCTTTATATTCTGTTCCATTTGACTTACCAATTCCAACATTTTTGCTGGGTTGATCAAATGTAGTACGATTTTTGTGTTGTTGACTATTTCTACTTGGGATACTTCTATGGGTATGAATCCGATTTCAGTTTGAAGGGGTGTGATTTCTACCACCGCCTTCGTCTGGGTTATTAGAATGATCAGGATGGTGGGGATGATTGTCTGAAAATTTGGTAGGTCGTTTGATATTAGAATCGTGAATATTGGTAAGATTCTTTTTAATAAATTTTGCCGTTTCTTTATGTCTGACGTTTTTGTAATTTTTAATGAACCCGTTCTCTCTATTTTCGGTGTATGTTTCCCTGTTCTTGTTTGCATTTTCTATTTTTGTTCGTTTTATATTTTTAAGTCGTTCATATATTTTATTATGGTCGGCCACATGATTTTGGGCTTCAAGGGGTGTACACCCAATTGTGCTGTGATAATTGTTGTTATAAAGAGTAATAGCCTTATTCATTTGCATAATAACTGGTATTTTCTCTTCGATATTAAGTGTTCTAATTTTCTCTGTTATGGTGTTATTAAGTCGCTCTGCGTCTGAGTTTCCGGTGTGACTATTTGGTTTAGTTGTATGAAATTCTATATTCTCTCCTCTTAAATATTCTGTTACTGTTCCCGATTTAAATTCATTATCGAAAACGATTTTTTTTACTTTCCCCTTTATAGCGATAAACTCTTGAATCTTACTTAGGATAGTTCTTGCATTCCTATCTGGGAGTGGAAAACATATGGCTTGTTTTGAAAATTTGTCTATAAAAGTTATAAATGATTGTTTACTATTTATATATGTATCAATGTGAACTACTTCGTTTATTGTTTTCGGGGTTTCTGTTGTGTAGAATTTACTTTTGATTGGGTTGCGGTCATATTTCCCACCGCTGCATACATCGCAGTTATTTATAATTTTATGGATTTGTATTCTTAAATTTAGATTATAGATTATCGATTTTAGTTTCTCATACGTCGCCACTATGCCGCAATGGCAGCTTTCATTTTTGTGAAAGAGGGCAATTTGAGTTTTCAATTCATCGTCATTTTCTATATCCCTAGCGTACTTTGTACATTTCACGAACTTAATGTGATGATTCATGGAGTACTCACTCTCTATTATTTTGTAGACTTTGTAATATTCGTGATCATTAAGGTATGAATATATTCCCACCTTGCCCTTTACCAGTTCTCTGCGCAAGATTTCGAGGGTCAATCCGTTATCAATATCGTCTTTGTCTAGGAAAATTCTTTTGTTTCCGAAAACTACAGTTGTTGGGTTTTGTTTCTTTTCCACGAGGATTATTTGTGTTTTGAATCTGTTAACCACTGTCTCTAGTATTGGTACGTTATACCCTAAGTCGTACTCTTGAGAGTGAACTGTTTGTACCTCTAATGAGGCGATATCGTCTTGATCTATGTCCCCACTTAGTAAATCAGCGGTTCGTGCCTCTTGATTGTCTGTTTCCGGTTGCCAACAGTTTATTTCATCCTCTCGTATTCTACTCAGGAAATCCGCTATGTAGTTGGTCTTTCCTTTTATGTATTCGAGAGAGAAGTTGTACTCTCCTAGACTAATTAACCATCTCTGGAGTCTTGGGTTGATATCTTTGCCGGAGTACTTCGTCATTAACCACTTCAGCGGTTGGTGATCGCTTTCGAGATCAAATTCTCTACCATATATATATGGTCTGAAGTACTTCACTGCCCAGACGATGGCGAGTAATTCTTTTTCCACCGTAGCATAATTACATTCATGTCTGTTTAATGTACGAGATGCATAGGCAATTGGGTGTCCTTCTTGAGAAAGTACTGCCCCGATTGCGAAATCGCTAGCATCAGTAGTTATTTTAAATTTCTTATAGAAATTTGGATATCTCAGTATTGGGGTGTTCGTCACCAAATCTTTTAATTTTTCGAACGCTACCAAATAATTGGGATCGTTGATATTTATTGACTGACCTTTTTTCAGGCATACCGTCATTGGGTGTGCAATTTTTGCGTAATCTTTGATAAACTTCCTATAAAATCCTGTCATTCCCAGAAAGGATTTTATTTGTTTTGCAGTGTTTGGTATTCTCAATTTTCGAATAATAGAGACTTTATCAGGATTTGGTTTTATACCCTTAGCGGTTAATACATGACCTAAGAATTGAGTCTCTTTCTTCAAAAAATCACATTTGTCAACTTGTATTTTAAGCTTAGCTTTACGTAGGGTTTTTAATATTTTCCTCAAAGTGACCATATGCTCCTGTAGTGATGTACTGAATATAAGGATATCATCCATATATACAACACATGTTTTGTTGATGTGATCCTTAAGGACCTCATTCATCAACCTTTGGAAAGTCGAGGGGGCATTTTTCAGCCCAAAAGGCATTCGAACAAATTCGTAATGACCTGAAGGTGTAGAGAAAGCCGTTTTTCTTCTATCTTCCTCTCTAACTAATATCTGGTGAAAGCCTTTCGCCAGATCAAGAGTTGTGAAGTATTGGGCTCTACCCAGTCTATCCAATAATGAGTTTAGATTAGGAATGGGATACTTATCATCCACTGTGAACTCATTTAGTTTCCTGTAATCGATAACGATTCTGTATTTCCTTATCCCTGAGTTGTCCAATTTTTTGTCCACAATCCATAGTGGGCTATTGTATGGTGAATTACTTTTTCGTATTATATTTTGCCTAAGCATGTCCTCAATTTGACGATTTATCTCCGACTCGTGTATCTGCGGATACCTATATGTTTTTGAATATAAAGGTTTGTCTGTAGTTGTAACTATTTCGTGAAATATTTCGTGTGTCGCTGAAAGGTTGTCTCCTTCTTTAAAGAAGAGATCTTTAAAATCGTTAAGTAACCTTAGGGTTAGCTGTTTCTCTTCAGAGTTTAAATGGCTTAAGTCGAAATTATCTATGTTGTCGTTTTCTATTGATTCGAGTGTACAGATATCGTCCATATACTCTGGGTATATGTATTCCTCGAAATATAATTTTTGACCAAGCATTTCTATGAATTTTAGTTCGCTGTCTATTTTAGCTTTAAATCCCGTTAGAAAATTCTGACCAATTATGCCAGAAAAATTTTTGTTGGAAAAATTTATTATTTTCCATTGCAAGTTACCCTCACACCTTTATTCCTTTGGGAACGGTGTTACTACTTCATATTTTACTTCCTTGGTCCCACTAAGGGTTTTGTAAACCCATGGATTTTTTAATTCTGACATTGGGTTGTCTTCTTTAAGAATACCTTCTTTTAAGATGCTAGTGGTTGAACCTGTGTCCACTAGGCACCTAATCTTCTGTTTTCCTATTGATAATGATACTAAGGGTAATTGTGCCCTTGAGGCAATGTCAAAAAAATTTAATTCATTTTCTGTTTCGACTCTTTCTTCCTGAGTGGTGTCTATCTCCATATATATGGGTTCATTATCACGATTAGTATATTGAGTCCCTATACTCATATGAGAATTTCGGGTTTGCCCCGAGCTTTGTCTATTATTATAATTATTCCTGTGTTGAAATCCAGTATTGTTATCTTGTGTATTGTTTCTTTGTTGGTTAGTGTTAATACGATTTTGGTATGGTCGTTTTGAATGTTGGCTAGTATTAGTTTCATGTGGTTGATGAGTTGATTGATTTTGAGTATTTTTTTGTTTGTGTCTATAGTGAATGACTCTTGGGTCATCCAAAGCTCTTATTTGAGTATACCTTGTAATAACTTCATTCAGAGTACTATTTTGGTCTATATGAGACCTTAAGGGAATATCTATTTTTTAAATTAATATATTAACTAAATCTTTGTCCACTCTGCTGGGTTCATATATTTGTGGTTCCATTTCATCAAAAAGATATATTTGGCTGAGTTCGTATTTAGCCTTTTCGAAATAATTAAATAATTCTCGTAAATTACTCACTTTAACATTACGACACTTATTAAATAAGTCCCCATATGTTGATTTTGGACGGTGATAGTCCATCAGCATAGTTTTTATCTGTTGCCAAGATGCGTCAGGTCCTATCTCCCGGATGTAATTTCCTGTTGTTCTAAGAATTTTTTCATTCATCACGATGGCCATGGATAAACGTATTAGCTGCTGGTTATTCCTGGGGCATAAATCAAGTATTGCTTCCACGGATGCGGTAAATGCTGTCACCGAATGGTCCTTGTCTAGCGGTTTTAGTTGCCGAAATTGTGCCAATATGTCTTTCGGAGTAAGCAAGATTTGTTGTTCAGGTTCTTGTATTTGTTGTTGTATTTGCTGCTGTTGCAGCTTTTGATGAAGTTGGTTGATAGCCATTTCTTGCCTTCTAACTACTTCACTTAGTTCATTAATTTGTTCTTGTTCCATTTGTAAATTTCGATTTGCGTCGAAAACTTCTTGTCTATTCATAAATTTTTAGATAAAATCTTCGCTGTTTTTTATTTTTTTTTTTGCGAACTGTTATTAGTGGTTTTGACACACTAATTTTAATGTCTGGTTCTTTTCTTAGTATCTTTTGATGCTAAGTTCCACGACTGCGCCAATTACGGGTATGAAAAAATTAAAATGACAAGAGCTTTTGCTTAATGTCACTTTATTCTTCTTCTGTGATCTTAAGACTAAATGTATTCAAGTTTTTTTTTGACAATTTATTTTGTATTAATGCTAAGTTGACAGATACGGCGACAATGTTGTGTAACATTGTTGCTGCTTATTGTTGACTTTAAAAAACGTTTTGTTTATGCTTATTCCGTATATTATCGATTATGCTTATTTTGTATATTATTGATTTTATTGGTTTAGCTGATTCAGAATTTATTGTTTCGAAATATTGATTTAGCATTGGCAACGGAAGCAACATCAGTGCGATCGTTGTTGTGTTATTGTTTCAAGTATTTCTGGACAATAATGCTGATGTCGTCGTCAGCGTTAATGGCAACATTAGGGTGAAGGTACGTAACTCGCGCTGTTAAACCGGTGGCTGCATATATGTGCATGTGTGGGTGCATATGTGTCTAATATGTACATCATTTTTTTATGATGTTATTTATGCAGCCACCGGTAATGTAACAAACAACACTGTTGCGCAAAAATCTAGCATCTTTTATGAACATTTCTGGCCCCCGAATGACAAGTGTTTACATTCATTTTTGAAATACAATATTGTTCTTTATATTTTTGTCATATTTTTTATTGGACCTGCAAACACGTAACTCAGTTGGGTATCATAGGCCAGGACATCTCCAATTCCAGCCTCCTTGCACTCTTCTGATATCTGAAAAAAACCAAAGGCGAGTACTATGTTCTTTTTTAAGTACGATTCCGGCTAGTCAGTCGGAAAACAATTTGACAATTTTTGTGATAGGTCTGCTAATGTTGCCACTTGATGTCCGTATGTCTACAACCCTCGTATTCTGATCACTACCGAGATATGTTTTTGCAATTCGACCCAACTTCCATTCATTTGGAGCCAACCTATCGTCCTTTATGACTATTTAATCTCCTTCTTTGACATTCTCCTTTTCACGCTTCCATTTAGTTCTTCTGTGAAGTTCGTGGAGATATTCTAATTTCCACCTATTGCAAAAGTGAAATAACTTTAAGTCGTTTCCAACGATTTACTAGACTAAGATCTGTGTCGGAAATGTCGGGTTGAGCAGGAGTAAGAATTGATGTTCCAATTAAGAAATGACCAGGAGTTAACGGGGAAAGGTCATTTGGATCATCGCTACCAAGACTTAAGGGTCGCGATTTGAGGCAGGCTTCAATTCTTGCTAAGATAGTTGTAAATTCTTCAAATGTGAAATTCATTTCTGGAATACTTTTTCGCAAATGCATTTTAAACGATTTAACGCCGGCCTTCCACAAACCGCCCATGTGCAGAGCGCCAGGCGGGATAAATTTGATTGAAATTGTTTTGGATTGTGCTACTTTGAATATTCTTCATGAAAGCTAATCGATCTCGCTTCCCACAAAATTGGTTCCGTTGTCGGAAAATATACAAGACGGACAACCTCGCCGACTTATGAACCTGGAGAAAGCGGCGAGAAAGGCATATGTAGATAAATCGCTAGTTGGTTCTAAATGTATAGCCTTGGTGGCGAAGCAGACGAACAGGCAAACATAGCCTTTTGTAATAAAGCAAGCCCTTCCTGAATAACTTTTAATATTAAAGGGTCCTGCAAAATCTACCCCAGTGTTTTGTAGAGGGTCGATACAGAAAAGTACGTTCGGGTGGCAGCGAGGCCATTATTTGAGTTTGGGTTTGTTTCTTGTGAATTAAGCAGATTTGACATTTTCGTATAGTTTGTTTAACCAGAGATTTGAGTCCAAATATCCAGAATTCGGATCTTAGCACTCGGGTCATCAATTGTAAAGTGATCTTATGAGTGAATTCGACCAACAATTTGCTAAGGGTAGTTCCGTGTGGTAGTATTATGGGATGACGTTCGCTATATGTAAGGGCTGGAGATTGAATTTATCTGCCATTAGCTCGAATAATACCCTTTGAGTCGAGAAACGGGTTTAACGTCAATAGAGGGCTCGATGGAGAAATTGGAGACTTTTTCATGAGTGAATTATATTCATCTGCATAAACGAATTTTTGTGTACGAATTATGCAAGATCGTTTTCCATCTTGGATTTCGGCTGCGGTAAGATTTTGCCGATTTGCGCCTGTATTTTTCCAAAATCGCAGAGCATAGGCGTATGATCGGTAGACTTTTGCCAAAGATGAGAAATTTTTTAATGGATCATCTCTTTCTTGAAATATAGTCAGAACTTTTACAGCGTTAGCCTCTAAATTTGTGTCGTTTGGGATATCTTGCGATGGCCAACGATCTTTTGGCATTTTGAGCCAGAGTCGAGTCAGAGTAGAGTCTGTCCAAAAATGTGTTGAATATTTTGATATTTGTAGACTGTTTGTAATAGATTTTGCTAATTTGGAAAGTAATACTGCCCCACATAATTCGAGCCTTGGTATTGATAGTGTTTTGATTGGTGCTACACGAGTCTTTGCTGCTAATAAAAAGGTGTGTATGGTATGGTCAGTTTTTTTAATCCGAACATATAGCGTGGCTCCATACGCGCTCTCCGATGCGTCACAAAATCCATGAATCTCAACAGAAGCATCTGGTGTAAACTGTATCCATCTTGGAACTCTGAGAGATTTAATATCATTGCTATTTTTGACAAAGTTTTGCCAATTTATATGGGTGATTGGTTTCAGTGTATCATCCCAATCGATTTTATCCAGCCAAATTTGTTGCATTATCAGTTTTGCTACGACCACTATTTGCGCTAGCCATCCGCATGGATCAAACAATTTGGCTATAGTTGATAAAACTTCTCGTCTTGTGTAAATGTTTTTGTTTTCCACGGTTGGAGGTGTAAAAGTGATAAAATCACCTGATATATTCCATCGAATTCCCAACGTTTTCGTGGACGCATCTTCAGAGATATCCAACCAGTTAAGAGGCAATAAATTTTCTTGTGGAATATCTTTTATTATTGTATGATAATTTGAGGCCCATTTCATAAGTTGAAATCCAGCGGATTCGAGCGCTGCTACTAAGTCTTTCCGAGCTTTTATAGTCTCCTCGATTGTGTGTCCACCCGCAAGTACATCATCCACATAAAGATTTTGTCTTATAATTCTTGCAGCTCTTGGATACGAATCTTGAACATCATCTGCCAATTTCATAAGAGTTCTCAGTGTCAGAAACGGTGCGCAATTTACTCCAAATGTTACAGTTAGCTATTCATAGTCTTCAACCGGATCTGCTGGAGATTTTCTAAACAGAATTCTTTGATATTTTGTTTGAGTTGAGTCCAACAGTATTTGCCTATACATTTTAGTAATATCGGTGTTAAAAGCATACTTAAAAAATCTCCATTTTAGAATTTGTAGTACCAAATCTTGTTGTAAAATGTCATTGAGACTTGTTTTGTTTGATGATGGGCAAGAAGCATTGAAGAAGACTCTTAACTTTGTCGTGATTCTATCTGGCTTAATTAATGCATGATGTGGTAGATAATAATTGAGCATTTCGTCTCTTTCATCCGGATTGATCCTCCGCATATGACCAAGTTCTAAATATTCAAGTATTGAGGCATCATATTGTTCTTTTATCTCGGGCGTTTTCATAAGTTTTTTCTCCATTCTATAGAATTGATCTAAGGCGGGAATTTACTAATTCTTCACCTCTTTTGAATGGGAGAGTCACCACATATCTTCCATCCTTGTTTCGTATTGTTGTTTCAGTAAAATTTTGTTGACAAAATTGGTCTTCTTCTGACCGTTAAACTTTTTAAGGGTCTCTTCCACCTCTCAAAATCGTGTAAGTACTTTCTCTATTGATGTTGTATTTAGAAGTGATATTTGTTTTCGTTGAAGAGTGCTTCCCGGTATGGGTCCTCCAACTATCCATCCAAATTTGGTTTTTTGAGTTAAAATTGATCCAAATGTTCTCACCGGAGTTCCAAGTGTGAATATTGATGGTCCTATGTCCATTCCAATAAGTAAATCAATGGGTTGACTAACGTAAAATTTCGGGTCAGCCAGTTCTAATGAGGTTACATCTCGAAGTTGTGATTCATCTAAGTTTTGTGGTGGTAAATTTGAAGGTAATTTCTTTAAAACTGGAGCCCAGACTTCCAGTTTAAAGCTAGGGTCGTATTTGGATCTCATAGTAAACAAGCAAGATTTCGTAGATGTTTCGGCAACAAATTGACTAAGGCCGGTGATATGAACTAGATTGTTCCTTGTGGGTAATTTCAAGAGGTTTTTCATCTTCTCAGAAATAAAAGTGGATTGTGATCCTGAGTCTATTAGAGCTCGGGCATCGTATAGTTATCCTTTGGTTTCAATTTGTACTATTGCTGTGAAAAGGAGAGTTCCTCCAGGTTGTTGCTCACTAATTCGCTCATCTTGGAGGGTCAAAGTGGTAATAGTAGTTGGTTCTAGGTTTGTAGTGGACTGTATGTGATTTGAAAGAGCAGCAGAACTGGTACTAGTTTGTGCTTCCACTCGAGCTAGGTATGTGTTTGTGGTTTGGGTTTCCGACCCCTTGTGTAACAAAGTATTATGTCTCATAGTACAAATACGACAACAAAAGCGACTTTTGTTATCTTTTACTCCGTGGTTTGAAGACAAGCAGTTGTAGCATAAGTGTGATGTTTTCACAGTGTGAGTTCTGTCATTTACACTCTTTTTTGAAAATTCGCTGCAATCCCTGATAAAATGATTTGATTTGCAGACTTGACATGTTTGAGTATTTTGTGATTTATTATGTTGAGGTTGTGCTAACTTGTTTCTTCTTCCAAAATTGGTTGTATTTTTTGCGACATTTGTTTGAAATGTTTTCAAAAATCTAGGTTTATTGATGTTATTTTGCTTCTGTTGAGCAAATTTTGATGTTGAGGGTTTTATATTCCCTACTGATTCCAAGGTTTTGAATTTGTTTGTTAAGAAAGCGTCAAATTGTTCCCATTTTGGTATTTGTTTACAATCGCTTAATGAGTTCTCGAATTCTTCTAGGAAGCCTCTAGGTAATTTTGTTGAGCAAATGTATATTAAAAACGGATCCCATCCTTTTACATCGACGTCAAGCATCCCCAAGGCATCCCCTATTTACAGTGCGTTGTAGTTTTTGAATAGTGTGACTTGAGTCTGTAGAAACACCAGGTAAATTAAAAAGTGTTTTAATTTCTTCATTAATTTGCATACTTTTGTTCTCATAACGATCCGTAAGATTTTTCCATGCTAATGCAAATCCATCATTAGTTAGTGGAACATGCGTTATAATTTCTCGTGCTTCTCCTGCTGTCTTTTGAGTCAAATGGAATAACTTTTCGACATTACTTAATATGGAATTGTTTATGTAAATTGCCGAAAATAAATCTCTGAAAGTCGGCCATTCTCGATAACCCCCTTTAAAAGTGTCTGTGTCGCATGGCGGCAGCGTTGATATTGGCGTAAAATGCACTTCCTTTCCTTGCCGTGACATATCTGAATCTCTTTTCATTTTCTCCTGTGCTTTTTCATCCAAAATATTTTGAATTTGTCCATTTATTGAACTCAGCGCCTGTTTTTATGATCCCATAGTATCTATATAATGTTTCCTCAGTTTATTTTTGTCGATGGATTTTCCTCCTTCCTCTAGAACATAATCACGGCAGTCTAAATATGCCCTTTTTGACCTGGTCCCATGCAGAATCCAACTCCATACGTGTTGTCTCCAAAGTATGAACAGTGTCATCCGGTTTGGTTATTGAAAAAATTGAAATATAATCCTGAAGATCGTTGACGCAGTTTGCGAATTTTTCGCTTAGGGTCTTATCCATCTTGATGACTGAGTATTAACCTTTACCGAAATTTTGTTGTGTTGCAAAAAGGAAAGGCAATCCAATGAAAGGGATTGACTTGGAATAAGATTCAAACTTTTATCCAAATTTTTATTTTTAAAAAATAAGGATAAGCTATCTTCTTCAATTTGATCAACGAAATCTATGTTAAATTTTTGGTTTGGGTCGAATTATATTTCGTTTTGTTCCAAAGACTTGAAAGTTCTTGCAAAATCCCAAAAACTTTACTTTGTATGTGACGCCGAAATAATTTTGTTTAAAAATGTTTGCTGGGTTGTCCAGAGAAGTCAAACTCAATCAAGATATACCAAGGTGTCATAAAATATCTTGAAATCCACTCACAAGGATATTTTATTTTAAGAAAATCCAGAAATAATCAATATTATTCCAAAAGGAGTAAAGGTGAGGATTGTACAGGCGAAGAACGCTACAAAAACCACCAAAAGATTTTTGATTTTCCACCAACGAGGTGTTCTTTCCCAGCAGTAAGATTGTAGAAAATGAAAATTTTCATTAAGTATTTCCAAAAAGAAAAATATTTTCTACTGAAATAAAAATGTGTACTGGGTTGTCGAACAAAGAATCCTTCAAAAATATTACCATAAAATTGCAGGAGTAATTTTAAATTTTGACGAGCCAAAAATATTGCTATGAAAATTTGTTTGAAGCAACAAATTTTCTAAAAACGCTAGGTAATTAATTTAAAATCACAAGGTGCTAGTATTGGGTCAAGTTCCACAAAAATTTTTGTTTTCAAAAAAATTCCAATAATTTGCAAAATTTTCCAAAAAAATTGTATATCCCAGCAAAATGGTTGTTGTGTCAAACTCCAATTAAAATTTCCACAAAAATCTAACTTTGTTCGTTCAGCAAATTCTTTCAAAATGTTTGTTTTAGCAAAAAGCAAAAAAAAAAAAATACCAGCAAAATATTTTTTGATTTGGCCTTTGGGTCTCAAAAAGTTCGTTGTTGTAGTGTTGCTCTTGTTGATGTTGATACTATTGTTGTTGTGTTGTCGGAGTCCTTCGTGGTCTTCTGGCAGCTTCCACAATTTTGCGTACTTCTGGATTTTGTTTGGTTTTTTTTTGTGATATTGTGTACTGTCACTTTTTATTTTTGTATTTTGTCTTTTGTGTAGACTTTTTTTTTGAAAAAATAAAAAAACTAATTAATTTTTGTTTATTTTTGTAGCACTGTGTAATTTCTTTTAGTTCTGTAGCACCGTGTAATATCACTTTGTATCACTGTTTAATGTCACTTTTGTAGCACTGTGTATGTTCTTTATGTTTTGTAGCACTGTGTGTTGTCCCTTTTTTGTAGTAAATTTGTAAAAAATATATATTTGTTTGTTTAATGTCACTTTTTTGTAGCATAGTGTACTTTCTATTTTTTTTTTTCATTTTTTCTTTTGGTTGCACTTTTTTAAACGTCACTTTTTGTTCTAGTTTGTAATTTAATTTATTTATTTATTTATATGTTATGTACTTTTGTTTTTGTTTCACTTCACTGTGTCTGTCCACTTAATGCTTTGTTTTTTGTTTTTAATATTTTAAAAACTTCATTTTTTGATCCGGCTCTGGAGGACCAAATGTTTTTTACTTCACCCTTTTTTTATTTAAGTAAAAGATGTTGTGTTTATTTTTGTTTTGTGGTATGTTTTTATTTCATTTTTTAAAATTCAATTTGTTTCGTTTTCACTTTTTTGTTTAGTTTTAGGTTTTTTGTTCAATTAATTTTTATTTTTTTTTTTGTACAATGTTTGTGTTCACAAAATTTTTCTGTTTATTTGTTCAATTGGTTTTGGTTTTTTGTACAATGTTTTATGTTTTTTGGTATGATGGTTTTATGTTAACACTTTGTTTTTTTTTTTTTGCACTGTTCACTTCGGGGGGGAAACTTGCGTACGCGCTGTTAAATTCTAAATTGAACTGAACTAACTCCAATTTGCATCGTCACAGCAAACCTGTTTTGGCTGGTGACGATGCTTATTTATTTGAATTCAGCATTGGAATTTACCGGTGGCTGCATATATGTGCATGTGTGTGTGCATATGCGTCTAATATGTACATCACTTTTTATGATGTTATTTATGCAGCCACCGGTAATGTAACAAACAACACTGTTGCGCAAAAATCTAGCATCTTTTATGAACAAGTACTTTTTCGCCAATTTTATTCCGCATACCTTTCCTGTATGTTTGGTACTGAGCAGACAAAATCTCGCTTCAAGCCAAGTTTCCCGTTTTTACAAAAATATTTTTAAGTTTGCATGCATGTACAATTAGGCGAAGTTTTTAATATCAATTTTCTCGTTGCAAAATGGTCAGGCTTCACCATGTAAGTTGGTTTTGTCTGTTACAACAAAAACCCCTTCGTCGACCGTGCCTTGTCTATTATTGTTTATTAGTGATGAACGATGGTAATGTTTACCAGGGGTAAGGCTGGCCAACTGTTCTATTAATAGACAAGGCACGGTCGGCGAAGGGGGTTTTGTTATAACAGACAAAACCAACTTACATGGTTATGCTACTTCGTTCAGGTTGAATGAAAGCATAACAAGTGGAGAAAGATGTAAATGTTTATAAGTGCGGTTGTAAGATTTAGAAGACTTTCCAACAGAATTTTAGTTTTATTTAATTCTTTGGTTCCTCTTCTACTGAGCTTACGATCTCGTCACTTGGGTAAAAAAATGTTTTTTGCCATAGAAGTTATTTTTAAAATAACTTCTAGGGAGAATATCCCAGACAAAAAACAAAGGAACTGATGAGAATTGGTGGCTCTTTCCGAAACCTAGGTATTCCCTGCCTTACTCCCTGGTAAACATTACCATCGTTCTTCACTAATAAACAAACGTTGTTTTTATAAAAACAACAATAACGGGATAAAGCCTGACCATTTTGCAACAACAAAATACTACGGTATCCCTAACAAACAAGCCAACACTGTTCTATCAGTTTTCTCTCTAAAAACAAATTCGTTTACAAGTAAACCATCTGGCCAAAAAGATATATTTAATGTTACATCAAACAGTTCATGAGAAACAATTATTTTGAACGATCACATATCACGTACCGATGACAAATTATATTTAATAATTTTGCAATCATTTTTACACAGATTTTGCTCTTAAGATTTTATGGATGTGTTATTTTTAGTTTCTTTGGAATATAATCTCGATATAAAAATACTTTTTCCTGGTTGCAACTACGACTATTCATCACTACTTCCAGATTTGCAAGGTTCAGAACTTTAATAAATCAAAATCTGTAACAGGAGAATTAACTAAAATAAGTTTGCCTTTTTATCAATTTGGCAACCCTTCAACGTATGATGAATATAGTTTAAAAGGAGCACGTTAAGAAATTTGTTTCATGTATATAAAAGACATTCACATTTCTTCAGGAATTTCGATTAGATTGATACTCTAAGAAAGGTAAATTTGAAAATATCGTTGAAACCTAATCTAAATAAAGTGAAAAGCATTAGAGACTGCCCTAAACAGAAGACGGTAAAGGAGATTAAGAGATTCCTAGGTCTAAGCGGATATTGCAAAAAGGTTTTCTCAGACACAAACTTAACAAAAAGGTTGAAGAAGAATTCCGCAATCTATGTAAATGATGCCGAATCTTTCAACAAACTTAGGACAATTCTCGTGTCGGATATGATATTTAGATACCTAGTTTTTTAATGAGACACTCATCCTTTCAATGGTTGCAAGCAACTTTGCTAGGGGCGTAGTGTTGTTACAGAAAGATGATCCCATAGCTTTCGCGTCGAGATCTCTGAATTGGGATGATGTCAACTATTTGACCATAGAGAAGGAATTGTTAGATATTGTATTGACAACAGGGCAATTTCGTCCTTAATCTTACGGCATTTAAACTGAATATCGATCAGAAACCCTTAATTTGGTTATGGAAGGTACGACTCAATGAAGATGAGTTCGCTGTCTGCCATGTCTAAGGAAAGGAATATATGTTTGCAGATGTAGAATGTAGATGTGAATGTAGGGAAAAATTAGAAATACACTAAGGCTTCAAATTATGGGATCCACCGGAAAATCATATAATTCTGAACATTTTAACAGAAATTCGTGAAAATGTCGATATCCCAACATTTTGACTGTTCCTTGAAAAAATAGAACCAATGAGTTTTTAGCAGAATGAATAATGCAGAATAGCATTCGCCACTGTCAAAACGACATTTATTTGCTTATTGCACATGTCTGAACATTTTTAAAGAAATTCGTGAAAATGTCAATATCCCAAAATTTTGACTCTCCATAGAAAAATTAGAATCAATGGGTTTATAGCAGAATGGATGATGCAGAATCAATTACGCCATTGTCAGAACGATATTTACTGCATTTATTTGCTAATTGCACACTTCTGAATATTTTTACAGAAATTCATGAAAATGTCGATATCCCAAAATTAGACTTGAGAAACCGGTTACATTAGAACCTCAGTTGGTTAACAACCAAAATATTTAATTATTACACAGTAAAACTAAACTTCATTAAAACAACGTATGGCAACAGTTTTATACACTAAGGATGTAAGAAAGAGTTTTTTTTATCACATGCAAGGGTTCACACAAAGAAATCATATTAAATAACTTTTTATAACCATCACATAAACTCCGAAGAGGATTATTTAATTTATAGTTCGACTTTGCTTATGTTAGTTTAAGTGGTATGTAATTGAGCGTACTTCGCGAAGGGACATTGACTTTTATTTCTCCAGTTAAAAACTGAGAATCAGTTTTGATGATAAAAATACTAAATACTACTAGTGTAGGAAGAAGTTTAAGGCGATTTCCATATGGAGGGAGAAGTTCATTTGAATTTCATTCTAAGTCTCTCAGAGCAACCAAAATAAAGAGATTCTAACTTTTTTGACTATAATTTATAGAAAGGACTCCAAAGTACTCAACAATATTCTTAAGTAGGTCGAACTAGGCAAATAAATAAGCTGTTGGTCACATAAGGATCACCAAATTTCTATGACCAGGGTGTTTTAAATCCTAGTAACGACTTGGTTTATTTGCACAAGAATCTATATGTAGAACGTACTTTATTGTATAATATGACACCAAGAGCAAGAAACCAGTCAACATTATCCAATTTGTACGAACCAATGAAATAGTTTAGTTTTTTACATTATTTTTCTTAAATTTAAAGACATTCCATTAACACTACACTAAGTTGCAAGGGAATACAAGTCATGTTGCAGATTAAGTGATTGGATGTGGGAATTAAGAATACAGAAAAGTTTAAAATCATCAACAAACATTAATATTTTGAAGTGGCGAATAATAAATGGAAGGTCGTTTTAATTAAGTACGAAAAGTAGCAGATCTAAATGGCTATCTTGAGGAACACCAGAAAATACTGTTATATTTTTAGAAAGAGTATTGTTGAAAGAACCCTGTTGGATTCGGTGATGCAAATGAGACGATAAACATTTTAGAAGAGTGATACAATAGATGTAACAAACCGAGTTATTCTTTGTGAGTTATTCTAACTGAGTTATTATTTGCAATGCATCTGCAATTTTCAATAACATATCTATTGTCATCAAATGACTGAAAAGGAACATAGGGTCAACGAAGCATTAAAAATAATTGTTAGAGGAAGGTATAGTTCATGTGCACATGTTTTTAAATTGAAAGAGGGTACGTCATCTGGACCCGGTCATTAGGAACATTATATTGACAGAAAACCATTTAACACTTCATCTGCTGTGATAATGATACGAGGAAACAGATTAAGTTTATTAATAATATGAGTAATAATACCATTAATAAAATATCTGGAATACGTAATTTGAAAAAAGTCTGCAAACATGTCTACTATTTCTTTAAGTTACCATGATTCTCTGCTACCGAACCTCATACTACTAGGAAATTTTGCGGACTTTTTATGAATTATCAAATTTGTAAAGGTTTTTAAGATGTTATGAAGTGGTTTTCTCATCTTGACTAATTATTCGGAGTAATATTTTGAATGATGGCTTACAAGAGCCGTTCTCTGAAATTAAACACCAGAAACCCTCCACGTTGGATTCTTTCTTCTTTTAGCAAAACTTTTCACAGCAAAGTTGTTTTAATCACAGCAAAGTTTTTTTTTTATCACAGCACAATTTCACGAGTGGTACTGAGGTTTTTAAAACATTCTTAATTATTTTATAAAAAATTGAAATACGAAAATCGATGATACCTTCAAAACCCCAATTTATATTGGATAATGTGGAACACAGCAGATCAATGTAAGTTCAATGGTAATCATAAGAGTAGGATAATACATATCCTCTGGCTCGGAGAAGGAGGACTTCTACACACAAAAGAAGTTAAGTTAGTTAATTTTTCAAATATGATAACTTCGTAAAGTTGACAATGAGAAAAAGATGACATCTCAGCAGACAGTTCAGTAGAAGAAACTGGTACATAATCAAAAACATTTTCTCCTGGGACTCATGCCAGATAAGGTAGGTTGAAATCCCCAAGACAAATCATTTCTTATATTAACCCAAAAATGCGGAGGAATATAAAAGCAAGTTATAATTTAATATAATAATAATTTAACAATTTATTTAATTTTTCTTTTCTGTAAATTTGATACTGATCGGATAAATTCTCAGTGTCACGAATCTCAGGTTTAAGCCATATATCTGTGAATACCAACATTTTGAAATCGCAGTCAAAGGATATTAAATATATGTTTCTAACTTTAATATTAAGATCTGGCAGGTTCTGATAGAGAATGAACAATGATGTAGTATATTTTGTCAACGGTACAATTGAAAGATTGACCGGGAAATTAACTGAGTTTGTTCGTTCCCTAAATACAAATTCTTTTATTAACAGTCCTTCAGGCTAGAACTATTGAGTTATATAAAGTGAGTGAAGACCGATTGAATTGTCATATGAGAAAACTGAGACGCCAGAAAGTTCTCACGAAATTTATCAGGTGGTATGTGAGCAATATAGGATGTGTTTGACGATTATATATAAATATCC
Source organism: Musca domestica (assembly GCF_030504385.1). NCBI lineage: Eukaryota > Metazoa > Arthropoda > Insecta > Diptera > Muscidae > Musca > Musca domestica. Next base: position 1,669,459 of record NW_026712133.1, on the reverse strand, counting down.
AAAACGCGCTCCTGTGCAGGAAAATGGAAAGTGAACACCTCTTCCCCTAATTAAGGCTTTCACGTTTATTTTCACTGTAGTCTGAATGCAAACATCCGATTATATAGAAAACGTGTGCAAGAGAATGAAATAGCTTACAATGTAGATTTTGTTAACCAGTTTTACGTCTTAGTTATCCGAAAATCCATTTTCGGAAAATAGGAAGAGCATCAAACGTATAGAAGACTGAGACTAGACAAAGAAAATTGGACTGAGAGCGAACAGAACTAAGAAAAAACCCTTACCGTTTACTAGAATCCATTTGTTAAACGTACAAATATTTACAGGTCCACGGATGTATTTGTGGGTGTGGTCTCCTAATGCTCACCTCCAACATGGTAATGGTTACAGCATGCTTGACATGGAACAAAGAAAATTTATAATTGGACACGCTATCATTCTTTATATTCTTCAGCCAACAAAGTTTGACATTGTTTATTAATAAATATTCTAGAATATGGAATGGATTACTTATTCGGAAGCTTGGACTATAATAATGAAAAAGAAATTGAAAGTCAATTGGCCAATGCCAACGCACAACACTTTCAAAGGGCCAGAAAAAAACCAATGATTTTTAATTTTTTTTCTTAGATATAATCTCAAAATGTGTAATAGGTGAACTGAGGCTACATTCCAGAACAAAGATGGGGAGGAGGTCATTGATCCCACCCTGACTAATTTGGATGAATCATTTATATTGAACCGGAAAGTATATTCCGAATATTCGTTCTCGGACCACCGGAATATCATATTCCAATTCATTCATCAAAAACCTCATAGAAATCCAAGGAAGGCCCGTTGGGACACATTTTGCAGAGTATGCTACATTGAGATTGAGATCTGCAGGAAATATACTCAACCTCGAGTGTAGACAACTCTGTGAATTTTATAACAAAATTCTTGCTTTAATGCTATAAAAAAGTGTCGCTTACATTCTCTGGCACGAAATGCCATAAGTGTGGAAAGTAAGTAGACGCCTTGAATAACAGAGCCAATAAGACCAAACTTAATACGGACTGGGTGGCGTATAAGTCGGCTTTCAACATGTGCAATAGTAATATTAAGAAGGCTAAACGTCAATCTTGGGTATGCTTGTCCGAGTTTCGCAAAGCCCTTTCAAAGAAATCTAAATCCATTGAAAGTATAAAGCGGGTCGACGTTACGTGGACTGACTCTGCTCTAGAGACTCTCAATCTGTCTCTTCAGCACTCATCATGTGAGCCATCGACACCTTCAAACGTTTTAAATCACCGGACCGAACGGTATTATCCCCGCCATGCTTCAGTATGCATCGGCGGTTTTAGTAGCGATTCTAGATGTGATTTATAAGGCTTGTTTGCTTCTATCGCACCTTACATCACTGTGGAGGGGGGGTGACTACTTATATTCCAAAGACAGGGAAACCAAGTCATGCACTTTCAAAGAAATATAGACCAGTTTCAGCCTTTGATGTTTTTTATTGAAATCCCTAAAAAGATTTATAGATATAGAGATTAGAAATTTACAACCTGAAATCTCAATAAGCACTGCATTGTTGAAAAAGCGCAACAAGACGTTGTGGGTTATATCGAGAAGAACCTTAATGGCTCATGTTCTACTTTGGCAGCCTTCCTCTATATCGGGGATGGGCTTAATTAATGTCACATTTTATGCTATTCATAACTCTCATATACCTCCCATATATACTTTTTGTTCAAAAGAACACAATTTTTACACATAATATTTTTAGTCTTGTTATTTAATAGTTTTGTTCTATGTCAGCATATAACTGACCTAATATAATTTTGATTTCAGTGTTTATTTTAAGCAAGTCAATAACCCAAATAAAGAAACAACTCGACTGGTTTCACAATTACATGGGCTATTGGCTGAAGTATTTTATTGCTTACTTTGCATTTAATGCTAGTTGTATTGATATCCAAAATGTATAAATACCAAGCAAAAATAAAGATTCTTGGTAGATTACAGAAAATTGTAAAAATACCAAGGTTACACAATTCAAGTGTTGTGTATATCTACTTTTATTTATATTAATAAACATATTTTGGTGACCCTGATCCTGACAAGGATTACTTAATTCACTTATAAATTTTGAATTTCCCCCCACCAATGGTAAGGAATTTAAAATATTTTTTTGTTATAGGAGCTAGTTACGTACAACTGGTAGCATCATCTAAAAGCCAGAAACATCTGGAGAAGAAGCCAGTTTCTACATCAAGAACCATCTGGATCAACTGATAGTTAATCAGACCAAGGCGGACACAGTATGGATCTACCTACAGTAATAGAGCAACAACAAGCAGCAATTGCCGAATTGAGGAAGGCGATTGCGAAGTGAAAAACGCTCCACTGGAAAGAAGGACAGCGGAGTTCTACGCCAAAAAGTTAAAGGAGATGGAAGCACTCTGGGAAGAGATCGATCGCAATGAAAACAAAATTCGTGCAGATCCTGCCGCAGAGTCACATCTCCATATCACCAATAACGAATACCAAGTCATTGGTGGGGAGTACAGAGCTGCAATCGACAACATCGAGGCAGACATCAAAAGGGGCAAAGAACAAATGCCTCAGAAACCGCTTCCCGCAAAAAGGGAGGGGATTCAAAAACAAACTAGCCAGTTTACCAGCAGTGTGGCTGCATTAGTGAGACGTCAGAGGGCTCTTATGCAGTCCATTCAACCTTTAATAAGGGGCAGTTCAGGCCAAGCTGCACTCTGTCAGACAGTGGCTGCAATTGAAAAAACTGTGGACACACGTGGAAGATATCCACTTCAAAATGTTCGAGGTTGGTGGGGTACGATGCATCAGCATACGTTCTCTTAGAGGAAGAGACGTTAAGGTTCAAAGAAAAATATCGACGCTAACACAGGTCGATCATTCGTCGTCTCAGCAGAGATCATGCGGAAACTTAGCAAATCTAGTTAATCTGCCAAAAATTACAATCCCTCAATTTAATGGGGATTATTCGAAGTGGCAGACATTTGCTGACATTTTTGGGAAAATGATCAACGAGAAAGTCTTGCCACAAGTCCAAAAAATGTGGTATCTCAAGGCCAACGTAACTGGGGAAGCCGAGAAACTCATAAGGCACCTCGAGTTGACCGAGGCGAATTACGACATCGCCTGGAAGACACTCCAAGACAGGTACAACAACAAGAGAGCTCAAGTGTCAACTATACTTGAGAGAATGCTAAACCTGCCCAACATGTCTGGCGATAGCAGATCAATGAGCGAGTTTCATAACAGTCTTCATGAATCGTTATTGGCATTGGAGGGTCTTGCAGTAAAGCCAAAAGAATGGGATCCACTCTTAATTCACCTCCTAACCAAGAGGATGGACAAGACTACTCATGTGTTGTGTGAGCAGTCGACTGTGGATTCCAAAGAGCTCCAAACGATGCAACATTTCATGAAATGTTTGGAGAGTCGCTTCGAATCATTAGAAGCTGTCAATGGGATTCAGAGTCAGCAACGACTGCTTCGACCACGATCCGTAGATGTCACATGTGCAAAGGTAACCACTCCCTATATTACTGCAAACGGTTCTTGGCAATGACAGTGCCCGAAAGACAGAAATGGGTTGCTAGACACAAGGTGTGTCTAAATTGCTTCAAGGATGACCATCAGGCAAAAGGTGTACACGTGGGAAGTGTCAACAAAACCACAATACACTTTTGCATTTTTTAACGAGGCCACGAACAAGTCAGCAGATTTGTCAGTTCAGCAGCCACCAACAGTAGCATCAGCGAATAGATCCCAATCATACGTACTCCTTGCAACCGCACGGGTTGCGATCAAGGCAAATAATGGAAGAACTATGAGTTTAAAGCGATTCTGGATTCCGGTTCACAGATTAATCTGGTGTCAGAGCGACTAGTGCAGAGGTTGGGTATAGAACCCATTCAAGCATCGCTCTGTATCGAAGGTGTTGAAGGAATATCGAGAACCGCAAACCACAGGGTCAACGTGGAGCTTCAGTCACTGAACAGCAAATTCAGAACTCATCTAGAAGCTTTCGTGTTACGAAGTATAGTGCCACCCCAACCAAGCCCTGACATCGATATCACATCATGGCCTATTCCAGAAAACATAAAGCTAGCAGATCCCTATTTTTATCAAACGGCCAGGATTGACGTACTACTTGGAGCAGAGTTCTACTTCAACCTGATTCTCTCACAAGAACTTCGAATGTCTAAGGAGCTTCCTATATTGAAGAACTCAAAACTAGGGTGGATTGCTAGTGGAAGAGTTCAAGCTGAATCGGAAACTGTGACATGCGCCGTTTTCGGAGAAGATGAACGTGCTCAAGAAGATTTATTAAAGAAGTTCTGGGAACAAGACGATGTTTGTGAAGATCAGAAGAACAGTGTGAAAATCACTTCAACCAAAATACAAAAGTGAATGAGAATGGTCGGTTTGTTGTGCGATTACCGTTTGCAGACTGCCCTGAGAAGATTTCCGAATCCTTGAATATTGCAGCATCAAGATTCAAGATGCAAGTCTTCATGAGCAGTATGCTAAATTTATGAAGGAGTATGAGGATCTGGGACATATTACGAAAATACAATCAAGAGATGTGCGTGGTAATCATTACTATATCCCGCATCATTCTGTCCTACGCCCAAATAACAGCACAACAAAGCTGAGGGTTGTGTTCGATGCGTCTTGCAAGTCATCATCTGGATGGTCACTCAATGATATTTTGCATTCAGGTTCCAGGGTTCAAGGAGATCTGTTTGGAATGCTGTTGGAATTTAGACTGCCGAGATTTGTCTTTACAACAGACATTGAGAAGATGTATAGACAAGTGCTAGTCGACAAAAGAGGTCGCAAATATCAGCTAATCCTATGGAGAAACACTCCAGACAAGGAACTCGAACACTGTGATGTTAAATGATTTCAAGTTACCCAGACACATGTTTGATGGAGAGAAGCCAACAAAAATTGAGGTACATACTTTTGTGGACGCGTCAGAAAAGGCATATGGTGCTGTGGTGTATCTTCGGGCTATGCTGCCAGACGGCAGGCATATAGTCAAACTCCTTTGTTCAAAATCAAAAATAGCACCAATAAAGGAGATCACGTTGCCACGGTTAGAGATTTGTGCCGCTGAATTGGGGGCAAAACTTACTACTAAAGTCAAAGCCGAATTGGGTTACGAAGATCTACGGACTATTTATTGGTCGAATTCAGAGACTACATTGTACTGGATCAATTCGGAACCATCATCACTTAAGATGTTCGTTGCCAACAAGGTAAACAACATACAAGGCAGATCGCTAAGCACTCAATGGCGACATGTGGGGACGATTTATTATCCAGAGGCATGAAACCAGATCGTCTGTCGGGATGTCTGTCGGGATGGCTCGCAACAAAAAATTGCGTAAAGTGCACCCGTGCGAAGCCAAAGTTATACAACCAAATCATGGTAAATCTCCCACCGAGCAGGGTCACAACTGCAAGACCTTTTATTGTCTCCGGCGTTGACTATTGCGGATCACTATAGGAGGCAAGATACCACACAAGGTTTACATCGCTGTCTTTGTCTGCTTCGCAATAAAGGCTGTACATTTGGAAGTAGTTACAGACCTTACAACGGAAGCATTCATTGGAGCATTGAAGAGATGTATATCTCGGCGAGGGAAATGTCAAACCTTATATTCAGACAACGCGACGAGCTTTGTAGGAGCCAAAAATAAGCTCGATGAATTTAATGAGGCTGTCTTTGGAGAGCCGTGGGTGGCGTAGGGGATGATAGATACCAAGCAACGGCTCTGATTGGCTTTAACATGGCAAAGCCCTGGTCCCATCTTGGTCCTCTTTCATCTCAATTGTAGACACAGACCTCCCCGCGGTGTCACCTGGGGTAACTATGCTCAACACCTGTTGAAATAGTGAGCTAATTTGTGCCGCGAGCTCACCCATAAGAACCATAAAAAAATGGGTTGAGGCGTCGGGTTAGTTGCCCACACTCGGAAAACACCCTCTACTATGAAAAAGCAAAGAAATAGAAAACCAAACTCCCCAAATGTTGACGACCCCCGCAAACGTATAAAGGACCACGATCTGCGAATCTGCACTTGGAATGTCCGCACGTTGAACAGAACAGGCACAGTATTCGCTTTGGCGATATTATTGCCTTACTGGAAATGCGATGGAAAGGGACAGGCGTAAGTAAATCCAATGATTACGCACTGTATTATAGCTGCCATGAAACGAGACATGTATTTACCTGCGGATTTATGGTCAACAGGAGAATAAAAGACCTCGTCTCCAGATTCACTCCAGTAGATGAGCGAATTGCTATTATTCGTATAAAAGCCAAGTTCTTCTACATCAGTCTCATTTGCGCCCATGCTCCGACCGAAGACAAAGATGAGCAGACCAAAGACATATTCTACGAGCGCCTAGAAATAGCATATGACCACTGCCCTGGCTATGACATTAAAATTCTACTAGGAGATTTTAATGCAAAAATAGGAAGGGAGAATATCTTTGGGCCCACCGTCGGAAGATTCAGCCTCCATGAAGAAACATCCGACAACGGTATGAGGCTGATTGACTTCGTGGCAGCAAAAAACATGGTAATTAGCAGCACCAGCTTCAAGCAGCTTCAAGCACCTCGATATACACAAGGCCACTTGGCTTTCTCCTGATCAAACAACGAGAAATCAAATTGATAATGTTGTGATAGACGGAAGGCATTCATGTAGTGTTTTAGACATTCGATCTATCTGAGGGGCGAATATCGATTCGGACCACTACCTTGTAGCAGCCAAGGTTCGCATTCGTCTTAATGTAGCAGCAAAGGTGCAATCTAACACAACACGGAAACTCGACGTCGAAAAGCTGCAAACACAACAGATAGCAGAAGCCTACTCCGCTCAACTTACCCACCTGCTTGACGAAAACACTCCTTGTCCTGATAATATAGATGCACAATGGCAAAGAATTGCCCACTCCCTACAAACTGCAGCAAATGCAACACTTGGGTACCAACAACACTTGGAGTGTCGTAATGCTACTGAGGAGAAAAACACAGCGTATAGGGCAACCCTGCAGACAGTAGCAACACGTAATGTAAGAGAGAACTATCGGGAGAAAAGAAAAGAGGAGAAACGTATTTTCAGAAAAAAGAAGAAAGAACAAGAAAAACGTGAGCGCGAGCAAATCGAGGTGTACAGGAGTCAGAATGAAGTCCGGAAATTTTACCAACGAGTAAAACACCAAACCGAAGGCTGTAGAGATGAAGAAGGAAATCTGGTGACAGATACAGATAGCGTTCTGAGGATCTGGAAGGAGCATTTTGCAAAGCTTCTGGTATCAAATAATGGCGAGGAAGAAGATACCCCAGAACCAATAAGAGATGACGGTATAGAGTGTATACCACCTAGCCAAGATGAGGTCAGAATAGCAATCAATCGGCTGAAGAATAACAAAGCAGCAGGTGCCGATGGTTTGCCAGCCGAACTATTCAAGACCGGTGGTCAAAAGCTGATTAGGAGCATGCATCAGCTGATTAGAACAATTTGGCTAAAGGAATGTATGCCCAACGATTGGAACCTCAGCATCCTGTGTCCCGACGATATGCGGCAACTATAGAGGAATCTGTCTCCTTCCCATCGCGTATAAAGTGCTTTCCAGCCTGTTGTGTCAACGACTGTAGCCAATGGTCAATGACATTATTGGTCAATGACATTATTATTTTCATTCTGCGCCAAATCCTGGAAAAGACCCAAGAAAAACATATCGACACATTCCACCTCTTCGTCGACTATAAAGCCGCATTTGACAGCCCAATCCGCTCAGAGGTGTGTCTGCAAAATTAATAAGGCTATGCAGGATAACTTTAACTGGCCCTTCAATATGTAATGGACTTTTTTTTATCTAACAAACGCATACCATATTTCAAGTAAACATGTTCCCAGACAATTCAAGTTTTTTTTTTTTTGTCGCATGAGATATCGTATTACTGGTGTCGTATCAATTTTGGCTACGCCGCGTGATAAGCCCACGTCAGACTGCCAGTTAGTGAATACAACATCTGTTTTGCTCAACTGTCGTATTCACCAAAGAAGCAGAGATTTCCTTTAAGCGATAAACCAGAAAACTTCCTCTTTCTTTTCTACAAGTCAAGAAGCAAAGACGAAAATTGGGAAATTAAATTGGGTGAAATCCAAGTAATCAGGAAAACATTATTAAATTTTAACAGTGTAATTGTTCCTAGTATCAATTTAATATAATAATTTGTATTAAATACTCACCCATCCTCAGAGATAATTGTTAATAAATTAACTCTTATCGAACGAGAAATCAAGGTAAAGAAATCATTTGTTATTTACATCCTATGACAATTTAATTTAATGTCCATACGTCTGTCCGTTGCAGACATCCATCGATTTTCTTATCGCTCAAGTACCGTAAACTTCTCCATCATTTGAGGGTTCCAGGTTTACCCGGAATGTTGTTTCCAAGTAACACCTCCACCAGAAGTTTTGTCACCACAAGATCCCCCACTTTTCAACCGCGTAAAGTCTTAATGGAAGTCCCATACGATCTTGCTAATAAGCCAGCCAAGAGAGAGATTGATGCGGTCAATTTATTCTACGAAGATAATTATTAGATGGGACCGTAATATTAAATATACTGATTTGGCAGTGAAGCCTTTAACCGACGACTCTGCCTATCATTTCATCGACAAAACGGAGAAACAAAAATCAACCCTCCCCCTCTTCTTCGATACGACCATATCTACATATCACCATTTTAAATTTAAGATTTAATCTCAGCACCATACAGTACTTCTATTCAGCTTCCACCAACGAGATCATCAATTACGCGAAGTAAAGCACAAGATCATTTTAAATTACTACTTCAATCACTCTTAAACAAAAGCACAACAAGTTGTCATAGTTAGTAAAAGTTTTTGCAGTAAATATGAAGGTGATTAAAATAAGTGACTAACAATATGTGATGAAAAAAAACCCAAAAAGCTGCAAGAAAAGCCTTCAGTCGAGTGGTAATATTCCCATAAAAATATTCTTTAAAACCCATTCAAAATTTGTGAATTGTACTCAGAACGAAGTGAAACATTTTTTTATTAATTACATAAAAGTCAGGATGGAAGAGTATAATATAATCCATATAGTTGTTCACTTATTTCGATCCCATGCGTGTTACTTTATATAAATTAACTATCCCTTTATTTAAGTGTATAACGACAGCAACTAGTACAAATAAGGCAAAAACAAAACCAACATATTCCGAAGTGAAAGTGCACCAAGTTTGGAAATAAAGTTTTTCAGCTTCCAAGAAACACCAATACAGCTGAGACTAAAAAGGCCTTTTTAATCATCATCTTATTTGGTAAGTCTGCAATCTAAACCCCCTAAATATGTCCCCTAAATAAAAAGAAAAAAAAAAGAGAAAAGATACGCCCCTGTAAGCTCTTACAAGGCTGTAACGTTACCCCACACTTACGTTTTTTTTCTTCTCCCATTTATGAGTGGAATTCTGTTTAGTTGATTTTGATATTATAGTTATGTGACTCGCCTGCAAATGAGAGAATAATAATCACTCAAAAATGGATTTTTGTTTTGATTCTCCTGATATGTAGATCAATTTAGCCTTCCTTTTGCTTATTTTTTTATGTTTTCTACTTCCAATGTGCATTATTTTTTTTCTCATTTTGTATTTCTAGATCATTATTAGTATTGTCTCTATTGGCGTAGTTTTTTATTATTACCCTACATGCAATACTCTGTCACAGGATTATCCGATTGGACATTTCTATGACAAAATTAATTGTTTTGTGAAAAGTAGAATTAAGAAAATAATGAATTGAATTGATTTAAATATAAACATTAATAAATACGGATGCCTCTAAAATTTATAGCATTCAAACAAGAATTTATGAAATTAATAAAATATATTGAAATGAATATGGTCCACTAAGCTAATTTTGAGGGAGTTTCTCTAAGATGACAATAGCAATGGAATGATAACTTAATTCAACTTACGTTTTGGGGTCCTTTATTATCTGATCGCGAAAGGGACATTGGAATGGGATGGGTTATGAGGCGAGGCTTTCCAAACAACATCGTAGAGGTGCCAAAGTATTATTAGCCCATGTTACAATAACCATTAAGGATATTAAGGTATGCCTAAGTCGTTCTATATTTTTTTTCTTTCAAGGCTGTGTTTCTTTTCTGTTAACGACGTGCTTTCTTTTTATTTAGTTTCAGTTGTTTATTATTTTTCATAAAAATAAAAGGGAGTTTTTTTTTATTACTGTAATGATGAACTGGCTTTAGATAGGAAAGGACCGAACTCACCCAGCCGACTGCTTTTGCTAGCTATTATAAACTCCCATTGTCCTTCTCCGATCTATTAAAAAATCGATTTCATTTTTTTTTTGAGCAACACCCCAGCTGTTTTTACCGAAATACATGTTCATTACAGAAATTGGCGCCCAACGTGGGGCACAAAAGGACATAAACACCCTTTTCTGCTCATCCATATTAATTCAATTCTAAAGCTCATTATCCATAACAAAGTCGAGAAATTTTTTCCTTAGTACACTTGCCTGCGAAAAAAAATTCCAGCCCTATTTTGGATTATTAGCTACTTGAGTAAACACAGTTCCGGTAAGGTAACCGCTTAGTTAGGGTATTTCCTTTCCAGGGTTGTCTAGGCTGATTTATTGAAGACTTTGCTTTATTTTAGCTTTTCAAACTTATCAAAAATTAGTCTTTTTGACTTAGCTATCAGCTCCTACTTAATTCTTGGAGATACAGAGGATTTGCTGTCTGCAATTGCCATTATTTAGTAGTAAATTCAAAAAATGTTGAAAGATTATTGATGATGCTGGTTTGTTAAAATGAAGTACTTTTGGCAAGATTTTTAAAGTACCATAGAATAGTGTTGTTTTCCTTAATGGATTGTATTGGCCATATTTATCATTCCTTGCTCTGTTGTCGAAAAGAAAACTCCTTCCATTCCTCATTGATTATAAGTAGTGTTGAATTCCCACTACATACCTTCTTATTATACTATCTTTCATTAGAATACTAGATTTTGAAAAAAAAGCAAAGTTTTTTTTTCATTTTGCTCTACCCAAAATGTCACTTGAGAGAACTCCTCCAAGGTCTTGGCCTTTCCCATGAATACCGATACCGTACATCTATATTCCATTTGCATGGAAACTTTATCAGAAGACCAGAATTGCGTCATCATACAGGAATGTAATCATATATTCCACAGAATATGTATCGAAACTTCGTTAGTGAATAGCTCGCAGTGTCCTGTGTGCAAAAGATCTTGTCAATTGTCTGAATTGCGTGGATATAATTTCAATGTTTCCACTAATAACAATACAGTATTTGACTCCCCACACATAGAAGGCTCTGTTCCTCTCATCAATACGACCAAACCAAGTGGAAGAGGGAAACCACGAGGTGCCAAGGCATACAACACGCGAAGTCATATGCGAAACCTTTTTAATGACTGTAAACAACCTCTAAATACAACTCAAGAGTTGGTTCATCAGGAAAATGGTGCAAATCAAAATGAACCAATATCAAGTCGAAACAACAAAGCACAAAATACAAAAGGTGGTAGAGTAAACGTTGACTACGATTATATTAATCGTATGATAGAAGAAAGTATGTCACGGTTATTAAGTGCCATCAATATTGATCTCTCAGGGGGAATATCTTCCAAAACAACTGCCCCAATTAATATACCCCGCACCCCGACAGAAAATCGTTCTGCTCACGATTATCCCATGTCCCACATGCATAACCATAATCAACGAGCTACGGATCATAGTGCAGTAGAACAAAATGTATCCCACCCTTTAAACCTTTCTTCGCAATTTCGTATGCCTTACACAGTGGATAAAATATCTTCTATCATCCAGGGTTGGAATCTTCGATTCGAGGTTTCTCCAACTGGATTGAATGTGGAAGAATTTTTATACAGAGTAAGGTCTCTCACGAAAGATTACTTTGACGGAGACCTCTCTATAATTTGTAAAAACTTGCAGATATTGCTATCAGGAAGGGCTCGAGATTGGCTGTGGAGATATCGTAAACAAGTTCAAAACATCGAATGGGAAAACTTCTGCCAGGCGATTCGTTCACAGTATGCCGATTTTAAAACCTCGTCAGATTTAAGGGGGAAATACGAAACCGTAAGCAGAAGCCGGGAGAGATATTTGATATTTTTTGGATTCAATTTCTGGCATAATAGGTCGGCTAGATACACCGATGTCTGAGACAGGGGTAGTTGAAACATTAACTAGAAATTTACGCCCCGAAATTCGACAAGAATTGCTTTATATTCATATTAGATCAGTCTCACATTTACGTCAGCTTGTTCACAAGCGCGAGAACTTTCTCAATGACGACCATGTGCGCCGCAATGTGGCCTTACGGCAAAACAATAACATGGCGGCAAGGCGCCAAATGGCTGGAATAGATCATGAAGAAGCGGACGATGAGCTTTTACCAGTTTTGGAAAATGATAATTTTATTAACGCATTACAGGGATCTTCGTATGTCTCTTTGTGTTGGAACTGCGAAGAAAAAGGTCACCACTGGCAGGACTGCTTACAGGACCGGCAAGTGTTTTGTTACGGCTGTGGGGCCAAAAAGGTGTATAAACCAAATTGTCCTAAGTGTAAAACCAATGCTTATTCCATTCCAAAAAACTTGCGCACGAACGTTCCAACAAAGGAACAGATATAACAACACCCTTATTGCCAACTCATTTGTCTGACAAAACAAAGGCCCCTATCAATACTAAACAAATAACAATTCCCTTGATTTGACCAAAAATATTATTATTTTGAAAAGACCCCAGCAAAGTGAATATTACATTAAGCCACCAATTTTATTACCCAGTTTACCTTACCATAAAAGGTTGGAAAACTATATAAATTGGAGGGATGATATATTCAGTACTGAAGAGGTTTCATTAACCCAACCTAAGCGTTCAACGCTACGACTACGAAAGTATTTTAAATTAAGAAAACTTTCGAAGAGGTTCCTTGTTTCGGCAATAATTTCTAATCCGAAAGACAAGCGGTATTACGCAAAAATATCATTTTTGGATCAAACTGAATATGGTCTAATAGACATCGGGGCCAACATCAACTGTTTCGGTTCAGATTTAGCGGCTCAAAAATTCCCTAACTTTACTAAATGCAAATCATATGTCCGAACAGCTGATGGCAAACCCCAAAACATACTTGGTTGGATTGATGTGGAAGTTAAATTCAAAAATGTATCACACGAAATAAAATTTTTCCTCGTACCATCGATTTCACAATGGGTAATATTAAGTGTCGACTTTTCCAAGACGTTTCACATATTTGACAATATCATCGGTTCCATGGACGTGCTTAGCATTGACAATGCATCTAGCTTGGCCCCAACTATTGAGAAACTTCCTGTCCCTGGGGACTTTCCTGTTGATAATAACAAATCAGAAGAAATATTTTTTCCTCTATCAGAGGTACAAAAATCTCAGTTGGAAACCATCATGTCTCTATTTCCGAGTTTCGAGAAGCTTGGCCTGGGTCGAACCAGCTTAATTCAGCAAAAAATTGAGGTTAATGAATCTTCCCCAATCAAACAACGACACTACCCAGTCTCACCTGCTATTGAAAAGCTAATGTTTAAAGTGGTCGACCGAATGCTCGATCTCGGGGTTATCGAGCCTTCTTCTTCGGCATGGAGTTCTCCGATAAGACTTGTGGTAAAGCCCAACAAAATACGTTTATGTTTGGATGCGCGAAGATTGAATAGTGTCACAAAGAACGATGCATATCCTCTTCCGTCGATTGAAGGGATATTTGCGAGGCTGCCTAAGGCAAATGTGATCACCAAATTGGATGTCAAGGATGCCTATTGGCAAATCGCTCTTGATGATTCCTCAAAAAGCTTAACAGCATTCACAGTGCCCGGACGGCCTCTTTATCAGTTCGTCGTGATGCCCTTCGGTCTATGAAACGCGCCGCAAACAATGTGTAGATTGATGGACCAGATCATACCACCAGATCTGCGCCACTGCGTTTTTGGGTATCTCGATGATCTGATAATTGTGTCTAGCGACTTCGAATCACATGCTGAAGTTCTGATGCATATAGCATTCCAGTTCAGAAAAGCTAATTTGACACTCAATCTCAACAAAAGCAAATTCTGTGTCACTAAAGTGAACTATCTCGGCTATGTGATAGGTAATGGAGGAATAACAACCGATATGGAGGAAGTTAGTGCAATCAATAATTGGCCAACTCCTAAGAATCTGAATCATAAATCCCGATTTTACAAAAAAAATGTTCGTTCATTGCGATGCCAGTGACTATGGCATCGGTGCTGTCCTGGTGCAATTCCGCTCAACGAAATTATTCGGTTACGGAGCGCGAATGTTTAGCGGCTAAAGAAGCCATAAAACGATTTCGGTGCTATTTGGAGATGCACGAATTTGAAGTCATTACGGATCACAGTAGTCTTGTATGGCTTATGCGACAACCAAATTTGACAGGAAGACTTGCCCGATGGGCCTTACAACTACAAGGTTATCAATTCAGCGTGAGTCATCGGAAAGGTAGGGAAAATGTAGTGCCTGACGCTCTTTCCAGAATTCCTGACTCCAGTATTGCAGCCCTTTCAAACGTAGATCCGGAAATCGACCTTAACTCGCCTCACTTCAATGATAAGGATTACGTTGATCTACGGGACAGAATTACTGGCAACGAGAATAAGTATTCTGACATGAAGATTGTTGATAATTTTGTCTATATCCGAACGGAGCACTATTCCGCAGAGCAACTGCAAGAGCAACAGGCATGGAAGCTCTGGATACAACTAAATCTAAGGGAACAGGTTATAGTTCGTTCACATGATTCACCTATAACTGCTCACGGAGGTATAAGTAAAACTTTGGAACTTATCCGAAGGAATTTCTATTGGCCTGGAATGGTGCGTGATGTCAGAACCTATATAAAATTGCGAAGTCTGTAAAACGACAAAAGCGCCCAACTTCATAATGAAGCCTCCTATGGGGAACCAAAACATTTCCGTCCGCCCATTCCAGCGCCTATATATAGATATTTTAGGTCCTTATCCTCGCAGTAGAAATGGTTATACAGGATTGTTAATCGTCCTCGACCATTTCACAAAATTCCACTGGGTATGTCCACTTAGAAAATTTACCGCCAGTTCAATTCAAATTTTTCTGGAGCAACAAATTTTTCACGTATTCGGAGTGCCGGAGATTGCGGTAAGCGATAATGGCAGTCAGTTAAAGGCTAAGGAGTTTAACGCCTTTCTGACAAAATATGGAGTCTCACACACCTACACTGCCATTTACTCGCCACAATCGAACGCCTCCGAAAGAGTCAATCGGTCCCTCATAGCCGGAATACGAGCGTATCTCAAAGCAGACCACAAACTATGGGATGAAAATCTCATCAGTATATCGTGCGCATTGCGAAATTCCTACCACCAATCCCTTAAAGTTTCACCCTATAGGGCCGTTTTCAACATGATAACCCATGGCTTTTCATATGATTTGTTACGTAAAATTCAAATGTTAGATGAACCAGTTGGGAACATCTCAAGGGTAGACAAACTCCAAAATCTGTGACATGATATTCGGAAAGAACTAGAATGCCGACATTCAATGTTGGGGACGAAGTTTTCAGGAGAAATTTTGCGCAAAGCAACCTTGAAAAAAACTTCAACGCCAAATTAGCCCCCATGTTCCTCAAAGCAAAAATATGTCAGAAGCTTGGAAATCATTATTACATACTGCAAGATACCGATGGCAATTCGAAAGATGCGAAAGATACTCGCCAATAAGTCCTGTTCTTAATAATTCTTATGCTCATACAGCTAGAATTATTCAGTTTTGTAATGGACTTTTTTATCTAACAAACGCATACCATATTTCAAATAAACATGTTCCCAGACACTTCAAGTTTTTTTTTTTTTTTTGTTTTGTCGCATGAGATATCGTATTATTGGTGTCGTATCAATTTTGGCTACGCCGCGTGATAAGCCTAAGTCAGACTGCCAGTTAGTGAATACAACATCTGTTTTGCTCAACTGTCGTATTCACCAAAGAAGCAGAGACTTCCTTTAAGCGATAAACCAGAAAACTTCCTCTTTCTTTTCTACAAGTCAAGAAGCAAAGACGAAAATTGGGAAATTAAATTGGGTGAAATCCAAGTAATCAGGAAAACATTATTAAATTTTAACAGTGTAATTGTTCCTAGTATCAATTTAACATAATAATTTGTATTAAATACTCACCCATCCTCAGAGATAATTGTTAATAAATTAACTCTTATCGAACGAGAAATCAAGGTAAAGAAATCATTTGTTATTTACATCCTATGACAATTTAATTTAATGTCCATACGTCTGTCCGTTGCAGACATCCATCGATTTTCTTATCGCTCAAGTACCGTAAACTTCTCCATCATTTGAGGGTTCCAGGTTTACCCGAAATGTTGTTTCCAAGTAACACCTCCACCAGAAGTTTTGTCACCACAAGATCCCCACTTTTCAATCAGCGTAAAGTCTTAATGGAAGTCCCATACGATCTTGCTAATAAGCCAGCCAAGAGAGAGATTGATGCGGTCAACTTATTCTACGAAGATAATTATTAGATGGGATCGTAATATTAAATATACTGATTTGGCAGTGAAGTCTTTAAGCGACGACTCTGCCTATCATTTCGTCGACAAAACGGAGAAACAAAAATCAACCCCCCCCTCTTCGATACGACCATATCTACATATCACCATTTTAAATTTAAGATTTAATCTCAGCACCATACGGTACTTCTATTCAGCTTCCACCAACGAGATCATCAATTACGCGAAGTAAAGCACAAGATCATTTTAAATTACTACTTCAATCACTCTTAAACAAAAGCACAACAAGTTGTCATAGTTAGTAAAAGTTTTTGCAGTAAATATGAAGGTGATTAAAATAAGTGACTAACAATATTCAGTCGAGTGGTAATATTCCGATAAAAATATTCTTTAAAACCGATTCAAAAATTGTGAATTGTACTCAGAACGAAGTGAAACATTTTTTTATTAATTACATAAAAGTCAGGATGGAAGAGTGTAATTTATAATTTATAATCCATATAGTTGTTCACTTATTTCGATCCCATGCGTGTTACTGTATATAAATTAACTATCCCTTTATTTAACCCTTTCAGTGTTTTTGTCAAATATATTTGACATTTAAAAGTACTCTCTTTCTTTGCCATTGTTTGTTTTTCTTACGAACCGTTATTTTTGATATTTTTAATAACAGACACGTTCGCTATTTAGAAATATTGCAGTTCTATTCTATTAGTTTCGTTTTCGAATTTCTGAGCACATTTTAGTAAATTAGTACGGAATTTCAGATTTTTATCTCGACAAAAATTTTCATTGACACTGAAAGGGTTAAGTGTATAACGACAGCAACTAGTACAAATAAGGCAAGTAGTGACAAAGCTAAAAACAAAACCAACATATTCCGAAGTGAAAGTGCATCAAGTTTGGAAATAAATTTTTTCAGCTTCCAAGAAACACCAATACAGCTGAGACTAAAAAGGCCTTTTTAATCATCTTCTTATTTGGTAAGTCTGCAATCTAAACCCCCTAAATATGTCCCCTAAATAAAAAGAAAAAAAAAAAAAGAGAGCTCTTACAAGGCTGTAACGTTACCCCACACTTACGTTTTTTTCTTCTCCTATTTATGAGTGGAATTCTGTTTAGTTGATTTTGATATTATAGCTATATCACTCGCCTGCAAATGAGAGAATAATAATCACTCAAAAATGGATTTTTGTTTTGATTCTCCTGATATGTAGATCAATTTAGCCTTCCTTTTGCTTATTTTTTTATATGTTCTCTACTTTCAATGTGCATTATTTTTTTCTCATTTTGTATTTCTAGATCATTATTAGTATTGTCTCTATTGGCGTAGTTTTTTATTATTACCCTACATGCAATACTCTGTCACAGGATTATCCGATTGGACATTTCTATGACAAAACTAATTGTTTTGTGAAAAGTAGAATTAAGAAAATAATGAATTGAATTGATTTAAATGTAAACATTAATTAATACGCATGCCTCTAAAATTTATAGCATTTAAACAAGAATTTATGAAATTAATAAAATATATTGAAATGAATATGTTCCACTAAGCTAATCTTGAGGGAGTTTCTCTAATATGACAATAGCAATGGAATGATAACTTAATTCAACTTACTTTTTGGGGTCCTTTATTATCTGATCGCCAAAGGGACATTGGAATGGGATGGGTTATGAGGCGAGGCTTTCCAAACAACATCGTGGAGGTGCCAAAGTATTATTAGACCATGTTACAATAACCATTAAGGATATTAAGGTATTCCTAAGTCGTTCTATATTTTTTTTCTTTCAAGGCTGTGTTTCTTTTCTGTTAACGACGTGCTTTCTTTTTATTTAGTTTCAGTTGTTTAGTATTTTTCATAAAAATAAAAGGGAGTTTTTTTTATTACTGTAATGATGAACTGGCTTTAGATAGGAAAGGACCGAACTCACCCAGCCGACTGCTTTTGCTAGCTATTATAAACTCCCATTGTCTTTCTCCGATCTATTAAAAAATCGATTTAATTTTTTTTTTTGAGCAACACCCCAGCTGTTTTTACCGAAACACATGTTCATTACAAATACCAAACGAGGGTTTAGACAAGGTGACAGGCTCTCGTGTGACCTATTTAACATCCTGCTGGAAGAGGTCATACGAGATGCAAAGGTGAACAGAAATGACACTCTGTTCACCAAACAACACATGTTGCTCGCCTACGCCAATGACATCGACATAATGGGTCGAACATTGAGAGCGGCAACAGCCACCTTTGAACAAATTGAGAAGGAGTCTGCCAAAGGGGGTCTGTCAGTAAATGGCGAGAAGACCAAGCTGATGGTATCAACGCGCAAGACGTCCAGTAGACTCGGACCAACTGTGGATCTTGAAAACTACAGCTTTGAGGTAGTCAGTGACTTTATCTATCTCGGTACCCCCATAAGCAAAACAAATAACATCAGTTTTGAGATTCGGAGAAGGATAGTGTTGGCCAATAGATGCTACTATGGTCTATGTAAGCAGTTCGGAAACAAGGCCACATCTCGCCAGACCAAACTCACACTCTACAAGACACTGATACTACCCGTGCTGTTGTATGGATTTGAAGCATGGGTACTTGCGGAGTGTTTGAGAGAAAAATTCTCCGAAAAATCTACGGGCCGATCTGCACCGATGGTGAATATTGACGTCGAATGAACCACGAGCTATACCATCTATACTCGGAAATCGACATAGTCAGACGTATCGAGTTGCAGCGACTACGGAAGGCGGAAGAATTAGATAGAAAGACCAAGTAGAAGACAATATCGGAACATGGTCTTTCAAATTGGAAAAACTGCTCACAAGACCGACGCGCCTGGAAATATTTTCTAAACTCGGCTTGTGGAACAAATGTTCTGTCTCGAGTCAGCTAAGTAAGTAAGACTTTGGAGAGAAAGGCAAAAAGATAATAGCGCAGACGTGCTCAAGAGAAGGGATCGATTTCCAGTTTATTCCCCCCAGAGCACCACATTTTGGTGGCTTATGGGAAGCCGTAGTGAAGTCAGCGAAGCAACTGTTGCTTCGCACCACTAGTAGTGCATATTTAACCCACGAAGAGTTGGAAACAGTTGTTATTGAAATAGAGGCAACTCCTATTTCTGACGATCCAAATGATCTAGCTGCATTAACACCTGGTAATTTTCTTGTGGGAGAGCCGTTAACGGCACAGGTTGACCTATCAGCGAACCAATCGTCAACATCATTGATAAGCAGATGGAAGGTATAATCGCAAATTAGGCATGAGTTCTGGAAACGTTGGTCCACGGAATACTTAAATACTCTGCAAGAAAGAAGGAAATGGAGTACACCATGTTCAAACGTTGAACCTGGTCAATTGGTCATTACTAAGGAAGATAACATGCCTGTAATGCAGTGGCCACTAGGCAGAATAACCCGAACATATAAGGGCAACGATAGAGCTGTTCGTGTAGTTGACGTAAAGACACAAAACGGCGAAATTAAAAGAACCATAACCACATTAGCTCCATTATAGAAAAAGGAACCTTTTCCACCTATAGATACCAAGAGTAGGAGTGCAGGGCCATCTCCAAAGCGATTGAAGACTTAAGCCACTAGATCCCATAATCTCAAGCAGCAAGTTTGTCTTGCTCAACACAACATTAAACAGCACTTATGAAACACATGCTGCTAAGCTCGTCACCCTGCACCAACAGCTAAAAACCATTGAAATCGGACGCCTTCCACAACTAATGGAATCGACGTCCATTCACCATCATACCATCAGGTATCTAGCTCTTTGCGTTGGAATTGGAGTAGCAATATACGTCACTGTCAAGTTTCGTCACCACAGAACTTCCAACACAACGTCAACCCAACAGCTATTACCCGGCAGTCAGTCTCATCATCATACGTCATTGACCAGACAGTTTCTTGAATGTTCCTCGTTCAGCGTGGGGGAAAACATAATTTTTACACATAATATTTTTAGCCTTGTTATTTAATAGTTTTGTTCCATCTCAGCATATAACTGACCTAATATAATTTTGATTTCAGTGTTTATTTTAAGCAAGTCAATAACCCAAAAAAAAGAGAAACAACTCGACTGGTTTCACAATTGCTTGGGCTATTCGCTGAAGTATTTTATTGCTTACTTTGCATTTAATGCTAGTTGTATTGATACCCAAAATGTATAAATACCAAGCTAAAATAAAGATTCTTGGTAGATTACAAGAAATTGTAAACATACCAAGGTTACACAATTCAAGTGTTGTGTATATATACTTTTATATATATTAATAAACACTTCCCATTGAATGGATTGATGCCATGCTCAGCAGTAGAATGGTTTACTCAAGCATTTTGCAAGGAAAATGGTCCAGGGAAGGCTCCCTTAAACAAAAACATTGACAAAATCCAAAGACACGCTTCTTTACTTGAAACTATTTGTAGAGGAACAAACAGCCAGATGTGCCCTGAGGCTCAATGAGCTTTGTCATTTGGAAGTATGTAGAGAACATATGAGTTGACTTTTGACCGGTGACTATATGTCACCTAGGCTTGACTTCGAAACACTGGACGTCCACATTCCTAGCAGAGATATTTGAAGCCGGAACACTCCACCTTTCAGCACTAATACTCTGTACCAATGGTTCTAAGATGGAAAGTAGAACGGGTGCTGATGCTTTCTGAGAATGAATAATTATTCGGAACTCATTCAAAATCAAAAAAGAATGTCGTGTATTCCAAGCCGAGATCTTTGCCGTAGAATTGCTGATGAATAGAACAGTTGAAATGAACGTTTTGATGACCATATACAGTGTGAGCTAAAAAAACTGCAACAAAGTCAAACGCCATCATTTTTAAATTTTTTATTGAATGGAAGCAATAAATTTTGAAAATAGCATATAATTTTAGAATAAGTTTATATTTGTTCGAATTGATCACCTTTGGCACGAATTATGTCCTCCAAACGGCCAATGAAATCATCATACCCTGCCCGAATGTTTCTCTGCGGTATTTTGGCCCATTCCCGGCGAAGCGCTTGCTTGAGGTGATCGACATTTTGGTATTTTTAGTGCCAACTTTTCTTTTCTTTTCTTCCAAAATACTCCAGACACAATAGTCCAACGGAAATGGTATCCGGAGATTTTGGTGGCCATTGTGCGCTGGAAATGAAGCGAGGAACCTCATTTTGTAGCCATTCTTGGGTGGCGCGTGCTGAGTGCGATGGTGCTGAGTCCTGTTGGAATGTCGAGGTCTGCGGCCAAAAAGTTTGCGTTCACAAGGCTTTAATACACCCTCCAGAATATTTTCGCGATAATATTCGGCATTTATTCTGATGCCACGATCGGCCATCACCATGGCCGGCGCTTGGGTTCTGGTGCCCAACCGAAGGTGCACATTTTCGGCTGACCTCTTTGGCAAGTAAAAAGGATAATTATTTTGTTTACAAACTGCTGAACAACGAACGTTTTCTCATCGGAGAAAACCAAAT
Organism: Musca domestica; assembly: GCF_030504385.1. Taxonomy (NCBI): domain Eukaryota; kingdom Metazoa; phylum Arthropoda; class Insecta; order Diptera; family Muscidae; genus Musca; species Musca domestica. The sequence continues at coordinate 1,647,274 of NW_026712133.1, read as the reverse complement.
TCGGCAGTTCACCAACTTTAGCTCTTTTGAGTCTATTTTCCTCCTGTTGCGGTGCAAGTTCTTGCACTTTTTGGAATTTCAATGGCTTTACCCCGAGCTCATTTTTCAATACTTGCCGAATGGAATATTGCGATATGTTTAGCTCACGTCGGGCTACGCTACCAGAATCACGGTAACGAGCGATGGTAGGTGACACAAAAGATTTATTCACATTTAAATGCTGGAATGCACTGACGATAGCCACTTGTGGTTTTCCAGCCAAATATAAGAAAATCACACTATCACGCTTGAATTCCATCACGAATAACATTTCTTCTGGAAAATTCGAACGATTGAAAATAATATAATGAGCTGTCACTGGAATAATTTGAACAGATGTCGGACGAATGGCTTAGAAATGACGGCAGTCTGAAGTTGGTTGCAGTTTTTTTATCTCACACTGTTATGTCGATAGTCAATCGGTCCTGCAAGCAGTAAATTCAGCCACCATAAAATCTATTTCATTTCTGGATTGCAGGATTTTTCTGGAATAAGTGAAGTCTTTTATCAAGCTTTGTTGGGACCCTGTCCCCTGTGACTCTGAGTCAACTGTTCTACAGATTGAAAGCTCTGTGAAGCCACCACAGTGTCACTTCTTCCAGATAATACACAAACATTATTTTGTACAACATAACAGGCTAAATGCAAGGGTCTGCAATGCATCCAAGAAATTTTGACCGGTGATCTCCGAAAGGAGATCTCTATCAATCACTTCCATGGAAGAAGCTGACCTAGAACTTATGGTAGGCTTAATCACATGTCATTGTAAAATCAGGGCCATGACTTCTAAGTGAGGGGTGACGAACTGACTATTGCGGGCTTTGTCAAGACGACGAGGAGACTATGTCATTGTCCAACTCTTATTGAAATCAGATAGAAAGAAAGAAAAACTATTTTCACTTTACAATTCGCAAAGGGTGAAATTAATTAAACAGTATTCAGAGATGAGAAATTTGTCAATACACAATTCAAGAATTTAAATATCAATTAACGCATAGAGAAAATAATGCTTATAATGTTTACATCAAGTCTTTTGAATATATACGTTCTTACAGATGAGGAAGTACAAAAATATGACATTACATTTGAAATATTGCAGGGCGTTAGTATGACAGTACTATCATCAGGAAGGAACAATATGCTCATAATACATATTCCACTAATGTGAAACAAAACGTACAAAAATTTATTTGTTATAACTTTGTTATGAACAACCGAAATGCATCTGAAACAAAAGCAATATATACCCCTGCGTTGTAAGATGAAGTCTGTATTTTATTTTTCAAATCAACTTTAATCTAGCTACTCTAATTTCAATAGTATGTAAAGGGTGTATATGACAACAGTAAGTATAATTTTTATTGTTATTCTCTAAGGATATATAACTCTTTAGATGGATTGTGCACTTGACACCGTTTCAATTGTTTAATGTCTATTGTGGATCTAAACAAACAAATATTTCTGCGTAGATAATCATATTTGTTACTCTTTGTTTTAGGCGTACTTCTCCTTTTTTTTTCCAAATTTTCGTATATACCTCCATTGAAAACGAAATACATCGGACCATGTTTTGTTATAGCTCCGGTGTCAGAACATTGTATATAAATGTCAACTTTTTCGTATAACCCCCATATAAAGATACCTTTCCATATTCGGTATTTTGATGATTTTTGCCACATTTTTCTACGGATTTGTTTAAAAATTGGTATTAGTAGTTCATAATCGGTTCTGGCTTCGGTGGCGGAGCAGTGAATATCTAGGTTCACGCTCTCCTGGCGCGTATATTTAACGGTACCTACCGATATTCGGTACGTTGTATTCGGTACTTGTAGTTTAAAACTGTCTACATAGGTTCCCGTTTTATGTCCCACATATAGAGTTTAACTGCATTATCCACACTGTCTTACTGGTATTTGTTGTTTATATGAAAATATTTTTTATATAATGGTGTATGATATTAAAAGTTCAGGCCGGTTTTTTTAATGTTTTAAGTACAGTTGATAGTAACCAAATTAAGAGTTTTATTAGTGTTAGAAAATATTACATTATTATTTGTTAGATACTCTTTAGATATTCAATCCCTTTTCTAATATAAAACTTTTTGTACGTTTCGTTTGACAATAATGGAATATGTATTATAAACATATTGTCCCTTTCTGATGACACTACAGCCATACTAAAGCCATGCAATATTTCGAATGTAATATTATATTTTTGTACTTCTTCATCTGTAAGAACGCATCTATTCAAAAAACATAACATTTATATAAACATTATAAGCATTATTTTCTTTATGCGTTAAATGATATATAAATTCATGAACTTTTGATGCCTTCTGCTGTCGTATTGATAAATGTTTAATCTCTGAATATTGTTTAATTAATTTTTGAATTGTAAGGTGAAAATAGTTTTTCTTACCCTTTCTATTTGATTTCAATAAGAGATGGACAATGACAGAGTAAGTGCTCCGCAGTTTCTATCTCCTCCTCGTCTTGACGAAGCCCGCAATAGTCAGTATCGCAACCCCCACCTTAGAAGTCATGGACGTGATCTTACAGTGGCATGTGATTAAGCCTACCATAAGTTTCAGGTCAGTTTTTTCCATGGAAGTGATTGATAGAGATCTCCTTTCGGAGATCACCGGCCAAATTTTCATGATGTATTGCAGCCCCTTGCATTTCGCCAGTTTTGTTAAAATTCACCAGAATAATGTTTGTGTATTATCTGGAAGAAGTGACACAAAGTTGAGTTCACAGAGCTCTCAATTTCTAGAACAGTTTACACGGAGTCACTTTTTGTCAATTCATCTGCTGACTCAATGCCAGAGATGTTGCTGTGGATTTGATGGTGAATGAATTTAGTGCTTTCAGGACCGTTTGACTATCTACATATATGGTCACCGGACCGTTCATTTTAACTGTTCTATTTATCAGCAATACTACGGCAAAGATCTCGGCTTGGAATACGCTACATTCATCATTGAGTTTCAATGAGTTGCGAATATGTAGGCTTTCGTAGAAAGCACAAGCACCCTTCCCAGTTTCCATCTTAGAGTCATTGGTACAGATAGCTATAACGCAGAAAGGTGGAGTGTTCCGGCTACAAACATCCTTGCTGGGTATGTGGATGTCCACTGTTTCGAAGTCTAGCCTAGGTGATATATAGTCACTGGTCAAAACCCTCTTTTTTCTCCACATATTTCCAAATGACTGTATGTCCAAATGATTTTCTAAGCCATTGACCAAGCACATCGAGCCACAGAGGACATCGTTTTCGTTGTTAGGAAGGGTATCCAAGGCAGACTGAGATGTGCACTGAAGTGCAACTGTAAATAGCAAAGATTCCACTCCTCGAACTTTGTCAATGTTTTTGATGAAGGAAGCCTTCCTTAGGGAATGCCGCCAAACTAAACTTCCATAAGTCAAAATCGGATGGACAATTGTCTCATATAACCATTTGATGATATACAGCTTCAGCTCCTTCCTATAGAGTTTATGGGAATATAAGTGATTGTGACCTCCCTTCACAGTGATGGAATGTGCGAATGACTCAAACAAGCCTTATGAATCACTTACAAAATCGGTACAAAGACGGCTGATGCATGCTGTAGCATTGCGTAGATAATACTGTACGGTCCCGGTGATTTAAAGAGATTAAAGGTGTCTGTTTGAGCCTTTTTTGTTTTGTTTTGGAACAATTTATTTGGGTTTTTTATTTCACTGTATTTAATTTGTATTTAGGGTTTCTAGGGTTTTTTTATGCTACATTTAGGTTTTATACAAAATAAGTATAAGAACTCCCAGGTATGTTTACAATTTCAAGGAGAAGTATATCATTTCAAGGGTATGTGTATTATTTTAAAGTTTCTATAAAATATCAGAACTTGCAAATGCTTGTTTTTTTGTACTTTAATATTTTTTCACTTCACTTTATCACGGCGGAGGTCAGGCTTCGTGTTGACTGATCTTATTGCAAAACTTCGAATGGTACTCTTGTTCTCGTCAGAATCTGTACGAACTGGTTATGTGCTATGAATTTTTCAATGTAGAATGAAAAAGAGAAGGAAGACTTGTAAGTACACAATATTTTGGTACCTGCGTATGCATGTGTGTGTATATTAAATGCATACCGCTACGGTACAGTGGTGCGCCAAATAAATACCACAACACTGTTGGGCTTCTCCCGCCGTGAGTGGGCATATCCTTTTATTGGGCCTAAAAATACGTAACCTCCTTTGGTCTGGAACGCCTGGACATCACCAATTCCGGCAGGAGTACAACCATCTTGTCGAATGATCGAGTAGGTATCTACGTCCAATTCCAAGTCTACTGGGAAGTTGCAGCGTGGGTCTACGTCAGCGAGAGCTTGTTGCGTAAAGTGAAAGTTGGGTCTTCAAGTAAAGTGTCCGAATAAGGTTTGCGAGGCAAGTCATCTGCCTCGTCATATGAATGCATTTACTTTTAAAGCGCATGTGGTGTTTGGGTTTCTGGTCATGACTTAAAACACCGCAAAACGGCGATTTCGGTACATAAATGATCTAAGGCCATGTTCCTGGAAAGCGGAATATGCAATTTTTGATATGGTGAAATGGCATGCCAAAGCACTTGCTGTCTTCCAAGTGTCAACACTTTCAACTGCAATACGTTGGAACAAAAATTAAATCCCAAGAAAACGACGGTATTACTGCGGGCGCAGGCTGCAAAGTGCTGTCCAGCTGCGGATCCCCATGTAGAAGGGTATGGTGCGATGGTCACATCTTCGACAACCGGTTAAACTTGTACAATCTGGTGCCAAATGATTCCTTGCCAAGTAATTGCGGCAATATCCTCTCCTCTCCAGTGCTTCACATTGCTGGTACGGTTTCTGTTCTCGGAACCTGGGACATGTATTTATAACATGGTCGTCCTGGCACAGCCAGCATGAGTACTGCCATAAACTAGGACGCTCTCATCTGCCCTCTCGCTGACTAGACTTACTTCTCGATTATTGCCTTCATATTTTGTGTTGCTGCGGCTCGCTATTACGCCTATTTGGTAATACTTGCTGTTGTTGTGCGCGATTTTGTTGCTGACACCTATTTGGGCGGTCTCACTTCTTTATCTTCTTCCCAATCTTGATTTGGTAGGTAGGCCGGCATTTCTGTAAAAAAGAAGAGAGAGAGTTACAATTTACTTATTTTTTGTTTAAGTGCGTCCGACTCGTCAGTAATGTAATGGATCGGCTAGTTATGCCAAGAGAAGTTTTAATGTCTACAACTCTAATGTTATTATCAATCCCCTGGTAAGTTTTGACAATTCGTCCAAACTTCCATTCTGTTGGTACCTACCGATAATCCGCTATGACCAGATCACCTTTTTGATATTTCCATTTATTTTTCCATCTATGACAAAAATGTTGGGAAATAACTTTGAGTCGTTTTCATCGATTAACGTACGAAATATCAGAATCGGAAATGTCAGGTTCTGCTGTTCGAGCAGAGAAGCCTCAATGAGAAAATGGGCTGGCGTTAAAGAAGCAATTTCATTAGGGTCGCCACATTTTTGATGGATATTTTTATTAACGGCAAGGGTTTAAGGAGTTCTGTTGTATACTTTTTTAGGGATTTAGCGGCTAAAAGAGATTCTGTAGAAAGAACGCTGGTTGTTTCTATGTGAAGTGCCTTCGTAGCAAAATATATAAAAGTGCACACGTGACCTTTTGTAATCAGCAAGCACGACCTGTGAAGTTTTATACCCTCCACCAACTATGGAGGGTATATTAACTTTTTCATTCCATTTGTAACTCCTCGATTTTATTGATCAGCGTAAAATTCTAAGTCGATTATGCCATGTCCGTCTGTCTGTTGTTGAGATAGAAGGCTAAAATTTTGTACACGTGTTTATTTTTTCAGTAGGCAAGTTAAGTTCGTAAATGGGCCATTTAGGTCCACGTTTTCATATAGCCCCCATATAACGGTACCTCCCGATATTTGTTATTTTGATGATTTTAGCGACATTATTCACCTGAATTGTTTCAACTTTGGTATAGCCCACATATAACGTATATCCCCCATACAACGGTACCTACCTATATTCGGTATATTGATGATTTTAGCGACATTATTCACCGGAATTGTTTCAAATTTGGTATTTGAGATTCGTAATGGATACTACAACCTATGACATAAAATTGTCTGTGCAGGTCCACGTCTTCGTATAGCCCCCATATAACGGTACCTCCCAAAATTCGGTATTTTGATGATTTTAGCGATATTATTCACCGGAATTGTTTCAAATTACGTATTTAGAGTAATGGGAACTACAGTCTGTGACAGAAAAATATCTATGCAGGTCCAGGTCTTTGTATAGCCCCCATATAACGGTATTTTGATGATTTTAGCGCCATTATTCACCGGAATTGTTTCAAATTACGTATTATATATAACGTATAGCCCCCATATAACGGTACCTCCCTATATTCGGTATATTGATGATTTCAGCGACATTATTTACCGGAATTGTTTCAAATTTGGTATTTGAGATTCGTAATGGATACTACAGCCTATGGCAGAAATTTGTCTGTGCAGGTCCACGTCTTCGTACAGCCCCCATATAACGGTACCTCCCAAAATTCGGTATTTTAATGATTATAGCGCCATTATTCACCGCAATTGTTTCAAATTACGTATTTAGAGTAATGGGAACTACAGTCTGTGACAGAAAAATGTCTATGCAGTTCCAGGTCTTCGTATAGCCCCCATATAACGGTATTTTGATGATTTTAGCGCCATTATTCACCGGAATTGTTTCAAATTACGTATTTAGAGTTCGTAATGGGAACTGCAGTATGTGACAGAAAAATGTCTATGCAGGTCCAGGTCTTCGTATAGGCCCCATATATCAGTACCTCACTATATTCGCTATTTTGACGAGTTTAGGTACAATACCCACCGATATTGTTTGAGATATCATATCGTTAGTAATGGATACTATAGCCTGTGACAGAAAATTGTCTATGCTGGTCCAGGTCTTCGCACAGCTCCTGTATAATATTACCTCCCTATATACGATATTTTGATGATTTTAGCTACATTATTCACCGTTTATTTAAAGTTTCGAATTTGAATATGGTAATGGCTAATGACAAACAATGCCTATGTAGGTCCATGTCGTACAGACCCCAATATAACGGCAATATTCGGTATTTTTAAAATTTAACAGAATTTTTTAAGGATTTTATTTTTTTTAATTTCCAAATTCGTTTCAAATGGTGGAAAGTATTCCGAACTTGCTACTTTTTAACTTGTATTTATATTAAAGGGAACTGCAATGTAGGGTAGCAAAATGTTAACGTAGGGGACTGTACAAGGCCATCATTGGATCTGATAAGAGCATCTCTGTCTAGATATACACTTAAATTATCAAGACTGCTGCTAGATGGAAGTTTTGCTTTTTTTAGTAATTGGTATTCGCTTTCAAAATAGTATTGCTGGGTAACCATGATAACTAGACGCTTATCGTGTCGAATCTCTGCTTGAGAAAAATCGGAATAAAATCTTAAATGTCGTAGCGCATAAAAAATGCCTACGCTCTGTAAGCTCGGTGTAATTGTGAAAATTTGTTTAAAGTGTCTTTGTTTATAAGTTCTTCTTTGGCAATACCAGCAATGGTTGTAAGCATCAATACTTTAACTGGTTTCTTTCCTAAATTTGTGTCTATCGAAATTTTTTTGAGGCCAATTACTTTTTGATATTTGATATTTTAAACACTGTGGTTCATGCCATCTCAAATAATGTGTTTGTAAATCGGACGGTAAGTATCCACGAATTGCGACATCTGGTGGATTAGCCTCAGAGCCAACATGACGTCATCCACCATTTCCAAAATTGTCTATAATTTCGAAAACTCTGTTTCCTACAAAAGTGCTCCAGTGACACGGTGGTCTTTTTAAGCCAAACTAAAACAATTGCGGAGTCTTCCAAAACGAAGATTTAATACTCGAAATTCAAGCTCAAATCGTTGCAACGAAAGCTTTTTAATTAGTGCGACGCTTAGTGAAATGTGTCAACAATATTATTGGTATTCTCGACACGAATATAAAAGGCATTGCGCTCTCTGACGCGTCACAAAATCCATGAATTTCAATTCGATTACTTGGATCCATCATAGAATTAATTAACTTAGCAACCACTGTTGTCGGTGCTAGCCAAACGCAGGCGTCTAATAAGTTGGCAATTATGGATAAAGCTTGTATAATTGAGTTGAAGTTCAATAAAAGGCGATATAACCGAAAAACAATATCCTGAGATGTTCCATCTGATACCTAGAGTTTAAGTAGAAGCATTTTCAGATAAATCTAACCAAGTCATGTGCTTCCACAATCGAATAGCCCCTCGTAAGGACGTCATACACACATAAATTTTGTAAAATAATTTAAGCAGTCAACTGTCAAAAATTCAAAATCTTCCACAGGGTCGAAGGGAGATTTCCTAAAGAGAATTCATTGATATCGAGTCTGATTTCTGTCCACGAAAATCTGAGCGTACATTCGCGTAACATCAGCGTTGTAAACGTATTTATGTACAGAACCTCCATTTAAGTATTTGTAGAACAAGGTCTTGCTGCAATATTGACCCAGCGAAAAGATTATCATTTAGACTCTTTTTATTAGAAGTGGAGCTTCAAGCATTAAAACTACACGAAGTTTCGTAGTTAACCGCTCGAAGTATTTGTAGAACAAGGTATTGCTGCAATATTGGCCCAGTGAAAATATTATCATTTAGACTTCTTTTATAGAAAGTGGGGCTTGAAACATTAAAAACTACAGGAAGTTTAACATTAAAAACTATAATAATCGAGAATTTACCATCTCCTCACAATCTTTAAAGGGTATGGTAACAATACATATATCTCCCTTCTTTATCTCTATTTATAGTTTCTAGTTGGTTTTGTTCACAAGAGGATTCTTCTTCTGACCTCAAAACTCTTTTTAGGGGCTCTTCCACCTCCCAAAAACGTGTAATAATCTTTTCTATTAAAGTTGTGTTGAACAAGGAAACGTTATGAGCATTTCTATTGGTTTCGGGTATTGTACCGCCTATTATCCAACCGAATACTGTATTTTGTACTAAGAACGAGCTAAACGATTTAATAGGAGTCTCTACTGTAAATATTAAGGGTCCTATATACATCCTTAAGAGAAGATTTACAGTTTGAATTATTTAGGGTCTGCTAAATTAAGACCTATAATATTTGTAATTTTAGTCTTTTCAATATTTTGTGAGGGTAAATTAAATAAATATCTTGTGAGGGTAAATTCAAAACTGGCGCACATACATCTAACTCAAAACTAGGGTGTACAAGCGAGAACGAGAAGTGAAATGCAAGATTTTATAGAAGTATCCAAGACAATTTGGCTTAGTTCCATGAACAAGATTTTTCTTAGTTGGCAAATTCAACTTGTTTTTAAGTTTTTCTGAGATAAATATAAATTGAGGTCCAGGGTCAATAATTGCTCTATTATCATATGAGTCTCCTCTATTTTGTATTTGTACAATTGCAGTGAAAAGCAAAGTTGCACTGGGATTATGTTCAAAAATTCTATGTTCTTGTAGTGTCAGGGCTGTAATATTTGCTGGTTCTGTGGAATGTACTGTAGTGGTGAGAACTGAAGCACTAGTATAGGGCATACCTTATCTCTAGCTAAGATGTCATTTTGGCTTATTTGATGGTTCTCTCTTCCCTTATAGCATGGAATGGTGACTCATATTACAAGACCGACAACCAAACCTACGTTTACATTCTTTGACTCCCTGATTTGAAGAAATGAAATTATATAATGAATAATAACGGTGTGAAAATTTTGCAAAATAAATTCTGTCATTCACTGACTTTTCAATGAATAGAGGACAATACTTTATAAAATGATTTGCTTTACAAAGATGATAACTTTGTTTGATTTGACTCCTTGGCGGTTGATTCGAAGTTTGTTTACCCCTTGTGATTGGTCTGAAAACTATTTGTAAATTTTAATTTTTTTCTAAATTCTGGTTTTTGTTGAGCATACTTTGTTTGTGAGTTTAATATCTCCCACAGATTCTAAAGTTTTAAATTTGTGTGTCAAATAATTATTAAGTTCTTTCCAAGTAGGCAGTATTTTACTATTTTCTAAAGAGTTTTCAAGTTCTTCTAAGAAAGATCGAGGTAACTTAGAAGAGCAAAATTAAGGATTGGATCCCAGCTTTTACCTTAACTTCTAGAGTGTCTAAAGCCTGAATGCAACTATTCATGGTACTTTACGTGGGGTAGATTAAAGAGGATTTTAATCTGCTCGTTAACCTGCATTTCTCTATTTTCATTACGCTCGGTAAGATTCTTCCACGCCAAATAGAACCCATCATTCGTATGTGACTGATTACATCTCGCAATTCTCCTGCCGTCTTTTGTGTCAAATTAAAGAGTTTTTCAACATCGCTTAGTTTCGTGTTCTTTATATATATATCGCTTGAAAAAGATCTCGGTACGTCGGCCACCCGCTGTATCTCACGGTAGCAATCGAGAAATTGGAGTGAATTCAGCATCATTACTTACTTTGGGCGTTAGATCTCTCTCTTTTCATTTTCTCTCCAGATTCTCTTTGCTTAGATGTCTGGATTCGGCCGTTAATTTCCCTTGGGCATTTTTATATGAGTTAATGTATATGTAAATATATGGAGACATTTACTCCTTAATTTATTTTTGTCCACTGGTTTCTCTCCTTCTTAAAGAGCTTAATACCTGCATTCCATATGCGCTATTTTGACTTGACAATAAATCGACTGACAGAACTTTTGGTGCCTCTAATCTGTATGTGTCGTTTTCTGAGTTTGCTATGCTTAAGATCGATGCATAATCTTGCAGACCATTAACGCAGTTAGTAATTTTTTCCCGATTTAATTTGTCCATAATTGTAGTGAATTGCGTCTGACTTTAGAGCAATTTTGGTTTGACAATAAATTGAAAAAGTCGCCCAATTATGAGGACCAATCGCTTTGTAATTTGTTTAGAAACAGTATAAACAAATTTTCTTCAGGCAAAACTTCGTTTTTTATTTCCAATAAATTTAACGACAAGAGGGTTGCTTTGAAAAATAAAATCGAAAAAATTAGATTTTGTGTTTTTTTTTGTATTTTCTAGACAACAAATAAAAACAGCGATCTTTAAATGAAGCAAAAAACATGTAAATCTCTTTAGTATTGTTCTTTAGCACTGACAAAATTTTAAAAAATGCATGTTTTTTGGTTTTATGTCAAAAAGTTAGAGTAAAGAAATCAGCTAATAAATCGTGATTACCTTAAGTATTTAAGTCAAAATGTTCAATTTTTCGGCACAAATAACTTTGAAGGGTCGTAAAGACCAAGAAAAATGCTTGGGAATATGATTCAAGTGCAAAATATTCAGCAAAATTCTGTAAAAAATGTGAAGAGGAAAAATTAGAGACGAATATGTATTGCATTCAAATCACCACAGTTTTAAAAGTTTTGTAAAAATTGTAAAATAAAAATGTGTTCGGAATATTTTTTATAGTGTGATAAGAATTTTGCGAAGTAACGTTCAATTCTTTTTTTAAAGGTTGTCCATCAAACTTTTGGATGTGGAATGTATATATAATGTTGGTTTTGTTCAGTCCCGTTAATGTATAATCTATGTGTCTTATAAATTTAGGAAGATGATAGGAAAGTGTTGAGTTAGAATTTTCAGGTAAGCTAATCTAATTTTTTGTTGGCGGCTGTCCACCAAACGAGCTTTGTAAATTTGGCAGCAAATCTTTGTATTAATTAACAAACATTTATGATGGCAAACATTTTTTTGTTACTAACTCTGATTCAATATTATGGCAAAAATATCCAAATATTTCAAAATAATATATCAGCCAAATGCAACCGAAAATTATGATTCGAAGAATGTCGACATTCAGAAATAAAATAGTTTAGAATAGGCAAAATTTGTTTTTTTCTCAAAATAGCTGAATGTAAAATCAAAGTCTTTTTTTTTTTTTTTTTTTTGAATTTGTTGTCTTTTCAATATATGAATCTCTTTAAGGTGGAGTAATATGGCCATAATGTTGTTTATCTTGAATAAATTCGTCAAGTGATTTCTGGTTATGTAGAAAACTGCATTTGTACCCACATTGATTTTCTTGGTAAAGGGTGTGTGTGTCGAAAAGATATGTACGTATAAGGTTGAGGTGTCCTAGTAAAGGAATTTGTGTATAGGGAATGAACTTGCGGGGGATTTCTGATAGCTGTTCATAACACCGCATTATAGTAACTACTGACAACTATAATATAGAATTTGTATTCGTTCAATTAAATTATTATATATTGCACCACATTCTGATGCTGAAATTTACCTTGGACATGCAGACTTAATAAAATAAATCTCGAAGTTACAAACTTCAAAATTTGAATTGTTTTGCTTAGATTTAATTTATCTCAAATTAAATGCGTTTCTGGTTAAAATAAAGTTGAAAATGTGCGCACGTGTGACATACATTTATAATCCATTAAATAATTCATTCTCAACATCAGTCCCAGTCTTTAAAGTTAGTCCTGAGGTAGGAAGTGCTTGGTCTACTCCTTACCTTAGAAAGTACGAAATATTGAAAGCAAAAATTATAAATATATAAAAAATTGAAAAATACAGTTTTTCGTTAAATTATTCCAATTATTCTAGAGCTGGAAGTAAGTACAACACTGACAATTCAAGGTGTTACTCTGACTATTTATCTAAAATGAGAAGAGAGTTTAAGTCATATCCCAACATTTTCTACAAATTTGTTAATTTAAAAAGAAGAGTCCGATAATTCTCTTGTAGTAAGAAGCTTGGTAATAAAGAGGCCTCTAACTCTGTTGAAATTGCAGGGTTTTCTATAAAAAACCAAACATATATAATTTACACTGATTTCAGCAAAGCATTTGATACTGTTGTACACAAATTATTATTACATAAACCAGATATGATGGGATTTCCGAATGTACTTCTATCATGGATTTCTTTTTATTTAGAAAAACGGACACAACAAGTATCTTTCAGTCACAAAATTTCTAAAACCATTGAAGTGCATTCTCGTGTTCCTCAATGTAGTCATTTAGGTCCTTTGCTTTTTGTTCCTCAAATGATCTCCATCGGTAATTTACTTTTCTAAAATCTTAATGTTCGCAGACAATGTTTTGTTCGCAGACGATGACCTTTTTGTAATATTGAGTCAGACGTCCAAGCTTCATATTTAGAAATAAATCTACATTCTCTTATGAATTGGTGTAATGTTAACGGAAAGTCGCTTAATCTAAAAACGTGTAAAAATTTATTCCTATCTTTATCACGACCACTTTTCTTTGATTACTTAATAAGTTGTTACAAACTGGAAAATGTTGACTCTTTCGATTATGGCGTTATTTTAGATGGTAAACTTCATTTCAATTTGCAAATCGATTCTTGTGTGAACAAAGCGAAATCGTTGATATATATATATACATATATATATATACATATATATAAATATATATATATATATTTATTTATATATATATATATATATATATATATATATATATATATATATATATATATATATATATATATATATATATATATATATATATATATATATATATATATATATATATATATATATATATATATATATATATATATATATATATATATATATATTCGTCTCTAATTTTTCCTCTTCGCATTTTTAACAGAATTTTGCTGAATATTTTGCACTTAAATCATATTCCCAAGAATTTTTCTTGGTCTTTACGAACCTTCAAAATTATTTGTGCCGAAAAATTTGAACATTTTGACTTAAATACTGAAGTTTAGTATTTAAACGACTCGCCGAGGTATCACGATTTATTAGCTGATTTCTTTACTCTAACTTTTTGACATAAAACCAAAAAACATACATTTTTTAAAATTTTGTCAGTGCTAAAGAACAATACTTAAGAGATTTACAGTTTTTTTGCATCATTTACAGATCGCTGTTTTTATTTATAGTCTAGAAAACACAAAAAAAAACACAAAATCTAATTTTTTCGATTTTATTTTTCAAAATAACCCTCGTGTCGTTAAATTTATTGGAAATAAAAAACGAAGTTTTGCTTGAAGAAAATTTGTTTATACTGTTTCTAACCAAATAACAAAGCGATTGGTCCTCATAATTGGGCGACTTTTTCAATTTATTGTCAAACCAAAATTGCTCTAAACTCAGACCCAATTCACTACAATTATGGACAAATTAAATCGGGAAAACATTACTAATTGCGTTAATGGTCTGCAAGATTATGCATCGATCTTAAGCATAGCAAACTCAGAAGACAACTCATACAGATTAGAGGCATCAAAAGTTCAGTCAGATTCGATTTATGGTCAAGTCAAAAGAGAGGAGAGAAACCAGTGGACAAAAATAAATTAAGGAGTATGTTTAACTCAGGGGAGTGGGGAGAATGGCTTCAATAGCGTCAAGACAACAAAAACTCCCCAGAGTTATTTTGTGATGTGAGATGTATAGATGATGTGTAGGTGAGAGGTTTGGTGAGGTGCGGGTGATACGCGTGTGTGGTGTGTAAAAGAAAGACAAAATATCAAAGAAATAAAACACAAGAATAATTAGTAATAATTCTAGATTAAATGCATGTTTTATTGGTGTTCTTTCTTTCTTTTCAAACAACAAAATTACCTTCAGTAATTGGGGTGGCGACAGAGGCCGGGTGCTTTCGCTTTCGTTTCTCAAAGACAAGTGAACGCAGAGGTTCTAAGTGATCGCAGAGGATCCCTTGTCTATTTCTAATACATATGCAAATACAGACAAGTGAACGCAGAGGTTCTGAGTGACCGCTGAGGGTCCCATGTCTGTATATTATTACAACTACTTCCAATGAGAGCAAGGTGAGCCTACCGCCAACAACCAATACCCAGAGGCGATCCGCTCACTACGGTATCCGCCAAGGGGATTGTAGAGGAGATGCCAGTGTGCCAATCAGCATCCCTGATTGACGAGTATTGGAAAGTTGTGGTGGAACGTATCGAACTTATACATTCCGGCCCCCTTGCTAGAACTACGAGTCTAGCAATCTATATAAAGTTATCATAAATTAGGAAGGAACGTAAATTCAGATTCCTAAGTGAGCTATAGTTGTAGATTTTCAAATTATCAAAGCGATATGACGAATTATTAATAGATTCGATTTACTATTTCCGTGTTTAGCGCAAGTGACTATTTCAAAAAAAAATTGGATTTTAAAAGATACAATGGTTTTCTTGATTGGTCGATTTCAATTCTTACGAGATTATGCCTGTAGCGGGAGGAACTGAACCGGTGAGAATGTACCCGAAAATAGACTTTTGGGCTAGCAACGAATCTAAAACTATTTTGGGCGGTTCAACTTCAACAATCTTAGGGTATAGGTAAGCGCCGATTAGCAAATCAATTGGGCTGTCATCGAAAGAAACCGCTAATTCAAGATCCGGAATTCGAGTCTTTAAATTACAAGTATATGGCGACGAGAACAACTTTCCTTTGACCTTAGGCAAGATTAACGCTTTTGTTTCCACAATTCTAGATGCGTTTCTAGGGGAAGACAACATAAGAGAACAGACTTCTCTCGGCGATGTAGATTTATTTGTCAAAGAACAAGTTGAAATACCAAGTGCATTTTTAAGTTTCTTACTTATAATTGATGTCTTAGAAGAAGGGTCTACAAATGCGCGAGTAGTGTACGATTTACCGTTATGAACTATGTTGACTACTGCAGTTCCCAAAAGCACATTATCTTCTATGGTGTTGGGAGACTGGCCATTCGAATTATTTTTTGCAGGGAGTGGGTGCGTTTCAGAGGGCTTTGTATCTCGACTTTTGACCTTCGTAAAAGCCGGAGGGGTCTTTGAACCTCCACTTTTGACATTGGTAAAGGCCGGAGGTAATTTCTTAGAATTCAAAACCAGATTTTGAGCAGACTTGCAGAACAGCGAGGATTTTCGACTTTTAGAATTATTAGAAACCAGAGATGGTTTTGAGCGTGATGCTGCAATAACTGTAGTAGATAGTGGCCGGTGAAGAAGGCTGTGATGCCTTTGCTTGCAAGATTTGCAACTATTGGTACTGCGACAGTTTTTTACTGCATGACCACGTGAAAGACAGTTTATGCAACACTTATTCTTCTTAACAATCGAGAATTTGTCCTCAAACGATAGTTTAATAAACTTGGAGCAGAGATGTAGCACATGTCTCTGGTTAGGACAAATGGGGCAATAAGTGTTTGGCCGAGGAGAAGGATCAACACATTTTGGTTCATGTACCAACGACTTACTAATGGAACTATATGTACGAACATGCTTAGATGCCAACGATCTAGTGGAGGAGTAATGAGGTGAAACATGCTGTGATGTTAACGATTTCTTTGCAGGTCTGGGAAGAGTAACATTCTTTGATAACAATGATTTATTCGAGGCAATAGGAGAAGGGACTATTTTTGACTTTTCTGTGGGCGGATTTTTGTGTATGCTCAGAATACACTGCAAAGTTTGTATTCTCTCTATAAGGAAAGCATCTAAGTCAGGCCAAGAAGGCAACAACGACTTATTTTTGATGCTTTGCTTCCACAGAGTTAAAGTTAATTTGGGCAAGCGCTGCAAACACATATACACAATAATCGGATCCCACTGATCCGTGGCGACGTCATAGACGGCCATTGCAGCGAGACAACTATTTATTCTACTTTGAATAGTTTTCAATCCCGAACAAGTTTCAAACTTTAAAACTGGAATATCAAACAAACTTTTTATGTGACTATTCACCACGATGCGCTTATTATCATACGCATCCGACAAAGCTTTCCACGCTAAGGGGAAATTACAATTTGTGAGTGGAAATCTGTCCACGATTTCTCGAGCCTCACCGATAGTCTTCTGCCTAAGATGACAAAGACGTTCTATATTTGAGAGCCGAATATTATTTACAAATAGTGTGGTGAACAGGTCACGAAAGGTGGGCCAAGACATAAAATCACCAGCAAAAACTTCGATATCAATAGGTGGTACTACAAAACAATGACTATCGAAGTGTGGATTGGAGCAACTATTATTAGGGGAAGATTTGGAGAAAGCATCAACGGGTGGAGAAACAGACTGCACAGGAACCGATAAGATAGGTTCGCTCGAAAGCAAGCATGAAGGTGGTATCATATTATTATTATTAGGTGCAGTAGTAGAGTTTTCAGAAGGTAAGGTCTGAGGAGCCACAGCAGGGGAACAATTATCATTGATTGGGGATTTAAGGCCGTCAAGATGCTTTTTTATGGCGGTCAAACACCAATGGTATGCAATAAATGCATTATTGTATTTATCCTCAACACCATCCAAATTATCAACCTGTGCAGTCTTGGATGCCGTGAGGTAGTTTTTGCACTCAGTGTATGTGTGCGAGACCTTATCCCACAATTCTCGAATTTCTGAAAGACGAATTTCGAGGCTGTAAACTGTGAAATGTGTGACATCAAGTTGTTCAAAGTAGTCTACACTCTTCAGAACAATGTCAGTGGCTCTTGCAAAGCGAGTGAGAGGGGTAATTGACATTTTTTAACAAAAAAGGAAATTATTCAACTTCAGTCAGGTGATGAAATCGGAAAAGAAAGCTTAGCTAAATAGGAGATAATTTAAAAGAACTTCCCCTAGGTGACAGAAATTACGTTAATTTAAAACAGGAGGTAAAACTTTACTTAACTTCATCCAATATCAAGTAAGTTTAGATTTTTAACACCTAAGCAAAGTCAGCTGTGAAATCTTTTTGTAAAACTGATGGACAATTTCCAAAAATCTAACGGCAAGCTCGATATTTCTGCAAAGATTTATCAAATTTGCTGCAAAATGAAGTAACTTCACCAAATATTTAATGCTAAACTGATAAACGTTTTTTAGTTGAGGCCGAAAGTAGGGTGTATTTTTCCAAAAAATACCCAAACCCTACGAAATTAAAAATAGTACTAACAACTAACTTAAATTGTCCAAAGAAATGAATATTTAATATTTTCAACTAATATTTGCTCTGAAAATATCTACAAATAATGCCTAATGTAGGGTGAAATTGTCCAAAACGTCCCAAAAACGCTACTAGGTTGCAATTGTTCAGCCAAATGTTAAATAATATTTCTAAATTTTGCAAATCTAGCAAGAAAAACGATTAATTTTATATATAATATATGTTGCTAAATATGCCTGCAAATAATGCCGAATGTAGGGTGAATTTGTCCAGAAATTCCAAAAACCCTATAACCACTTGATAATATTTCAATAAATTATCAAAAAAATAGATTCTAAAATAAATTACAAAAATTCACAATCTTTACTGTTTTACCCCACTGTGCCGAGCCAACAACGGATATCGCACAAAGAGGAATAAAACACAAGCGACGTCGGCAGAGAAATGACTATGCGTAAGCAGCTACGCACCCACACAACAAGCGACGCCACAATCGATCCAACAGTGAGAGTTGGAGATCAAAACAATTTGTTGTTATTTTGACTGTATATCAAACCGACGCTAAATGAAGTATTTTTGTTGCAATTTTTGGCAATGCAAATTCTCAAGTGAGAATTGATCGACGGTTAGAAACAAACGAAGAAGAATTGCAACAACAATAAATGCGCGTTGGCGACGACGACAAAGTACTCAACCGACAGACGGATGCACTGTTATTACAAGAGTGTTGTCATTGTTAATTAGAAACAAACAATTCTCGTTAAAGGGCTCAACCTTTGAAACGTGAAGGGGGATAACAACACCGAACGTTTGGTTGGTGAGAAATTGAACAACAAATAAACCAAACGACCAAATATAAAGGAATGTGAATGTATGCTGTGGTGATGCAATTTTTTCTTCAACAAAGCGAGGGAGTAGAGCAACAACGAGGGGGACACTTTCTATTCTCACAAAGGGTTCAACATTTGAAATGAGAGTTAGAAATGGAAATAATAAACGAAGCGAGCAAAAGCACCAAATATTTTTGTATGATCAACGCGACGACGGATGATCAGTACAACGAAAGCTAACTATTTTCATAACAACAGAACTACGCGTTGTAGGGGAATGCACTTTATTAACACATGAAGTGCTAATACGAGTCGACCAACAGACTTGTATTCAAACGAAAGGCAAATGTATGATCAACGCAACGTAGGTTGATCAGTACAACGAATGCAATTTAATGCAACAAGAGTGGACGGTATTCGAATAACAATGACACACGCGAAGGGTGATTGAAGCTCGACCAATACGATGTTTTTTTTTTTTTTTCAAATAAAAACAATTAACATACGCACTAACAGACGCGGGCAGCTCACTTCAAATAGAAATCTGAATTTACGTACCTGGTTTTTAGTCTTTTGTGTGTAAATGATATGATGAGAGAGAATCCGATAATTTCTTCATGCAAAGGAGGGAGCAGCGACAAAGTGATGGCTTCAATCCGGCTCGATGCGACCAAATGTTTAACTCAGGGGAGTGGGGAAAGGCTTCGACAGCGGTAGCAACAACAAAACTCCCCAGAGTTATTATGTGATGTGAGATGTATAGATGATGTGTAGGTGAGAGGTTTGGTGAGGTGCGGGTGATACGCGTGTGTGGTGTGTAAAAGAAAGACAAAATATCAAAGAAATAAAACAAAGAATAATTAGTAATAATTCTAGATTAAATGCATGTTTTATTGGTGTTCTTTCTTTCTTTTCAAACAACAAAATTACCTTCAGTAATTGTGGTGGCGACAGAGGCCGGGTGCTTTCGCTTTCGTTTCTCAAAGACAAGTGAACGCAGAGGTTCTAAGTGATCGCAGAGAATCCCTTGTCTATTTCTAATACATATGCAAATACAGACAAGTGAACGCAGAGGTTCTGAGTGACCGCTGAGGGTCCCATGTCTGTATATTATTACAACTACAACTACTTCCAATGAGAGCAAGGTGAGCCTACCGCCAACAACCAATACCCAGCGGCGATCCGCTCACTAAGGTATCCGCCAAGGGGATTTTAGAGGAGATGCCAGTGTGCCAATCAGCATCCGTGATTGACGAGTATTGGAAAGTTGTGGTGGAACATATCGAACTTATACAGAGTAAATATATGGAGACCATTAACTCATATAAAAATGCCCAAGGGAAATTAACGGCCGAATCCAGACATCTAAGCAAAGAGAATCTGGAGAGAAAATGAAAAGAGAGAGGTATCTAACGCCCAAAGTGAGTAATGATGCTGAATTCACTCCAATTTCTCGATTGCTACCGTGAGGTACAGCGGGTGGCCGACGTACCGAAATCTTTTTCAAGCGATATATATAAAGAACAAGAAGCTAAGCGATGTTGAAAAACTCTTTAATTTGACACAAAAGACGGCAGGAGAATTGCGAGATGTAATCAGTCACATACGAATGATGGGTTCTATTTGGCGTGGAAGAATCTTGCCGAGCGTAATGAAAACAAAGAAATGCAGGTTAACGAGTAGATTAAAATCCTCTTTAACCTACCCCACGTAAAGTACCATGAATAGTTGCATTCAGGCTTTAGACACTCTAGAAGTTAAGGTAAAAGCTGATCCAATCCTTAATTTTGCTCTTCTAAGTTACCTCGATCTTTCTTAGAAGAACTTGAAAACTCTTTAGAAAATAGTAAAATACTGCCTACTTGGAAAGAACTTAATAATTATTTGACACACAAATTTAAAACTTTAGAATCTGTGGGAGATATTAAACTCACAAACAAAGTATGCTCAACAAAAACCAGAATTTAGAAAAAAATTAAAATTTACAAATAGTTTTCAGACCAATCACAAGGGGTAAACAAACTTCGAATCAACCGCCAAGGAGTCAAATCAAACAAAGTTATCATCTTTGTAAAGCAAATCATTTTATAAAGTATTGTCCTCTATTCATAGAAAAGTCAGTGAATGACAGAATTTATTTTGCAAAATTTTCACACCGTTGTTATAATTTCATTTCTTCAAATCAGGGAGTCAAAGAATGTAAACGTAGGTTTGGTTGTCGGTCTTGTAATATGAGTCACCATTCCATGCCATAAGGGAAGAGAGAACCATCAAATAAGCCAAAATGAAATCTTAGCTAGAGATAAGGTATGCCCTATACTAGTGCTTCAGTTCTCACCACTACAGTACAGTCCACAGAACCAGCAAATATTACAGCCCTGACACTACAAGAACATAGAATTTTTGAACATAATCCCAGTGCAACTTTGCTTTTCACTGCAATTGTACAAATACAAAATAGAGGAGACTCATATGATAATAGAGCAATTATTGACCCTGGACCTCAATTTATATTTATCTCAGAAAAACTTAAAAACAAGTTGAATTTGCCAACTAAGAAAAACCTTGTTCATGTTACGGAACTCAGCCAAATTGTCTTGGATACTTCTATAAAATCTTGCATTTTCACTCTTCGTTCTCGCTCATACACCCTAGTTTTGAGTTAGATGTATGTGCGCCAGTTTTGAAGACTCTTCCGTCTAATTTACCCTCACAAAATATTGAAAAGACTAAAATTACAAATATTATAGGTCTTAATTTAGCAGACCATAAATAATTCAATCTGTAGATCTTCTCTTAGGGATGTATATAGGACCCTTAATATTTAAAGAGACTCCTATAAAATCGTTTAGCTCGTTCTTAGTACAAAATACAGTATTCGATTGGATAATAGGCGGTACAATACCCGAAACCAATAGAAATGCTCATAACGTTTCCTTGTTCAACACAACTTTAATAGAAAATATTATTACACGTTTTTGGGAGGTGGAAGAGCCCCCAAAAAGAGTTTTGAGGTCAGAAGAAGAATCCTCTTGTGAACAAAACCAACTAGAAACTATAAAGAGAGATAAAGAAGGGAAATATATGTATTGTTACCATACCCTTTAAAGATTGTGAGGAGATGGGAAATTTTCGATTATTATAGTTTTTAATGTTAAACTTCGTGTAGTTTTAATCTAAGTCTAAATGATAATATTTTCACTGGGCCAATATTGCAGCAATACCTTGTTCTACAAATACTTCGAGCGGTTAACTACGAAACTTCGTGTAGTTTTAATGCTTGAAGCTCCACTTCTAATAAAAAGAGTCTAAATGATAATCTTTTCGCTGGGTCAATATTGCAGCAAGACCTTGTTCTACAAATACTTAAATGGAGGTTCTGTACATAAATACGTTTACAACGCTGATGTTACGCGAATGTACGCTCAGATTTTCGTGGACAGAAATCAGACTCGATATCAATGAATTCTCTTTAGGAAATCTCCCTTCGACCCTGTGGAAGATTTTGAATTTTTGACAGTTGACTGCTTAAATTATTTTACAAAATTTATGTGTGTATGACGTCCTTACGAGGGGCTATTCGATTGTGGAAGCACATGACTTGGTTAGATTTATCTGAAAATGCTTCTACTTAAACTCTAGGTATCAGATGGAACATCTCAGGATATTGTTTTTCGGTTATATCGCCTTTTATTGAACTTCAACTCAATTATACAAGCTTTATCCATAATTGCCAACTTATTAGACGCCTGCGTTTGGCTAGCACCGACAACAGTGGTTGCTAAGTTAATTAATTCTATGATGGATCCAAGTAATCGAATTGAAATTCATGGATTTTGTGACGCGTCAGAGAGCGCAATGCCTTTTATATTCGTGTCGAGAATACCAATAATATTGTTGACACATTTCACTAAGCGTCGCACTAATTAAAAAGCTTTCGTTGCAACGATTTGAGCTTGAATTTCGAGTATTAAATCTTCGTTTTGGAAGACTCCGCAATTGTTTTAGTTTGGCTTAAAAAGACCACCGTGTCACTGGAGCACTTTTGTAGGAAACAGAGTTTTCGAAATTATAGACAATTTTGGAAATGGTGGATGACGTCATGTTGGCTCTGAGGCTAATCCACCAGATGTCGCAATTCGTGGATACTTACCGTCCGATTTACAAACACATTATTTGAGATGGCATGAACCACAGTGTTTAAAATATCAAATATCAAAAAGTAATTGGCCTCAAAAAAATTTCGATAGACACAAATTTAGGAAAGAAACCAGTTAAAGTATTGATGCTTACAACCATTGCTGGTATTGCCAAAGAAGAACTTATAAACAAAGACACTTTAAACAAATTTTCACAATTACACCGAGCTTACAGAGCGTAGGCATTTTTTATGCGCTACGACATTTAAGATTTTATTCCGATTTTTCTCAAGCAGAGATTCGACACGATAAGCGTCTAGTTATCATGGTTACCCAGCAATACTATTTTGAAAGCGAATACCAATTACTAAAAAAAGCAAAACTTCCATCTAGCAGCAGTCTTGATAATTTAAGTGTATATCTAGACAGAGATGCTCTTATCAGATCCAATGATGGCCTTGTACAGTCCCCTACGTTAACATTTTGCTACCCTACATTGCAGTTCCCTTTAATATAAATACAAGTTAAAAAGTAGCAAGTTCGGAATACTTTCCACCATTTGAAACGAATTTGGAAATTAAAAAAAATAAAATCCTTAAAAAATTCTGTTAAATTTTAAAAATACCGAATATTGCCGTTATATTGGGGTCTGTACGACATGGACCTACATAGGCATTGTTTGTCATTAGCCATTACCATATTCAAATTCGAAACTTTAAATAAACGGTGAATAATGTAGCTAAAATCATCAAAATATCGTATATAGGGAGGTAATATTATACAGGAGCTGTGCGAAGACCTGGACCAGCATAGACAATTTTCTGTCACAGGCTATAGTATCCATTACTAACGATATGATATCTCAAACAATATCGGTGGGTATTGTACCTAAACTCGTCAAAATAGCGAATATAGTGAGGTACTGATATATGGGGCCTATACGAAGACCTGGACCTGCATAGACATTTTTCTGTCACATACTGCAGTTCCCATTACGAACTCTAAATACGTAATTTGAAACAATTCCGGTGAATAATGGCGCTAAAATCATCAAAATACCGTTATATGGGGGCTATACGAAGACCTGGAACTGCATAGACATTTTTCTGTCACAGACTGTAGTTCCCATTACTCTAAATACGTAATTTGAAACAATTGCGGTGAATAATGGCGCTATAATCATTAAAATACCGAATTTTGGGAGGTACCGTTATATGGGGGCTGTACGAAGACGTGGACCTGCACAGACAAATTTCTGCCATAGGCTGTAGTATCCATTACGAATCTCAAATACCAAATTTGAAACAATTCCGGTAAATAATGTCGCTGAAATCATCAATATACCGAATATAGGGAGGTACCGTTATATGGGGGCTATACGTTATATATAATACGTAATTTGAAACAATTCCGGTGAATAATGGCGCTAAAATCATCAAAATACCGTTATATGGGGGCTATACAAAGACCTGGACCTGCATAGATATTTTTCTGTCACAGACTGTAGTTCCCATTACTCTAAATACGTAATTTGAAACAATTCCGGTGAATAATATCGCTAAAATCATCAAAATACCGAATTTTGGGAGGTACCGTTATATGGGGGCTATACGAAGACGTGGACCTGCACAGACAATTTTATGTCATAGGTTGTAGTATCCATTACGAATCTCAAATACCAAATTTGAAACAATTCCGGTGAATAATGTCGCTAAAATCATCAATATACCGAATATAGGTAGGTACCGTTGTATGGGGGATATACGTTACATGTGGGCTATACCAAAGTTGAAACAATTCAGGTGAATAATGTCGCTAAAATCATCAAAATAACAAATATCGGGAGGTACCGTTATATGGGGGCTATATGAAAACGTGGACCTAAATGGCCCATTTACGAACTTAACTTGCCTACTGAAAAAATAAACACGTGTACAAAATTTTAGCCTTCTATCTCAACAACAGACAGACGGACATGGCATAATCGACTTAGAATTTTACGCTGATCAATAAAATCGAGGAGTTACAAATGGAATGAAAAAGTTAATATACCCTCCATAGTTGGTGGAGGGTATAAAACTTCACAGGTCGTGCTTGCTGATTACAAAAGGTCACGTGTGCACTTTTATATATTTTGCTACGAAGGCACTTCACATAGAAACAACCAGCGTTCTTTCTACAGAATCTCTTTTAGCCGCTAAATCCCTAAAAAAGTATACAACAGAACTCCTTAAACCCTTGCCGTTAATAAAAATATCCATCAAAAATGTGGCGACCCTAATGAAATTGCTTCTTTAACGCCAGCCCATTTTCTCATTGAGGCTTCTCTGCTCGAACAGCAGAACCTGACATTTCCGATTCTGATATTTCGTACGTTAATCGATGAAAACGACTCAAAGTTATTTCCCAACATTTTTGTCATAGATGGAAAAATAAATGGAAATATCAAAAAGGTGATCTGGTCATAGCGGATTATCGGTTGGTACCAATAGAATGGAAGTAAGGACGAATTGTCAAAACTTACCAGGGGGTTGATAATAACATTAGAGTTGCAGACATTAAAACTTGTCTTGGCATAACTAGCCGATCCATTACATTACAGACGAGTCGGACGCTCTTAAACAAAAAATAAGTAAATAAATAAATTTTACCTCTCTCTCTTCTTTTTTACAGAAATGGCGACCTACCTACCAACTCAAGATTGGGAAGAAGATAAGGAAGTGAGACCGCCCAAATAGGGGTCAGCAACAAAATCGCGCACAACAACAGCAAGTATTACCAAATAGGCGTAATAGCGAGCCGCAGCAACACAAAATATGAGGGCAATAATCGAGAAGTAAGTCTAGTCAGCGAGAGGGCAGATGAGAGCGTCCTAGTTTATGGCAGTACTCATGCTGGCTGTGCCAGGACGACCATGTTATAAATACATGTCCCAGGTTCCGAGAACAGAAACCGTACCAGCAATGTGAAGCACTGGAGAGGAGAGGATATTGCCGCAATTACTTGGCAAGGAATCATTTGGCACCAGATTGTACAAGTTTAACCGGTTGTCGAAGATGTGACCATCGCACCATACCCTTCTACATGGGGATCCACAGCTGGACAGCACTTTGCAGAATACGCCCGCAGTAATACCGTCGTTTTCTTGGGATTTAATTTTTGTTCCAACGTATTGCAGTTGAAAGTGTTGACACTTGGAAGACAGCAAGTGCTTTGGCATGCCATTTCACCATATCAAAAATTGCATATTCCGCTTTCCAGGAACATGGCCTTAGATCATTTATGTACCGAAATCGCCGTTTTGCGGTGTTTTAAGTCATGACCAGAAACCCAAACACCACATGCGCTTTAAAAGTAAATGCATTCATATGACGAGGCAGATGACTTGCCTCGCAAACCTTATTCGGACACTTTACTTGAAGACCCAACTTTCACTTTACGCAACAAGCTCTCGCTGACGTAGACCCACGCTGCAACTTCCCAGTAGACTTGGAATTGGACGTAGATACCTACTCGATCATTCGACAAGATGGTTGTACTCCTGCCGGAATTGGTGATGTCCAGGCGTTCCAGACCAAAGGAGGTTACGTATTTTTAGGCCCAATAAAAGGATATGCCCACTCACGGCGGGAGAAGCCCAACAGTGTTGTGGTATTTATTTGGCGCACCACTGTACCGTAGCGGTATGCATTTAATATACACACACATGCATACGCAGGTACCAAAATATTGTGTACTTACAAGTCTTCCTTCTCTTTTTCATTCTACATAGCACATAACCAGTTCGTACAGATTCTGACGAGAACAAGAGTACCATTCGAAGTTTTGCAATAAGATCAGTCAACACGAAGCCTGACCTCCGCCGTGATAAAGTGAAGTGAAAAATATTAAAGTACAAAAAAACAAGCATTTGCAAGTTCTGATATTTTATAGAAACTTTAAAATAATACACATACCCTTGAAATGATATACTTCTCCTTGAAATTGTAAACATACCTGGGAGTTCTTATACTTATTTTGTATAAAACCTAAATGTAGCATAAAAAAACCCTAGAAACCCTAAATACAAATTAAATACAGTGAAATAAAAAACCCAAATAAATTGTTCCAAAACAAAACAAAAAAGGCTCAAACAGACACCTTTAATCTCTTTAAATCACCGGGACCGTACAGTATTATCTCCGCAATGCTACAGCATGCATCAGCCGTCTTTGTACCGATTTTGTAAGTGATTCATAAGGCTTGTTTGAGTCATTCGCACATTCCATCACTGTGAAGGGAGGTCACAATCACTTATATTCCCATAAACTCTATAGGAAGGAGCTGAAGCTGTATATCATCAAATGGTTATATGAGACAATTGTCCATCCGATTTTGACTTATGGAAGTTTAGTTTGGCGGCATTCCCTAAGGAAGGCTTCCTTCAACAAAAACATTGACAAAGTTCGAGGAGTGGAATCTTTGCTATTTACAGTTGCACTTCAGTGCACATCTCAGTCTGCCTTGGATACCCTTCCTAACAACGAAAACGATGTCCTCTGTGGCTCGATGTGCTTGGTCAATGGCTTAGAAAATCATTTGGACATACAGTCATTTGGAAATATGTGGAGAAAAAAGAGGGTTTTGACCAGTGACTATATATCACCTAGGCTAGACTTCGAAACAGTGGACATCCACATACCCAGCAAGGATGTTTGTAGCCGGAACACTCCACCTTTCTGCGTTATAGCTATCTGTACCAATGACTCTAAGATGGAAACTGGGAAGGGTGCTTGTGCTTTCTTCGCAAGACTCGCAACTCATTGAAACTCAATGATGAATGTAGCGTATTCCAAGCCGAGATCTTTGCCGTAGTATTGCTGATAGTCAAACCGTCCTGAAAGCACTAAATTCATTCACCATCAAATCCACAGCAACATCTCTGGCATTGAGTCAGCAGATGAATTGACAAAAAGTGACTCCGTGTAAACTGTTCTAGAAATTGAGAGCTCTGTGAACTCAACTTTGTGTCACTTCTTCCAGATAATACACAAACATTATTCTGGTGAATTTTAACAAAACTGGCAAAATGCAAGGGGCTGCAATACATCATGAAAATTTGGCCGGTGATCTCCGAAAGGAGATCTCTATCAATCACTTCCATGGAAAAAACTGACCTAAAACTTATGGTAGGCTTAATCACATGCCACTGTAAGATCACGTCCATGACTTCTAAGGTGGGGGTTACGATACTGACTATTGCGGGCTTCGTCAAGACGAGGAGAAGATAAAAACTGCGGAGCACTTACTCTGTCATTGTCCATCTCTTATTGAAATCAAATAGAAAGGGTAAGAAAAACTATTTTCACCTTACAATTCAAAAATTAATTAAACAATATTCAGAGATTAAACATTTATCAATACGACAGCAGGAGGCATCAAAAGTTCATGAATTTATATATCATTTAACGCATAAAGAAAATAATGCTTCTGATTTCAATAAGAGTTGGACAATGACATAGTCTCCTCGTCGTCTTGACAAAGCCCGCAATAGTCAGTTCGTCACCCCTCACTTAGAAGTCATGGCCCTGATTTTACAATGACATGTGATTAAGCCTACCATAAGTTCTAGGTCAGCTTCATCCATGGAAGTGATTGATAGAGATCTCCTTTCGGAGATCACCGGTCAAAATTTCTTGGATGCATTGCAGACCCTTGCATTTAGCCTGTTATGTTGTACAAAATAATGTTTGTGTATTATCTGGAAGAAGTGACACTATGTTGGCTTCACAGAGCTTTCAATCTGTAGAACAGTTGACTCAGACTCACAGGGGACAGGGTCCCAACAAAGCTTGATAAAAGACTTCACTTATTCCAGAGAATTTACTGCTTTCAGGACCGATTGACTATAGACATAACAGTGTGAGATAAAAAAAACTGCCACCAACTTCAGACTGCTGTCATTTCTAAGCCATTCGTCCGACATCTGTTCAAATTATTCCAGTGACAGCTCATTATATTATTTTCAATCGTTCGAATTTTCCAGAAGAAAAGTTATTCGTGATGGAATTCAAGCGTGATAGTGTGATTTTCTTATATTTGGCTGGAAAACCACAAGTGGCTATCGTCAGAGCATTCCAGCATTTAAATGTGAATAAATCTTTTGTGTCACCTACCATCGCTCGTTACCGTGATTCTTGTAGCGTAGCCCGACGTGAGCTAAACATATCGCAATATTCCATTCGGCAAGTATTGAAAAATGAGCTCGGGGTAAAGCCATTGAAATTGCAAGAACTTACACCGCAACAGGAGGAAAATAGACTCAAAAGAGCTAGAGTTGCTTCGCTTGGCCGAAGATGGTGAACTGCCGAATTTGGTTTTCTCCGATGAGAAAACGTTCGTTGTTCAGCAGTTTGTAAACAAAAAATATTATGCTTTTTACTTGCCAAAGAGGTCAGCCGAAAATGTGCACCTTCGGTTGGGCTCCAGAACCCAAGCGCCGGCCATGGTGATGGCGCTTATTCTAAAATTATATGATATTTTCGACATTTATTGCTTCCATTCAATAAAAAATTTAAAATTGATGGCGTTTGACTTTGTTGCAGTTTTTTTTAACTCACTCTGTATATGGTCATCAGAACGTTCATTTCAACTGTTCTATTCATCAGCAATTCTACGGCAAAGATCTCGGCTTGGAATACACGACATTTTTTTTCTGATTTTGAATGAGTTCCGAATAATTAGGCTTTCGCAGAAAGCATCAGCACCCGTTCTACTTTCCATCTTAGAACCATTGGTACTGTTTAGGGGGAGAGGGAATGAAACGATGTTGTTGAGTGTTTGACGAGAACTGATTCTTTATTCAATAGAAAAACTAAATCTAGCCTTAACATCTAACATAAAAATACACATGAGCTTATTTACTAATGCACGCTGTCCCAAAATACGCACACAATACGTTGCGGGAGAAACGAAACATACCTACTGTGTGATCGACCCTTTCTTATCTTCTATTTGTGGCCGTGCCAATAATTACATTATTTATTACCGACGATAAACATAGCATATACAAAGCACATGCATCTCTAAGTGTTTTCTTTATTTAACTAATTTACATTCTTCGGAAAACACAAATAAGAATGAGATAAGAATCTAAAGAAGTATATTAAACATACAAAACTATTTATACAACAAGTACAGTGTCTACAAAACTAAACATACTCCCGGCCTTAAAAGATCCTAATCTTTTAACAAACTGAGATCGATCACCTTTTAACATTTCAATTGCGTGCTTCATAAATTTCATTATTATTTATTTAAAGTAAATGGTGCAAATCTAAAATAAATTCTGAAATCATTTCTCAAATTACACTAATTCATATTGAAATATAATTAACGTATTATATTGTTACGGATTTACCTACATACCTTAAAAATACCCTAACTAAAGTCGAGGAGGTGCGATGGCTATCGGCAGGTAGCGGCTGGACAGATGGTAGAGTCTTCGGAGAACCAAGTATAACACTGTGATTATACCAACGATGAAAACACAAGTCGTAAGGCTCAGGCTGTAATGCGTAAGGTGATACGTGTCTAGGTGAATAGGGAAACCCAGAAATCGTTTAGCTTGCGGGATATCTGGCAACTTGTAGACTTCGACTTCGTTCTTCAGACTTAGATGGGTGAGAGGTGGCAGGGATGCGGAAATGTTGAATTGCGGGAATTTGTAGCTTATCTCGCTGTTGTAGTTCTCGTGCGCCCATAACTTCATCTCTTCAGTTTCTAGCGTACAACCCGGCTGCATGCGTAATATTCCTTGATCTCGGATTCTGACGTTTTGACGTTTACCATCACATTTGACTTCAGTGACAGTACCTTTTTCAACCGAAAATACCCATGTATTCGGTGTGTGAAGTTGCTTCCAGACGTTGCGAAATTTTGAAATGGCGAATTCGCAACTATCTGGTATCGTATTAGGTTTCAGGTATAGCCTTACTTCACAGTCAGCCGGTTCTCTAGTGTTGTAAATGGGGTGCGTCTGCTGGCATATCAATAGTTTCTCCATTTTATGACATCTAGTAAATTCATCTTCCTTGAGGGTGTAGAATGACGTCTTTCCCTCATCTATCAGAAGGTACTCGCTTTTTGCTTTGAACTGTACTGACAATCCATCCTGTTTGATTGGATAAGACTGGATTGCATAAGCAGCAAACAGGTCAGTATTAATCAGAGGTATGCGAATGTTAAATAACATATATTCTTCCGTTGTTCGGGTCGTTACCTCAGCAATCTTGGCGAGTTCTATCGGAGATTCTGCTGGTAGATGCAATCTTTTTGCCACTGCAGCATTTATCATCTGGATCTGCTTCTTGAAGACCTTCACGGGAAGAATTTCGTGAAGGAAGCTACCCCGAATGTTGACCATTGCGCCAATTAAATCTCTTTGGACTACTTCCGCCTCTTGTACTGTAGCAAGAAGCTCTGAACTCTTTAACGTCATCGCGCCTCGATCTTTCATTGCGTTAATCTCAGACTGCACCACGCCTAAGGCATCGCTTAGATTGGCAATGCTTTTAAATACCGCTTTGTTTTGTTCTTTAATAACTTGTGCGGTAATGTCATGGAGAGATGTCTGGTTATTTAGCAACTCTACCAAGGAATCCTGGTTTTCTTCAACCTTAGTGATCCTCTTCACTAACTCTTCAGCGTGCTCCTCATCCATTAAACCAAATAGAGAACGAAACAGACCACCGACGAACGGCAATGCAGACCTTCTCACCCTTGCAGCTGGAGCTGATGCCATTATCAGTTCATGTTGATTCCTCATGCGGGCATGGGTTTCTTGCAACCGCTGAATTAACCTCAATTCTTTCATATAGGGCACCGTTGCTACGTCCATGTTGAATTTCTCCACGGCTTCATCAAGCGCCTTCATCCCCGACACATATTCCGCCATCTTCACGTGCGCCACAATATTCCATGATGTCTTAGTCAGCCCAACAGCAGCCACTTCTTCGAAAAACACGCCAGCCCTATCTTCAAATTTTATTACATTTACCTGTGCTTTCCCAGGTCTGCTTATTACAAGCATAAATAATATATGGAAAAATACATTTGTTGACTTAAATCTACTTTGCACATTATCCTTAATCATTATATCTTTTTTTACTATTGGAGTCGATTGGACCGACCTCATCGTGATTTTCGTCATCCTCATTATCGTCGATAGGAAAGGGACAAACATTGTGGACCGATCTTTTGGTTTCCCCATTGCTTGTCCTTACGTCTATCATCCGACATAATCCATCCGAACCCATTATAGTTCGGATGACCCTCCCCCGCCTCCAGCAAAGCGGAGGAAGGTTGTCTTCTTTTAATAAAACCAGAGTGCCAGGTTTAATATTAGCACATTTTTTAGCCCACTTATACCTCTTTTGAAGTTCGGACAAATATTCGTTAGACCATCTTTCCCAAAATTCTTTCGTTATTGCCTGCACATCTTTCCAATGTCACCGCAGCCCTACATAACTTTTATTTTTCTCGGTATCAGTAAATGTAGAAAAGCATTCCCCTATCAGAAAATGAGCTGGCGTCAGAACACTGAAATCATTTGGATCGTCTGACAGTGGCGTTAACGGACGTGAATTCAAAACGGACTCTATTTGCGCCATGAGTGTGCACATTTCCTCAAACGTCATGATCCCACTTGCGACCCTATTCATATGCCGTTTTACAGATTTCACACAGCTTTCCCATAATCCTCCTACATGAGGAGACCTAGCTGGAATATTAATCCACTCAATGTCTCGTTGTGTGCAATAGCTGTCTAGTTCTTTTGTTAGATCTCTGCTACGAAACAACTCATATACCTCATGCAAACTATTGGCAGCTCCGACAAAATTTGTGCCGTTATCAGAATAAATTTTCAGTGGACAACCCCTTCTGGCCACAAATCTTTTCAAAGCCCCAATAAATGCTGCTGCTGTTAAGTCTGCTACAACTTCCAAATGAACAGCTTTTGTCGCAAAGCATACAAAAACGCAGACGTAGGCTTTGTCCGTTCGTTTTCCCCTGATTTTGTGATGAATCATAAGCGGTCCCAGAAAATCAACACCTGTATTTAAGAAAGGGCGAGTCCTTATTACCCTATCCTGTGGAAGATCACCCATTTGTTGATACAAATTCCTGGGCTCCGCTCTGAAACATCTATAACACTTGCTAATTACTTTCTTGGCGAGTTGTCTACCGCGAAGAGGCCAGAATTGCTGCCTGAATATCGCTAGCAATCCTTGAGCTCCGATATGTAGTTTCTCTTGATGTATTTGTTCCATCATTAACTCGACTATTTTATTTTTGTATGGTAGTAAAATAGGATGTTTGGCCTCAAATGATAAATGACTATTTTTCAGTCTCCCACCTACTCTTAAAGTTCCCTTTTCGTCCACAAATGGGCACAACGTTCTGATTTGTGAAGATTTTGTTACATTCCCACCTTTTTTCAGAACTGAGATCTCCTCTGCAAAATTATCTCTTTGGATGTCTTGCACTAATACTATCAGAGCTTCTTTTCTGTAAGTCACTAATGACTTAGAAGGACCTTTCCTTATTATATTGACAAACTTCAACACCCAAGCCATAACATTTTGTAAAAATCTAAATTTATTTCGGTGATTTATTTTTTCCCATACAGATGTTAGTTTTACCCCGACGCTCACTTTTACTAACTTTTTAATTTCTGGTATAAAGACCAAAGGTTCCGCTTCCCTCACCATTGGTGAATTCTCTCTTAAAAAGTCTGGTCCTTCAAACCAATGCTTATTTTTTATTATTTCTTGGGGAAGTACACCTCTAGACAACAAGTCTGCCGGATTCTGGCTTGAGGGCACATGTCTCCAGTTCTCTATTATACTCTTGGTTTGTATTTCATTTACTCGATTCGAGACAAATATCTGCAGTCTACCCGGATCCATTTTTATCCAACTCAGCGCAATTGCAGAATCGGTATAATAATGCACTACGTCAACTTCCATCTTTAAACCTTCCCTAACTTTTTCCATTAGGTCAACTAACAGTACTGCTGCACACAACTCTAATCTTGGAAGTGTGACTATCTTGGTTGGTGCTACCCTTGACTTGGAACACACTAACCGTACTGTAATTTCTCCTGTTACATTCTTCGATCGCAAATATACCACCGCTCCATATGCTCTCATTGAGGCGTCAGCGAAACCTACTAATTCCACTCGCGTTGGATCGTTACAGATGATATAACGATCTACTTTTACGTCGTTGAGCTTACCTAGCTCTTGCCGTATTCTTGTCCAGGTGGAACATATATCCTGGGGAACTTCGTCATCCCAGTCAACATTTTTGCCCAACATTTTTGCCGTCACTGTGACTGGACCAACGAACCCTAAAGGATCAAATAACTTCGCGATCTCGCTCAATATTGATCGTTTCGAAATTCTTGTATCCTCTGTTGCTTTGTACCTAAGAGAAAACACATCCTTCCGTGGATACCATACCACCCCCAGTGTTTTCACCGAAACTTCTTCATTTTCAATATCAAGGCTCTCTTCTATATTTTCCTTCTCCACACCTTCTAAAATTGTACTATTATTTGCACACCACTTTCTTAGTGGCATGCCAAACTCGTCCAATATTCTTTCAATATTTCTCCTTATTTGTATGACATGCTGCAGAGTATCTCCACCCGTCATTAGATCATCAATGTAGAAGTCACTTCTTATCGCCAGTGACTCCAATGGATACGACATTTCCTCTATATCTGCTATTCTTTGCAGACATTTTACTGCTAAATATGGAGCAGATGCAGTTCCGTATGTAACTGTGTTTAATGCATACGTTTTAATTTCACTATTTGTATTAAAACTCCAGTAAATCAACTGTAACTTCCTGTCAGCATCTGCCACCCATATTTGCCGATACATTTTTTCAATATCGGCAGAAAACACATACCTGTGCTTCCTAAATCTGAGCAAAATGCTAAACAGCTCATCTTGGATCCTAGGCCCAGTATGTAGTATGTCGTTTAATGACGAACCTGTGGACGTTTACACGATGCGTCAAATACTACCCTCAATT
Organism: Musca domestica; assembly: GCF_030504385.1. NCBI lineage: Eukaryota > Metazoa > Arthropoda > Insecta > Diptera > Muscidae > Musca > Musca domestica. The sequence goes on along the minus strand of NW_026712133.1, from coordinate 1,612,182 downwards.
TTGTTGTTGAGCTGTCTCTTCTGAGGACGCAATGATGAGGTAAATAATACCCACCTTCTCCATCTTGTAGATTCCTCACCAGACTCATGTGTCCCAACTTTAAATACTGACTAAGAAACTCATCGTATTGCATTTTTAGGTCACTATTTTTATTAAGCTTCCTCTCCAATGCCATGAACCTTCTCCTTGCTACTATTTTAGAGTCGCCTAATGTTTCCACATTTTGTTTGAATGGCAATTGAACTTCGAATTTACCATCAGGTGTCCTTTTTATACCTTCTTCAAACAACTCCTCACATCTTTTTTCATCTAATGTGAGCTTTACTTTTTTAGGGATCTCTTCAATCTCCCAAAACTTTTGCAACAACTCATCGCACGGAGTTTGCACTGCTGCTACAACTTTTCTGTCATTGGTAGATGTATCAATAATCGCAGGACCGCTGACTATCCATCCCAGCTTTGTATTCTGTATAATCGTAGTCCCTGATTTGATTTTCCCATCTATCAATATGTCATAAAAAATTTCAGCCCCCAACAGCATATCTATTCCACTTGGAATATTGTACCTGGGGTCCGCTAGTGCCATTTCTTGTGGAACTTTTTCCGCTATGACTTTTGTCTCTGGCACATTTGATAATATGGTTGGTATTACTAACACTTCCATATTCGTATTATATTTTGAAGTTGTTGACTTCATCTTTACCTCTACCTTTTCTTGGCACAGGGACTTATTTCTGTACAAACCCTCAATTTCTACTTCAGATTTCGTCCCAGTCAATTTCAATTTGTCCATGAACATTTTCGTCATTAGACAAACCTGAGAGCCGCTATCTAGCAAGGCTCTGCAACTAGTCCATTTATTCTCCCTGTTCTTAACTAAAACAGTGGCTGTTGATAACAATACGCATGCTTTCTCACTCTGCCTATTGTTTATAACTGTAATTTTTGAGCAACCTTTTTCTTTGTGTAACAAAGAGTTGTGCTCGCCTTGACAAGTTCTACAACTTACCGCACTAGTGCACATTTTTTTATAGTGCCCACTAGCTAGGCACTTAGAACATATGTTATTTTCTACTACTATGTTCCATTTCTTATCCACGGGAAGGATACGAAATTTGGTACATCTATTTAAATGATGACCAATAGAGCAACCAAGGGGACATTTTTCCTTTTGTAAATATTGCCCTTTTGTATTTCTATCAGATCGCCATTCTTTCACATCTTGTGATTGCGATCTTGACTGACCCCCCCGTGAGCATGGGCCAACGGAGTTTTGCTTACCGTTATACCCTGAAAATTGTTGACTCGCCTCTAATGAAAATTGCATTTGCTTTAGGAATTTCATGAGGTCGTCAACTTTCGGAAGCTTTTTCTGCGCTCCTACAGACTGCTCAAACTGGATTCTTAACTGTTCATCCAGTTTTCTTTGCAGTAAATAGCACACGAATCCTTGATACATTTCTTCTGTATCAATTCGTGTTGCTTCTAAGGCTTGTAAGCTTTCCCCTACAGTATCTACAAATTTTTTCACACTTTGTGAATTGTAGTATACATTTGGGGCATCTAAAATCGACCTGAAGTATATTGACGTCGTAGCCCTCTTATTTGAGTAGTGCTCTTTCAATATATTCCAAGCCGTTTCTAAATATTCCTCAGTGGCTGGCAATTTAGAAATTTTTCTACGCGCCTCGCCACTTACCTTTGCCTTTAACATACACATTTTTTGTGTTTTTGTTATTGGCTGATCGAGTACAAGCTGCTCGAATAGTTCCCGAAATGATTCCCATTCTTCCATCTTTCCATTGAACACTGGGATTTCAATGGATGGAAGTTTAAATGGAAAAGACGTAGCCTTTGCCTCTGTCCTAGGAATCATTACGTACCTATCTTTTAAATTGAAGAAGAGACCGGTTAGCTCATCTTCCCCGAATTCCTTAGAATATTCGAAATAGAATCTTTCGGCTGTGTTAAACCGATCTCGTATCTCTTCACGAGAAATTTTCTTTTCGTTTGCCTCGTTGATGTTGTATTCTAGATCGTCGAGAGCATACTGGAAATGTCCTATCAAAAAAGACGAATCCTTCCCTGTTTGTCTCTCTGACGACGACCTATTTTCTCCACCTATCATATTCGTGTTCTCAACTAATTTCTTTGATGTTGAGGGAATTGGATATCCCGACTATGCAGGAGGAGCATTTGCTCCAGGAAATTCGTTTAGAGTCAGAGTAGAAACTCTTTTTGACTCTTCTAGTTTGCCATCAATTACCTTTTTCAAAATGGCAAAGTTTTCAATCACATCCCTTACGTCAGATACGAATTTACTCGTGTAGTATCTGTTTTTGCTTAACACATGGGATGGTGATTGGAGTTTCCCGTCGTTTTTCTCAAACTTGGCTTGATAGTCCGTGAAGGACTCACACATTGCGTTCACTTGTTCTATAACTAATTCCCCCCATAAGGCCGTTTTTACAATTTTGTGTAAATCATTGTATATATTACACATAGCCTGTCCTAACTTGAATTGTTTTTCAATTGTTTTTGAAAAATCCATTTTATTTTTGTTTGCAAGTGAACGAATATATATATATTTAAGTATATATATTTTTCTTATATAAAAATAATCAATTAGTATATAAAAAATGACTTACCGATTTTTGAATCTTTCACTTTTATATATTTTTTTTATTATTTATTTACGCGGCGCGAGTTCGGTTTGTTATTATTATTAATTATTTTTTAAGATATATATGTATATATATTAAAATATTAAAAAATATATATTTTTTTTATTACTATTTTTTTGGAATTTTCACAACTTGTTTTTTTTTTTTTTTTTGGTTATAATTTTTTATTATATTCCAAAATTTCACCAATTTTTTTTTTTTCACTTTCACACAGGCACGCGTTCAAAATACTAGGGGTCACCAATGTTTAGGGGGAGAAAGAATGAAACGATGTTGTTGAGTGTTTGACGAGAACTGATTCTTTATTCAATAGAAAAACTAAATCTAGCCTTAACATCTAACATAAAAATACACATGAGCTTATTTACTAATGCACGCTGTCCCAAAATACATAATGCACTCCACGCACACAATACGTTGCGGGAGAAACGAAACATACCTACTGTGTGATCGACCTTATCTTCTATTTGTGGCCGTGCCATTAATTACATTATTTATTACCGACGATAAACATAGCATATAGAAAGCACATGCATCTTTAAGGGTTTTCTTTATTTAATTAATTTACATTCTTCGGAAAAGACAAATAAGAATGAGATAAGAATCTAAAGAAGTATATTAAACATACAAAACTATTTATACAACAAGTACAGTGTCTACAAAACTAAACAGGTACAGATAGCATTAGCGCTGAAAGGTGGAGTGTTCCGGCTTCAAATATCTCTGCTAGGTATGTGGACGTCCAGTGTTTCGAAGTCAAGCCTAGGTGATATATAGTCACCGGTCAAAAGCCGACTCCTATGTTCTCCACATACTTCCAAATGACAAAGCTCATTGAGCCTCAGGGCACATTTGGCTGTTTGTTCCTCTACAAATAGACTTAAGAGTTTCAAGTAAAGAAGCGTGTCCAAGGAAGAATGAAGTGCGCTCCAACTGTAAATAATAAAGATGCCACTCTTTGGATTTTGTCAATGTTTTTGTTTAAGGGAGCCTTCCCTGGACCATATGATGATATACAGCTTCAGCTCCCAGCTCTATCCTATGTAGTTTTTGCAGGAATAGAGTGCGACATAGCCCCTTTTAGAGCGTTCCTCGATATTTCTCTTGCAGTTTAGATGCTGGTGGAAGATGGTATAGATACTTCGCCTCAAAAGAAAGACTCAACGTGACCCCTTCCAACAAGGTTAGGGGAAACTCCGGAAGTTTCCTCTTCCTTGTAAAGAGAACGAGCACAGTTTTAGACGGGTTGACACCAAGCCCATTGCCGCGTGTCCATGCTGATGCTTTTCACAAGAGCTCCTTGCAAAATGCTTGAGTAAACGATTCTACTGCTGAGCATGGCATCAATCCATTCAATGGGAAGTATGTATGGGAGGTATATGAGAATTATGAATAGCGTAAAGTGTGACATTATTAAAGGCCACCCTCGATATAGAGGAAGGCTGCCAAAGTAGAACATGAGCTATTAAGGTTCTTCTCAATATAACCCACAACGTCTTGTTGCGCTTTTTCAACAATGCAGTGCTTATTTAGATTTTAGGTTGTAAATTTCTAATCTTTATATCTTTCTAGGGATTTCTAGAGCAGAGTCAGTCCACGTAACGTCGATCCGCTTTATACTTTCAATGGATTTAGAATTCTTAGAAAGGGCTTTGACGTTTAGCCTTCTTAATCTTACTTTTGTACATGTTGAAAACCGACTTATACGCCACCCAGTCCGTATTAAGTTTGGTCTTGTTGGCTCTGTTATACAAGGCGTCTACTTACTTTCTACACTTATTGGCATTTCGTGCCAGGGAATGTATTACATATTTTGAGATTATGTCTAAAAAAAGTATAATGGCTTGAAGTTTAGTGGTAAGATTATTGATCTGATGATGTAGATAAGAATCCCCCAAATGGGAAAATTCTTCTTAAGGTTATTAATAAACTATGTCAAACTTTGTTGGCTGAAGAATATGAAGAATGATAGCGTGTCCAATTATAAATTTTCTTTGTTCCATGTCAAGCATGCTGTAACCATTACCATGACGGAGGTGAGCATTAGGAGACCACACCCACAAATACATCCGTGGACCTGTAAATATTTGTACGTTTAACAAATGGATTCTAGTAAACGGTAAGGGTTTTTTCTTAGTTCTGTTTCACCTATCGTCAATTCGCTCTCAGTCCAATTGTCTTTGTCTAGTCTCAGTCTTCAATACGTTTGATGATCTCCCTAATGGATTATCGGATAAGTAAGACGTAAAACTGGTTAACAAAATCTACATTGTAAGCTATTTCATTCTCTTCCACACGTTTTCTATATAATCGGATGTTTGCATTCAGACTACAGTGAAAATAAACGTGAAAGGCCTAGTTAGGGGAAGAGGTGTTCAATTTCCATTTTCCTGCACAGGAGCGCGTTTTGGATATTTATCTATAATCGTCAAACACATCCTATATTGCTCATATACCACCTTATAAATTTCATGAGGACTTTCTGGAGTCAGTGTAAATTATATGTGTTTGCTTTTTATAGAAACCCCTGCAATTTCAACAGAGGTGGAGGCCTCTTTATTACCAAGCTTCTTACTACAAGGGAATTATCGAACTCTTCTTATTAAATTAAGAAATTTGAAGAAAATTTTGGGATTCGACTTAAACTCCCTCTAATTTTAGATAAATAGTTAGATGAACACCTTGAATTGTCAGTGTTGTACTTACTTCTAGCTTTAGAATAATTATAATAATTTAACGAAAAACTGTATTTCTTAATTTTTTATATATTTATAATTTTTGCTTTCAATATTTCGCAATTTCCTATGGTAAGGAGTAGACCAAGCACTTCCTACCTCAGGACTTACTTTAAAGACTGTTGGATAATGCAAATTGCAGTTGTTCAAAATCAGTTTTGGCAAAATTTAATTTTTTTATTGACTGTTATTTTGAAAATAGTTTTAATGAATTATCATAAATAGTGTCCCAGAACACCTCCTTACTGGATAATATAGCATTTAGCAAAACTGGCACATTTTCAAATTTATTTTATATATATATATATATATATATATATATATATATATATATATATATATATATATATTTATATATATATTTATATATATATATATATATATATATATATATATATATATATATATATATATATATATATATATATATATATCGAGACAGAGCACTCGATACCTTCATAAGAGGTCTAAGGGGACAGATGTCAATACATCTTGGTATGAAAGAGCCAACGGACCTCCCTCAGACACTTAAAATATGTTTGAAAATGGAAAATCAATTTACTAGGGCTCAATTCGCAAATTCACACAATAGTGGATCTAAAAATAATAGGTAGTATAACCAACCACCCCCACCAATACCTTCTAGGGCTCACTATCCAGAGAATAACCGGAAAACATTTTATCCACAATTAGCTTATATGCTACAACCATTTCCGAACATCCAAACTTTTAATCTGATTGCTCAAATGTATTCAAGGAATAATCCACATTACGCCACTCATCCACAATTTTCCCAAATAATAATTCCCAACCACCTAGGCCAGTCGCGCCTAAACCGCTACCTCGACCGGAGCCCATGAAAATATACACATCCATGCGGTCACGGGCTGTAAACTATATGAATAGACCCAATCCGGATAACAGATTTTTTGGCAAAAGGCCTTCAGGAATATTAGGGAACGATAGTCTAAGAAAACTTAACGCTGTTATTTAACGCTGTTTATAAACTATATGTTAGTAAACAATATACTGAAAATTGGAATTAAGCAACAGCCTTTACAATCAGCCAATGTTGATAGCATCAACATTGCCCACTGCTATCTTGCCTATATCTCGGACCATGTCCTTATCTCCCACTTTGATAGTCCACCTTTGTTTGCCGCATGCTAGCATTCCGGTCCGAGCTCTCTTTGATCCTTGTTGCCAGACCAGCCAAATCTGCGCGTCGCTGATTGAACACCTGTGTTGGCCAACGACAGAAGTAAATAATATACGCCATGCCGATTTTCTGATGTAACTGCACGGGTCGCGAAAATTACACATGGGGTAACTCCTGCGATATCGGCTCCCTCTAATATTATCAACTCGTTCGTCGGTCTTGAGTTAGCTGATCCAACATTTTATCGGGCTGGGCCAATTGCTATGGTTCTGGGTCCAGAAATTTATTGCAAAGCTATTTTACCGCGTATAATCACCCAGCCGGGCCTCCCTACCGCCCAATACACGACGTTTGGATGGGTTATTTCAGGACCGGTGTCGCTGTAAATCGATATATTTTTTTTTTTTTTGTTCGATGTTTTGTTTGTTATGTTGTTACCTGCACATGAATTATATAATGAAATCAATAAAGTACGGAATTGCTTAAATCTCACACCCGCACTGAACTTGCGTTACGTATAGTTATCTTATTACTTATTTTCAATCTATTATGTTCGAGTATATTACATAACATTTTGGTTAAGGTTTGTTGACACCCTTGCACGTGTCAAGGCGGGCGCTAATGTATAAGTTAGATATTTTACCCATCAACTTCCCGAGCTCAGTCAATCATGGATGCTGATTGACATCACTGGCATCTCCTCTACACCCTCCCTCTGCGGAGAAAGTGGCGCGCGTATAGCCTATGAGCGGCGGTAGTTGATGTTTGCCTAACCTTGATGTATAATTCATTACCCTCTATTGGAAACTAGTGTTAATGTATTAGTAACTGACAAGGAGATCCTCTGCGATCAAAAGAATACTTGAACTTCACTTGTCTTTTACTCTCGGTAGCTTACGCATCAAGGCCTCTGTCGCCACCACCACCAATCACCAAGGTAATTTAAATTGTTGTAAGAAAAAAGGAATTAACCAATAAACCAGCAAACGCATTTATTTTAAAACCTCACTTATACCCGTTGTTTTTATTTGTTTTCTTTCCCCCCACAACGCCTCACCTATACACCATGCATTGGGCAAAATTAGGCATTGTAAATTCCTTTATATTATCGTCAAACGAAATAAACATTGTAAATGAAATAGTAAATAGAGATTCTATTCCATATGTTAATATAGAACAGGTATTTGAATTTGCAGAAATAAAAATTGCATCAAAAAGCAATTCACTTGTCTATATTATAAATATCCCAACCACAGATAAAGTTTTATGTAATAAATTATTAATTAAACCAATAAATAATAAATTTATAAGCAAACTTAATTTCAAAAATGTACTGTTATGTAATAAAAGTTTCTTTGGTATAAGAAATGATTTAACAATTATAATAATATTACCATCTGTAATAATGATAATTTAGTTTCTCTTAATATCGTTATTATTGTTTAGTTAATTTAATTAAGAGTAAACCATCTAACTGCAGTATAATAGATAATCGTCATATTCCTAGGGTAGAGGAAATATCCCCTGGTACGATTTTTTTAAACCAAGTTAACGGCACCATCCGCCTCAATGGAGAACCACAACAACTTCTGGGAATATATATCATACAATTCCACAATACAACAATAATAATCGAAAATAAGACGTATAATTTTTTCGAAACCACAAACCTCCAAAAAACGAAAGCTCATCGCAAAATTTATTACAATATACAGACGCACCTGTAAACGTATTCAGAAATCAAATTCTTATAACTTCTGATGAAGGAGAACCATCTTATAAATTTGAAATAGTTTTTCCAACCTTTCACAGACACGCTATAAACGAGCCCAATATAACGCCGGAAGTTCTCATTAATATCTTAAAGGAATTTCTCAATCCATCTGTAGTTAACTGGATCAGGACAACAGATAATATCATGGGAAAGTTACAGGAAGTATTCCAGGCTAATTTCACTCAAATTAAGGTTAAACATTCTAGAATTATGCTAAAAGATTTGAAAAGCGAAGAGGAACAAAAATCCGAAATTATAAAAGAACACAATAGGGCACATAGAAATAGTATTGAAAATAAAACACAGTTGTTAATCAAATTTTATTTTCCTAAGTGCATTCGAAAATAAAGAAAATCACAAAATTATGTAAGGTCTGTAAAGAAAATAAATATGAAAGAAAACCTGATAAAACTGTCATACACGAAACACCGATTCCTCAGTTTCCCGGACAGATTGCTCACATGGACATTTATATCACAGAGAAAAAAACAATATTGACGGCAATAGACAAATTCTCCAAGTACGCACAAGTTAAAATTTTGAAATCTAGAGCAGTTGAAGATTTTAAGAAACCTGTTAAAGAAATAGTTATTTCTTTCGGAATTCCAGAGATAGTAGTTATTGACAATGAAAAGGCATTGATTTCAAAGTCCATTATATTTATGTTAGAAAATCAATATAATGTTAAGGTATTCAAAATTCATCCTTATAGTAGTAATGTTAACGGGCAAATAAAACGTTTTCACTCGACCTTATCAGAATTAATGCGATGTTTTAAAACAGAAAATGTTCACAAAACATTCTCGGAACTTCTGCACAGGTCAGTCTACGAATACAATAATTCAATACATTCTACTATTCAAAGGAAACCCATTGAAGCTTTTTTTGGAAAAACAGTAAATACAGACGCAAGGGACTTTGAAAAGAAAGAGATGAAATTACAAAAAAACTCAAAGAAAAACATCTGGACGACAGGAACTATCATAACAAAAATAAATGCGAAACAAAGACTTACGATCCAGGACAGACCATTTTCGTGCAAGAAAATAAGAGATTAGATACAAATCTTAGCAAAGTCTACAAACAGGAAATAGTAAAAGAAAACAAGAATACCACAATTCTCACAGAATCAGGTAAACTTGTCCACAAAAATTATATAAGGAACTAATAAATAACAATTTTCAGATCGCTTTTTGGTTTAACAATGGCTGACGTTAAAATACTGGACTATACGAACTCCCATATTGTGACTTTCAATTCTGGAACAGCAAAATTACAGACAGGAACATTTAAAATAATACATGTAATAGAGACTGATGAATACCAAGAGCTAATCAATGATATGATACAGACAGTAAGCCAAAATGTTAGTGAATATCACTTCCTTCGTCCTTTCCTAGTACACGAAATGACGGAGATTCATGGGTATTTAGATAGGCTAAGGCCAAAGGTAAAACGATCTCTGAATTTTATCGGATCAGCATGGAAGTGGATTGCGGGAAATCCAGATCACGATGACTTCGAAATAATTACGCAAAAAACTAACAGAGTATTGGCTAATAATAAGAAAGAAGTCGTCATTAACAAATTGTCGCTAGAGAAAATAAATGAATTAACAATTAAAACTAATGAAATCATAAAACACATAAATTATAATGAAACTGGAAAAGAAAAACATAACAGATTTAAGAATTAAGATAAGCATACTAAAAGAAGAAGTAATTAATAAATATATTGTAAATGAAATAGTAAATAACATTAACATAATAAATAACATGCTAACATTAGCTTTTTCCCACACTCCAATAATTATCCCGAATTTGTCAACAACAACCGGAAGTCGCGTGGAGGCATTATATATATATATATATATATATATATATATATTTATATATAATGCCTCCACGCGACTTCCGGTTGTTGTTGACAAATTCGGGATAATTATTGGAGTGTGGGAAAAAGCTAATGTTAGCATTTTCGGTGTTAACACATTAACGAAATGTGGGAAACTCAAACTGTAGCGTTTTTTGTATTAACACTTCCCCCCTCAAATCCGGCGTCCTCGATCGGTAAGGAATATTCGAATTGCAAAATTCCTTCGATCCCGCTTGAATTTATTTTTTGCACCTCGGATGGTTCATGCATGGAATATGAAATTGGAGGTGGTAGTACATTCAATTCCTTTTTCCTTTTCATTAATACGTATTTTAATAGCATAAAACCCACTGATAGTATTGCCATTAAAGAAAGTCCAAAACTGGCTGTCAGACTCCATTTATTATGGTTCGTCAATAAATCTATAGTTTCTGTGTTGTTCATTTGGATTTCTTTAATTATTTCCAATGATAGAGTTTTTTCTAAGTTCAATGAGGAAGACTTATGTTTCAATATTGCTGGCAAAGGTTGGAGGTTTGTGGTTTCGAAAAAATTATACGTCTTATTTTCGATTATTATTGTTGTATTGTGGAATTGTAAGATATATATTCCCAGAGGTTGTTGTGGTTCTCCATTGAGGCGGATGGTGCCGTTAACTTGGTTTAAAAAAATCGTACCAGGGGATATTTCCTCTACCTTAGGAATATGACGATTATCTATTATACTGCAGTTAGATGGTTTACTCTTAATTAAATTAACTAAACAATAATAACGATATTAAGAGAAACTAAATTATCATTATTACAGATGGTAATATTATTATAATTGTTAAATCATTTCTTATACCAAAGAAACTTTTATTACATAACAGTACATTTTTGAAATTAAGTTTGCTTATAAATTTATTATTTATTGGTTTAATTAATAATTTATTACATAAAACTTTATCTGTGGTTGGGATATTTATAATATAGACAAGTGAATTGCTTTTTGATGCAATTTTTATTTCTGCAAATTCAAATACCTGTTCTATATTAACATATGGAATAGAATCTCTATTTACTATTTCATTTACAATGTTTATTTCGTTTGACGATAATATAAAGGAATTTACAATGCCTAATTTTGCCCAATGCATGGTGTATAGGTGAGGCGTTGTGGGGGGAAAGAAAACAAATAAAAACAACGGGTATAAGTGAGGTTTTAAAATAAATGCGTTTGCTGGTTTATTGGTTAATTCCTTTTTTCTTACAACAATTTAAATTACCTTGGTGATTGGTGGTGGTGGCGACAGAGGCCTTGATGCGTAAGCTACCGAGAGTAAAAGACAAGTGAAGTTCAAGTATTCTTTTGATCGCAGAGGATCTCCTTGTCAGTTACTAATACATTAACACTAGTTTCCAATAGAGGGTAATGAATTATACATCAAGGTTAGGCAAACATCAACTACCGCCGCTCATAGGCTATCCGCGCTCCACTTTCTCCGCAGAGGGAGGGTGTAGAGGAGATGCCAGTGATGTCAATCAGCATCCATGATTGACTGAGCTCGGGAAGTTGATGGGTAAAATATCTAACTTATACATTAGCGCCCGCCTTGACACGTGCAAGGGTGTCAACAAACCTTAAACAAAATGTTATGTAGTATACTCGAACTTAATAGATTGAAAATAAGTAATAAGATAACTATACGTAACGCAAGTTCAGTGCGGGTGTGAGAGTTAAGCAATTCCGTACTTTATTGATTTCATTATATAATTCATGTGCAGGTTACAACATAACAAACAAAACATCGAACAAAAAAAAAAAAAAAAATATCGATTTACAGCGACACCGGTCCTGAAACAACCCATCCAAACGTCGTGTATTGGGCGGTAGGGAGGCCCGGCTGGGTGATTATACGCGGTAAAATAGCTTTGCAATAAATTTCTGGACCCAGAACCATAGCAATTGGCCCAGCCCGATAAAATGTTGGATCAGCTAACTCAAGACCGACGAACGAGTCGATAATATTAGAGGGAGCCGATATCGCAGGAGTTACCCCATGTGTAATGTTCGCGACCCGTGCAGTTACATCAGAAAATCGGCATGGCGTATATCATTTACTTTTGTCGTTGGCCAACACAGGTGTTCAATCAGCGACGCGCAGATTTGGCTGGTCTGGCAACAAGGATCAAAGAGAGCTCGGACCGGAATGCTAGCATGCGGCAAACAAAGGTGGACTATCAAAGTGGGAGATAAGGACATGGTCCGAGATATAGGCTAGATAGCAGTGGGCAAAACGCGAGAAGGGGGTACGGAAAAAATTCCTCGGGGAACCATGGCGGTATGGGGTTTCGGAGGTGCGCGAGTTGTGCTGTGAGGCTTCCTTTTTGATGCATGTAATACGCTATGATGCCGATTATTACAATATCTACAATTTTGGGGAACCGGGCAATTTTTCGATACGTGGTCAGGGCGGAGGCAATTGTAGCAATAACGATGGTAGGCCACAGCGCGTAAACGTCTTTCTAGCGGCATCCTTCGAAAAATGGTGCATTTATACAAGGGATGTGGTTGTGTGCAAACTCTGCATGGAATAGGAGCTCTGGCCCGAACGGAAGTGTTTCTAAATGAAGATGAGTTCATCGTTGTAGGAACAGAAGACGCTGGCGGCACGAGTATATTGCATGATTTCCATTAGGACAAAGAGGACAGCGATTGTTCACATAAGATTTTACTGTGTCGGATGATTTTACCAAATGTGCCTTAACGTTACGCGAAGTCGATTTTGAAGAGTCTATACCTTTTATATCCCGCAAACAGGCAAGCGTCTGAATTCTCTCCGTTAGGAAAGAATCGAGCTGAGACCATGAGAAAAGCTTTTATGAGTGAGCGGATATTTGGAAACGATTTCCTTAGCTTCGCCTTTTGTTTTTTGTACTAAATGGCACAATCGCTCAATGTCGCTTAGTCGAGCATTGTTGATATACATGGCTGTGAAAAGATCCCGGAATGTAGGCCATGATAAGAAATCGCCATGAAAAGCATCGATATCACAGGGCGGTAAACTAAGGTTATGCACCGAATTGGAAGAGCAAAGTGGTAAACTCCAATTAGAAATCGACCCATTGACAGGGTTGGGAATGTTAGGAAGACTGACATTGTTGCAAGACAAATTTCTTGGGTTTGGATTTTCGGTCGAAGGGTTATTTGATTGAGGAGCTGTATTAAGTATGAAAGAAGAGTGAGGGGTGCTGCTGGGAATTACATGTGTACAGGTGGGAGTTACGGGATGAGATTTAACCAATCTGAGTTGTTGCAATTTCTCATTAATTTCAGACAAACAATCAATATATGCTTGACAACTGGACTGATATTTTTCATCGGCAGCGCAAATATTATCGCTGGTCGTACCTTCGGACGTTACTACATAGTCAATACACTTGTCGTAAGTCTCCTTAACTTTACTCCATAAGTCTTTAAGCTCAGCACCTCGTATTTCCAGATTAATTAAGATTTTCTGGCTTTAACAGATGAAAGGAGGCAATAAATTTAACAACATTGTCGGAAGCGCGGATAAATTGAGTTAGGGGTGTGACCGACATTTTTTTTGTTTGAGTTGTTTTGAAACCAATTACAACCGCAACCTGTTGAAAGGCAAAATTGAAATGTAGGACGCAATGGACAAGCAAAAGGGGGAAAAAATATTGCGAGAGAAAAAAAATATATATAAATAAATCTATAGATTCGCAAGGGATTTTATAAAATTCAAAAAAAAAAAATAATTCAAATTTTAAATACAAAGAGAAAAAAAAACAATTTAAAAAAAGTTAAGATAGGTCGATATATACCGCACGTAGGGTGCACTATTTGTCAAAAAAAATTTCTTAAGTAAAAATTTAACCAATTTATTAGACCAGTTTGTACCGCATTAGTTGCTAGAAATAGCCAAAAACTGTCCAAAACAATAGTATTATCTCTTATAATATGGAGTTAGTTCTCATACTAAAGTTGCCGGAAGTAGGGTGAAATTGAAAAAAATGCGTTAAATTTAAAGAAAAATAGATTCTGCTTTAAAAAAATATAAAGGAAGTAATTTATAAAATTATCCCTTAAATTTGCAATTTTTCTCACTTGTTCCCACTGTGCAGTGGTGAATTGCGAATGCCACACAAAAGGGAATAAAACACAAGCAATGTTTGTAGAACCGGCAATGGCGGGGAGAGGGTAACTACCAACCGACCAACGAACCAACAGTGAGTGGTGGGAGAGTTAAATAAATTGTAGATGTGTGGTGCAGGCAGGTGAAGCGGCGCTTGTAAAATTGCGCGTGGAATAATTGTTGTAGTTATTGATGAAATCAACACAAAGCGAAGAGAACAAACGATCTCTCAACAAAGCAAAAAATGTGTGGTGGATTCATAAAATAATCAAGCACAACGAAAAGCACGCTATGATGGCAAGTTTATTAAAGAAAGAAAATAAATTATGTGCACTGTGGGGATGTTTTGATTTAGAAAATTATCGTAAAAAATTCACTATTTCCGATGCAAATTAAGAACTAATGTGTTTAAAACAAAGGATATGAAAAATATTAACGATTGCTAAAATGTAGGAGCAATTAAGTGGACTGTAATGTACTTTACCGCGAAGTAGGGTGATTTTAGAGCGACCAGTACGCGTATCAAAAAATAGAAAACACTTTTGTCACTTTTTTTTGTTCGAAAAAAAAACGAAATCTCACACAAACAAAAGCACTGAACTTACGTACCTTATTTATCGGTGATGATGATTCGGGAAAGGTGATGATGTTAGGAGATGCGATGATGCGAGTGGTGAAGGGGGATACGTAGTTTGAATACTTTCCTTAGGGAGAGAAAAAAGGCACGATTATTAACCAAGCAAATTTCGTTATTTCATAAATCCGGCTCGATTCGACCAAAATGTATAGGTGAGGCGTTGTGGGGGGAAAGAAAACAAATAAAAACAACGGGTATAAGTGAGGTTTTAAAATAAATGAAGTTCAAGTATTCTTTTGATCGCAGAGGATCTCCTTGTCAGTTACTAATACATTAACACTAGTTTCCAATAGTTTCCAAAAGAGAGTACATCAAGGTTAGGCAAACATCAACTACCGCCGCTCATAGGCTATCCGCGCTCAACTTTCTCCGCAGAGGGAGGGTGTAGAGGAGATGCCAGTGATGTCAATCAGCATCCGTGATTGACTGAGCTCGGGAAGTTGATGGGTAAAATATCTAACTTATACACATGGCATATTGGATATTAATTAATTCTTCTTTTAGTATGCTTATCTTAATTCTTAAATCTGTAATGAGTTTTTCTTTTCCAGTTTTATTATAATTTATGTGTTTTATAATTTCATTAGTTTTAATTGTTAATTTATTTATTTTCTCTAGCGACAATTTTTTAATGACGATTTGTTTGTTATTATTAGGTAATACTCTGTTAGTTTTTTGCGTAATTATTTCGAAGTCATCGTGATCTGGATTTCCCGCAATCCACTTCCATGCTGATCCTATAAAATTCAGAGATCGTTATACCTTTGGCCTTAGCCTATCTAAATACCCATGAATCTCCGTCATTTCGTGTACTAGGAAAGGACGAAGGAAGTGATATTCACTAACATTTTGGCTTACTGTCTGTATCATATCATTGATTAGCTCTTGGTATTCATCAGTCTCTATTACATGTATTATTTTAAATGTTCCTGTCTGTAATTTTGCCGTTCCAGAATTGAAAGTCACAATATGGGAGTTCGTATAGTCCAGTATTTTAACGTCAGCCATTGTTAAACCAAAAAGCGATCTGAAAATTGTTATTTATTAGTTCCTTATATAATTTTTGTGGACAATTTTCCCTGATTCTGTGAGAATTGTGGTATTCTTGTTTTCTTTTACTATTTCCTGTTTGTAGACTTTGCTAAGATTTGTATCTAATCTCTTATTTTCTTGCACGAAAATGGTCTGTCCTGGATCGTAAGTCTTTGTTTCGCATTTATTTTTGTTATGATAGTTCCTGTCGTCCAGATGTTTTTCTTTGAGTTTTTTTTTTGTAATTTCATCTCTTTCTTTTCAAAGTCCCTTGTGTCTGTATTTACTGTTTTTCCAAAAAAAAACTTCAATGGGTTTCCTTTGAATAGTAGAATGTATTGAATTGTTGTATTCGTAGACTGACCTGTGCAGAAGTTCAGAGAATGTTTTGTGAACATTTTCTGTTTTAAAACATCGCATTAATTCTGATAAGGTCGAGTGAAAACGTTCTATTTGCCCGTTAACATTACTACTATAAGGATAAATTTTGAATACCTTAACATTATATTGATTATCTAACATAAATATAATGGACTTTGAAATCAATGCCTTTTCATTGTCAATAACTACTATCTCTGGAATTCCGAAAGAAATAATTATCTCTCTAACAGGTTCCATAACATCTTCAACTGCTCTAGAATTCGAAATTTTAACTTGTGCGTACTTGGAGAATTTGTCTATTGCCGTCAATATTGTTTTTTTCTCTGTGATATAAATGTCCATGTGAACAATCTGTCCGGGAAACTGAGGAATCGGTGTTTCGTGTATGACAGTTTTATCAGGTTTTGTTTCATATTTATTTTCTTTACAGACCTTACATATTTTTGTAATTTTCTTTATTTTCGAATGCATTTTAGGAAAATAAAATTTTGTTAACAACTGTGTTTTATTTTCAGTACTATTTCTATGTGCCCTATTATGTTCTTTTATAATTTCGGATTCTTGTTCCTCTTCGCTTTTCAAATCTTTTAGCATAATTCTAGAATGTTTAACTTTAATTTGGGTGAAATTAGCCTGGAATACTTCCTGTAACTTTCCCATGATATTATCTGTTGTCTTGATACAGTTAACTACAGATGGATTGAGAAATTTCTTTAAGATATTATTGAGAACTTCCGGCATTATATTAGGCTCGTTTATAGCGTGTCTGTGAAATGTTGGAAAAACTATTTCAAATTATATCATGGCTCTCAATCATCAGAAGTTGTAAAAATTCGATTTTTGAATACGTTTACAGGTGCGTCTGTATATTGTAATAAATTTTGCGATGAGCTTTCGTCGCTATGTTGGGTAGATGTCAGGGCGTTTATTTGAGAAGTGTCGCCACCCGCCTGTGGTAATGTATCTGTGCGAGTTTCTTCCTTCGGGGGTCTTGATAGCGCGTCGCCCACAGTATTAGTGCTACCGGACTTATATCGTAGTTCATAATTAAAGTCTTCTAAAAATGCCTTCCATCTCTTAAGTTTGAAGTTCACATTTTTATTATTCAGACATATATTAAAGGCAGATGGTCTGTGTAAATTCTCAATTTAGCAGATCCATATAAGTAATTTCTGAGCGATTTAAGAGCTCATTTTATTGCGAGCATTTCCTTTTCTTTGGTTGCGTAGTGCTCTTCAGCCTTGGTGAGTATTTTCGAGAGAAAAACAATGGTTCTATTATCTTGTGATAACACTGGATGTTAGAGCTCTTTTGAGTTTTCAAACGATTCGATTGCTTCTTGGTCAAGTTTCAGGATCAATTTGCTTGACATGTATTTGGAGGTACGACCTGCCTTCCCTCTCAAGAGCACCATTATGGGCTTTGCTATTTTGGCATAATCCATAATAAAGCGCCGGTAGAAGTTCGATAGGCCTAAAAACGATCTTAAGTCGTTCAGAGTTTTAGGAAGAGGAAAATTCGTTATCGCCTCAACTCTCTTTGGATTTGTTTTTATTCCGTTGTCTATAACTATGAACCCTAAAAATTCTAGCTCGTTTTTTATAAATTCGCACTTGTCTAATTGAACCTTCATATTAGCAAGTTCTAGTGTTTTAAATATGGTCCTTAAATGTCATTTAGCGCACGCTGAAAAATAGACGGGGCGTTCCTTAATCCAAAGGGAAGTCTCGTCAATTCATATTTGCCGTTATTTACAGAAAACGCGGTTTTTTGCCTATCACTTTCTCTCAGTGGTATTTTGTGAAACCCACTTTTAAGATCTAGTACGGAAAACAAACTGTTACATCCTAACTGGGGTAGCACATCATTTATTTCAGGAATCAGATATTTATCCGGAATTGTGTGTTCATTTTAATTTGCGGTAATCTATAACCATCCTAAATTTTTTCTCGCCTGATGCGTCTGCCTTTTTGGGTGCAATCCAAATTGATGAATTGTACGGAAACCTTGACGGTCGAATAATTCCCTGAATGAGAAGTTCTTGAATCTGCTTTTCGACTTCTTCTTTTAAATGCATAGTGTATGGGTAATATCTGGAATATATTGGGATTTCGTCCTTTGTTGGAATATCTGCAACTACCGTTGTTGTGAAAGTTAATTTTTCGTTTTGATCGTTAAATAATGATTTGTGTTCCCTGAATATTGATTCCAACTGATTTCGTTGTTGCTCGTCCAGATTGTCTGTTCTAATGTTGATGCTATCAACATTGGCTGATTGTGAAGGCTGTTGCTTAATTCCAATTTTCAGTTTACTGTTTACTACCATATAGTTTTTCGCCGTATAAATAACAGCGTTCAGTTTTCTTAGACTATCGTTCCCTAATATTCCTGCAAATGATCTTAATGTGGGTAATAGAAAGAATTTTATTTTGCCGTAATAGATTAATTTATCGAATAGATTAATAAAAGTATGTTGCGTTATTGCAGTTTTGGCTCCTACTGAATTAACATTAAAATTGATTTCGTTTTTTTAAAGGATTATTAACGAGAGATGGTTGAACGTAGTTTTTATTTGATCCCGTGTCGATTAAGATTCTCAAAATTTTTCCATTCTTCGTCCTACATTCAAAGTAAGGTAAGGACGAATTCGTCACTCTAACAAATGAATATCTGCGAATTCTTGTGTCTGATCTTGATCTTCGCGCTCGAGAATATCATATTGGTTTGCTGTGTATATATTTATTTATTTATTTATTTATTTATTTGGTTTTTTTTTTTTTTTTTTTTTTTGAAGAAATTAATATAATTTGTTTCGTCTATATGGACGATATAATCATATTTGCGGAAAACGAAAGAGCACATCTCGAGAATATAAGGACCATATTTAAGACACTAGAACTTGCTAATATGAAGGTTCAATTAGACAAGTGCGAATTTATAAAAAACGGGATAGAATTTTTAGGGTTCATAGTTTCAGACAACGGAATAAAAACAAATCCAAAGAGAGTTGAGGCGATAACGAATTTTCCTCTTCCTAAAACTCTGAACGACTTAAGATCGTTTTTAGGCCTATCGAACTTCTACCGGCGCTTTATTATGGATTATGCCAAAATAGCAAAGCCCCTAATGGTGCTCTTGAGAGGGAAGGCAGGTCGTACCTCCAAATACATGTCAAGCAAATTGATCCTGAAACTTGACCAAGAAGCAATCGAATCGTTTGAAAACTCAAAAGAGCTCTAACATCCTGTGTTATCACAAGATAATAGAACCATTGTTTTTCTCTCGAAAATACTCACCAAGAGCACTACGCAACCAAAGAAAAGGAAATGCTCGCAATAAAATGAGCTCTTAAATCGCTCAGAAATTACTTATATGGATCTGCTAAATTGAGAATTTACACAGACCATCTGCCTTTAATATATGCTCTGAATAATAAAAATGTGAACTTCAAACTTAAGAGATGGAAAGCATTTTTAGAAGACTTTAATTATGAACTACGATATAAGTCCGGTAGCACTAATACTGTGGGCGACGCGCTATCAAGACCCCCGAAGGAAGAAACTCGCACAGATACATTACCACAGGCGGGTGGCGACACTTCTCAAATAAACGCCCTGACATCTACCCAACATAGCGACGAAAGCTCATCGCAAAATTTATTACAATATACAGACGCTCCTGTAAACGTATTCAAAAATCAAATTCTTATAACTTCTGATGAAGGAGAACCATCTTATAAATTTGAAATAGTTTTTCCAACCTTTCACAGACACGCTATAAACGAGCCTAATATAACGCCGGAAGTTCTCAGTAATATCTTAAAGAAATTTCTCAATCCATCTGTAGTTAACTGTATCAAGACAACAGATAATATCATGGGAAAGTTACAGGAATTATTCCAGGCTAATTTCACCCAAATTAAGGTTAAACATTCTAGAATTATGCTAAAAGATTTGAAAAGCGAAGAGGAACAAAAATCCGAAATTATAAAAGAACACAATAGGGCACATAGTATTGAAAATAAAACACAGTTGTTAATAAAATTTTATTTTCCTAAATGCATTCGAAAATAAAGAAAATCACAAAATTATGTAAGGTCTGTAAAGAAAATAAATATGAAAGAAAACCTGATAAAACTGTCATACACGAAACACCGATTCCTCAGTTTCCCGGACAGATTGCTCACAAGGACATTTATATCACAGAGAAAAAAAACAATATTGACGGCAATAGACAAATTCTCCAAGTACGCACAAGTTAAAATTTTGAAATCTAGAGCAGTTGAAGATTTTAAGAAACCTGTTAAAGAAATAGTTATTTCTTTCGGAATTCCAGAGATAGTAGTTATTGACAATGAAAAGGCATTGATTTCAAAGTCCATTATATTTATGTTAGAAAATCAATATAATGTTAAGGTATTCAAAATTCATCCTTATAGTAGTAATGTTAACGGGCAAATAGAACGTTTTCACTCGACCTTATCAGAATTAGTGCGATGTTTTAAAACAGAAAATGTTCACAAAACATTCTCTGAACTTCTGCACAGGTCAGTCTACGAATACAATAATTCAATACATTTTACTATTCAAAGGAAACCCATTGAAGCTTTTTTTGGAAAAACAGTAAATACAGACGCAAGGGACTTTGAAAAGAAAGAGATGAAATTACAAAAAAACTCAAAGAAAAACACCTGGACGACAGGAACTATCATAACAAAAATAAATGCGAAACAAAGACTTACGATCCAGGACAGACCATTTTCGTGCAAGAAAATAAGAGATTAGATACAAATCTTAGCAAAGTCTACAGACAGGAAATAGTAAAAGAAAACAAAAATACCACAATTCTCACAGAATCAGGGAAAATTGTCCACAAAAATTATATAAGGAACTAATAAATAACAATTTTCAGATCGCTTTTTGGTTTAACAATGACTGACGTTAAAATACTGGACTATACGAACTCCCATATTGTGACTTTCAATTCTGGAACGGCAAAATTACAGACAGGAACATTTAAAATAATACATGTAATAGAGACAGATGAATACCAAGAGCTAATCAATGATATGATGCAGACAGTAAGCCAAAATGTTAGTGAATATCACTTCCTTCGTCCTTTCCTAGTACACGAAATGACGGAGATTCATGGGTATTTAGATAGGCTAAGGCCAAAGGTAAAACGATCTCTGAATTTTATCGGATCAGCATGGAAGTGGATTGCGGGAAATCCAGATCACGATGACTTCGAAATAATTACGCAAAAAACTAACAGAGTATTGGCTAATAATAAGAAAGAAGTCGTCATTAACAAATTGTCGCTAGAGAAAATAAATGAATTAACAATTAAAACTAATGAAATCATAAAACAAATAAATTATAATGAAACTGGAAAAGAAAAACATAACAGATTTAAGAATTAAGATAAGCATACTAAAAGAAGAAGTAATTAATAAATATATTGTAAATGAAATAGTAAATAGAGATTCTATTCCATATGTTAATGTAGAACATGTATTTGAATTTGCAGAAATAAAAATTACAATCAAATATATATATATATATATGTATATATATATATATATATATATATATATATTTGTCAACAACAACCGACAAATATATATATATATATATATATATATATATATATATATATATATATATATATATATATATGTTCATAATATTGCTATTAATTTGCCCAACACTGTTGGTTGAGCATTTACCGGCGGCCGCATAAATGGCATCATAACAAAATGATGTAAATAATGTAAATACATACACATACACACATACATTTATGCAGCCACCGGTAAATTCCAATGCTGAATTCTAATAACTAAGCATCGTCAACAGCCAAAACAGGTTTGATGTGACGATGCAAATTTGGCAATAATCAGTTCTCATGTAATTACCGTCGCGAGCGCAAGTTTCCCCCCCGAGTGACAAGTGTCTGTGCAAAAATAAAAGGAAAAAAAAACTAACAACATTTATATATTACAAAAACCAGTGAACATTGAAATACAACAAAAGGTATCAAAATTACGAAAAAACAGAATATTACAAAATTATCTATGTTAAACAAAAGCTTTCTACAAATACAATATACAACAAAAAGAATAATTGTGAAACTAATTGCTAAAACTTACCTGCTAACTTAAAACTTATAATTAAGATAAAACTTAAAACCTATTGAATTACAAACTAAATATAATTATCTAAATAAAGCAAATCTTATGAACTAGTGAAAACTTAAAACTATTTTATATCTAAAATTGCACTACCCCAAAATCCAAATAAAAGAACTAAAAATTAAAAGAAAAATATTTCTTATAATTTAAGAAGTCTCAAGGCAAAAAAGGTAAGCCTAAAAACATTTGGTCCTACAGAGCCGGATCAAAAAGTGAAGTTTTTTAAATTATTAAAAACAAAAAAAAAAAACTTGTGAGTGGACGGACAAAAGAACAGTGAGAAAAAAGAAAGTGAAATAGAAAAAAATACAGTGGGGTTAAAAAATAAGTGCTAAGTTAAAAAAGTGTTGGAAAAAAAAAAAAAAAAAACTTTGGAAAAAAATTGAAAAAATTTACAAAAAATAGACAGTACACAGTGCAACAAAAAGTTAAGTTACACAGTGCTACAAAAAATTAAAATTTTTTAAAATTTTAGAAAAATTTAATTTTTTCTTCAATTTTAAAAAATATAAAATCTAAAAAATTATTAAAAAGTTGAAGAAGTTTTTTATACAAAAAAAAGAAGACAATTCACAGTGACACAAAAGAGACAATATTCAGTGGAAAAAGGCAGTGGCAAAGGAAAATTGCGAAACAACCACGACACGGAGAATTTTGGAGCCAGCAGTAGGACGGACACACGCAGCACAACAACAACAACAACCGAGACCCAAAACCCAAGATCAAAGTGAGTACTCGTGAAATTTTCTTTTTTGACACAAAAGGGCATTTCGGGAGCAAGCAAATCTTCAATATTTGCATTGACCCGCATATTCCCATAATTTGCAATAACACTTTGACCCATATTCAAAGCTGCTAGTTGCCAACTCTGACACAGTGACTGAAAATTTACCAATTTTGAGCCATTTTTCTGGACGGACAGTTGGCTTTTGACCCGGGAAAAACAGGCAGACATATTCTTTTCTGAAAAAACGGGAATTTTCAGCCATATCCAAATATATATATACAAAAATTTTGGAATTTTCTGAACGTGGAGTTCAGGTGAATACATAAGCGCCATATTGACACAAATACATAAGCTTTTAATTTTGGAAAGTTGGCGTCACTAAACTTGGCAAACATATAAACGCCATATTGCAAAAACTATATACAATTTTTTGGAAAAAAAGCGTCACTTGCAATATATAGTCGCCATATTTTTTGGAAAAATTTGGCGTCACCCGAATACATAAACGAGTAAATAAAACCCGTTTAAAAAATAGCGTCTGGTGGACAGACAAAAAAAAAATAACCTAAATTTTTTTTGAAATTTTTGCAAGCGTCTGGTGGACAGACATACATTTGAAAATTAAACTACAAATTTTTTGGAGAAAAAAATTGACAAACAAGCAAGCGTCTGGTGGACAGACATACATTTGAAACTTAAACTACAAATTTTTTTTGAAATTTTGGAGAACAAATTTTATATCGGAGTCCGGTGGACAGACATAAAATCGATCCCATATATTTACAATTTATATTTTTATTATAATTTTAACCTTTTTTCCCATTTAGCACAATATCTATTGCTCTAAGGAGCTTAAAAATTTTTCTGTGACCCAAAATTAATTTCTTGCATTTTTCGCAGAAATATTTTGCTGGTATACTTTTTTTGATTTTGTGACACATAACACGACAACTTTTTGGGAAAAATTTCTTCATTGACATTTTTTACACTTTCTTGAATTTTTTGCTGAAAATATTTGGATTTTGACCCAAATTATTTTCTTTTGCAATATTCTGCTGGGACAAAAAATTTTCTGCTGAAATATTTGGACCTTGACCCAAATCAAATTTTTTGGAAATTTTTGCTCAAATTTTTGGATTTTTGACCCAAATTATTTGTTTGAAATATTTCTGCTGAAATATTTGGATTTATACATACATAATTTTCTCCAATTCTCGTTGCGAATTTTATCGAAAAAATTTGGCGAATTTAGAAAATTTGTTGAATCAGACAAATTTTCACAAGCAATAATCAAAGTTATTGGCTTTTTAAAAATAAAATCCTCCTGTCATAGGATATTAAGTGATTTTAACAAAAATTTAATTTTTTTTGACAACCCAACACACATTTTTACTTCGTTGAAATTTTTTTGGACTCTCTGAAATTTTTTGGAATTTTCAACTTCTCGTGGACAATCAAATTAGACTCTCGTTTTTTTTGAAGAAATTGTTTACTGCGCAAACCATCTCTGGTAATTTCTGCTTTGCAATTCTCGTTTAAACACTTTTGTTTTAAAAACTTTTGATTATTTGTCGAATTGCAAAAATAAAATCCTCCTGTAAGTGGACTTTAAGAGATTTTATTTTCCTTTTTGCTCATTTTGGCGAAATTTTGACCCTTCTGGTAACCCAGCAAACATTTTTAATCAAGTCAGTCCGGCGTCAAATATAAAGAAAATTTTTGAATTTTTGGAAAAAAAATTTTAATTATTGAAAGGAACGAAATATAATTTGACTCAAACCAATAAAATAGGATCGTTTTCGTCGACAACTATTGAGAAAAAACTTATCCTCATTTTAACAAATAAAAATTTGGATAAAAGTTTAAATTCTAAACCAAGTTAGTCCTTTTCATTGGGCAACTTTTCTTTTTTGTAAAACAACAAAATTTCGTAAAGGTTAACGCTCAGTTTTCAAAATGGATAAAACATTAAGCGATAAATTCACAAATTGCGTCAACGATCTTCTGGATTATATTTCAATTTTTTCAATAACCAAATCTGATGACACGGTACATACTTTGGAAACAACACGAATGGAGTTGGACTCTGCATGGGACCAGGTCAAGAGAGCCTACATAGACTGTCGGGATTATGTTCCAGAAGAGGAAGGAAAGCCGATCGATAAAAATAAACTGAGAAAGCACTATATGGATACCATGGGATCGTACAAAAAAGCGCTGAGTTCAATAAATGGACAAATTCAAAATATTTTGGATGAAAAGACACAGGAAAAAATGGAAAGAGAGTCAGAGATGTCACAACAAGGAAGGGAAGTGGATTTCACAAACGTATCGCGGCTACCTCCATGCGATACAGACACATTTAAAGGTGGTTACAGAGAATGGCCGACTTTCAGAGATCTATTTTCGGCAATTTACATAAACAACTCAAAATTAAGCAATGTCGAAAAATTATTCCATTTAACGCAGAAGACAGCAGGAGAAGCTAGAGAAATTATTTCACATGTCCCACTAACTAATGATGGATTTACATTAGCATGGAAAAATCTCACAGATCGTTACGAGAATAAAAGAATGCAAATTAATGAAGAAATCAAGACACTTTTTAATCTACCTGGAGTTTCTACTGAATCAAGTCACTCTATACAAAAACTACAACGCACTGTTAATAGCAGCATTCAGACACTGGGGATGCTTGATGTCGATGTTAAAGGATGGGATCCGATTTTAATATACATTTGTTCAACAAAATTACCTAGAGGCTTTTTAGAAGAATTCGAGAACTCATTAAAAGATTGTAAACAAATTCCAAAATGGGAACAGTTTGACGCTTTCTTAACAAACAAATTCAAAACTTTGGAATCAGTTGGTAATATAAAGCCCTCTACATCGAAATTTGCTCAACAAAAACCAACTAACAATTACACGCCTAGATTTTTGAAAACATTTCAAACAAATGTCTCAAAAAATACAAACAACTCTGGAGGAAGACCTACTAATGTAATATTACCTCAACAAAATAAACAGAAAAATGCTCAAACTTGTCAAGTCTGCAAATCAAATCATTTCATAAGAGATTGCAGCGAATTTTTGAAAAAGAGTGTGAATGACAGAATTCACATCGTGAAAACTTCACACTTATGCTACAATTGCTTGTCATCAAATCACGGAGTAAAGGATTGCAAAAGTCGCTTTGGCTGCCGTATTTGTACTATGAAACACAATACTTTGTTACACAAGGGAACGGAAACCCAAACAACCAACTCATACCTAGCTCGAGTGGAAGCACGACCTAGTACTAGTGCTGCTGCTCTTACAAATCAAATACAGTCCACTACAAACCTAGAACCAACTACTATTACTACTTTGACCCTCCAAGATAAGCAAATTAGTGAGCGACAATCTGGAGGAACGCTACTTTTCACAGCAATAGTACAAATTGAAACCAAAGGACAACTTTACGATGCCCGAGCTCTAATAGACTCAGGATCACAATCCACCTTTATTTCGGAAAAGATGAAAAACTTTTTGAAGTTACCTACACGGAACAACTTAGTTCATGTCACTGGCTTAAGTCAATTTGTTTCTGAGACTTCAACAAAATCTTGCTTGTTTACAATGAGATCCAAATACGACCCTAGCTTTAAACTGGAAGTCTGGGCTCCAGTTTTAAAGAACTTACCTTCAAATCTACCACCACAGAACTTAGATGATTCACAACTTCGAGATGTAACAGCATTAGAACTGGCTGACCCGAAATTTTACGTTAGTCAACCAATCGATTTACTTATTGGAATGGACATAGGACCATTAATATTCACAATTGGAACTCCAATGAAAACATTTGGATCAATTTTAACACAAAAAACCAAGTTTGGATGGATAGTTGGAGGACCCATACCAGGAAGCATCCTTCAACGAAAACAAATTTCACTTTTAAACACAACTTCAATAGAGAAAGTACTTACACGTTTTTGGGAGGTGGAAGAGACCCCTAAAAAAGTTTTACGGTCAGAAGAAGACCAATTTTGTGAACAAAACTTCATTGAAACAACAATACGGAACAAGGATGGAAGATATGTGGTGACTCTCCCATTCAAAAAATGCGAGGAATTGGGGAATTCCAGAAACATCGCCCTAGCTCAATTCTACAGAATGGAGAAAAAACTTATGAAAACACCAGAGATCAAAGAACAATATGATGCCTCAATACTAGAATACTTAGAACTTGGTCATATGAGGAAAATCAATCCGAATGAAATAGATAAAATGCCAAATTATTATCTACCGCATCATGCAGTAATTAAGCCAGATCGAATCACGACAAAGTTAAGAGTCGTCTTCAATGCTTCTTGCCCATCATCAAACAAAACAAGTCTCAATGACATATTGTTTCCGGGACCCATTTTACAACAAGATTTGGTACTACAAATTCTAAAATGGAGATTTTTTAAATATGCCTTCAATGCAGATATAACAAAGATGTATCGCCAAATACTTTTGGATTCAAAGCAAACGAAATATCAAAGAATTCTCTTTAGAAAGTCTCCGGAAAACCCAGTAGAAGATTATGAGCTGCTAACAGTTACATTTGGAGTTAACTGCGCACCATATTTAGCATTGAGAACTCTTCTTAAACTAGCAGAAGATGTAAAAGAATCATACCCTAGAGCCGCAAATATAATTTTGAATAATTTGTATGTTGATGATGTATTAGCTGGCGGTCACACTGAAGATGAATCAATAAAAGCTCGAAAAGAATTAACTGCTGCTTTAGACTCTGCCGGTTTTACACTAATGAAATGGGCATCAAATGATCGAAAAATAATACAAGATATTCCACATGAACATTTGCTACCACTCAATTGGCTAGACATTTCCGAAGATGCTTCAACTAAGACCCTTGGAATTCGATGGAATATCTCAGGCGATTATTTTTCGTTTACACCACCCTCAATGGAAAATAAAAATGTATCTTCAAAACGAGAAGTTTTATCAACGATAGCCAAATTGTTTGACCCATGTGGATGGCTGGCACCGGTAGTTGTCGTAGCTAAGTTAATAATGCAACAAATCTGGCTAGACAAAATTGACTGGGATGATCAATTAAAGCCAATAACACAAATGAACTGGAACAATTTTGTCAAAAATAGCAAAGATATTGAATATCTCAGAGTTCCTCGATGGATTCAATACACGCTAGATGGTTCTGTAGAGATTCATGGATTTTGTGACGCATCAGAAAGCGCATATGGAGCCACTCTTTATATTCGGGTGGAAAATACTGACCATACCACACATACATTCTTGCTAGCAGCAAAGACTCGTGTCGCTCCAATTAAAAAATTATCAATACCCAGACTCGAGTTATGCGGGGCAGTATTACTATCAAAGTTAGCAAAATCCATTGTAAATAGCCTACAGATATCAAAATATTCGACACAGTTTTGGACCGATTCTACCATCGTCTTAGCATGGTTAAAAAAGCCTCCTTGTCATTGGAGCACATTTGTTGGAAATAGAGTCTCGGAAATTGCTGATAATGTTGGACAAGAAAATTGGAGACATGTTGATTCGGAAAATAATCCAGCTGATATTGCGAGCCGTGGATGTTCACCCGCAGAGCTAAAGACTAGTGATCTCTGGTGGCAGGGACCTCAATGGCTCAGAATGCCAAAAGACCGTTGGCCATCGTATGAAATCCCAAATGACACAAATTTGGAAGCCAAAACGGCAAAAGTCATGACCCTTTTCGCAGAAAAGGAAGACCCTTTAAAACATTTCTCCTCTTTATCTAAGGTTTATCGATCATACGCATATGCTCTAAGACTCTGGAAAAATTCTGGGGTAAATAGACAACACCTTCGCACTTCAGCAAACGACCTTACATCAGATGAAATCCAAGATGGAAAACGATCTTGTATAATTCGTACCCAAAAATTCGTATATGCAGACGAATACAACGCACTTATGAAAAAGACTCAAATTTCTCCTTCAAGTCCTCTCTTGACACTCAACCCGTTTCTAGACTCAAAGGGTATTATTAGAGCAAATGGCCGATTGGTACAATCGCCAGCCCTTACCTATAGCGAACGTCACCCAATAATATTACCACATGGCGCAAAACTTAGCAAATTATTAGTCGAATTCACTCATAAGATTACTTTACACGGGGGTAATCAATTAATGACCCGAGTATTAAGGTCCGAATTCTGGATATTTGGACTCAAGTCGCTTATCAAACAAACCATACGAAAATGTCGAATCTGCTTAATTCACAAAAAACAAACCCAAACTCAAATCATGGCGTCGCTACCACCCGAACGAACTTTTCTTTCTCGACCCTTTACAAACACAGGGGTAGATTTTGCAGGACCCTTTAACATTAAAAGTTACTCAGGAAGAGCCTGCTTTATTACAAAAGGCTACGTTTGCATTTTTGTCTGTTTCGCCACTAAGGCTATACATTTAGAACCAACAAGCGATTTGTCGACATATGCCTTTCTTGCCGCTTTTTCTAGGTTTATTAGCCGGCGAGGTTGTCCGTCTTGTATATTTTCGGACAACGGAACAAACTTTGTGGGAGCGGTTGATCTATTAAAGCGAGATAGACTAGCTTTCATGAAGAATATTCAAAATAGCACAATTCAAAATAATTTCACTCAAAATCTTACTTGGAAATTTATTCCTCCTGGTGCTCCGCACATGGGCGGCTTGTGGGAAGCTGGCGTCAAATCATTTAAAACTCATTTACGAAAAAGTATCCCAAAAATGAATTTCACTTTTGAAGAATTTACAACTATTTTATCAAGAATTGAAGGCTGCCTTAACTCACGACCCTTAAGTCCTGCTAGCGACGACCCAAACGACCTTTCCCCTTTGACACCTGGTCATTTCTTAATAGGAACACCTATTCTTACCCCAGCTGAACCAGACATTTCAGATACAGATTTAAGCTTAGTCAATCGTTGGAAAAGACTCAAAGTTATTTCACAATACTTTTGCAACAGATGGAAATTAGAATATCTTCACGAACTTCACAGAAGAACTAAGTGGAAATATGAAAAGGAGAACATCAAAGAAGGAGATTTAGTTGTCGTAAAAGATGATAGATTGGCTCCGCATGAATGGAAGTTAGGTCGTATCGAAAAAACGTATCCAGGTAGTGACCAAAATACCAGGGTTGTAGACATACGGACGGCAAGTGGCAACATTAGCAGACCCATTACAAAAATTGTCAAATTGTTTTCCGACTGACTAGTCGGATTCCCACTCAAAAAAGAATTTAGTACTCGCCTTAATTTCTTTTCAGATATGGCCGCTTACTTGCCCAACCAGGACTGCCGTCTGGACGATCGCAACCGTAGCCCAGACTCACCTGCCCGTCCAACAGCAAGAAGCGCCAATCGACCCATACGGCCCATCCATCGACCCAGTTCCACATCCCCTGAAAGGCGACAGAGAAGTCGATCCGACGTAAGACCCCGCCAACGCCAAGAAAGACCTAGCTACTGGCAATACTCATGTGGACTATGCCAAGAAGACCATGCCCTCAGTGCCTGTGAGAGGTTCCGCCGGCAGACGCCCTTCCAGCGATATGAGACCGTGGAGCGTCGGGGGTATTGCCGAAATTGCCTGGCGAGAAGTCATTTGGCCCCCGACTGCCCGTCTTTAACTGGTTGCCGGAGATGCAACGACCGGCACCATACCCTATTGCACGGGGCGTCTCAATTGGAGGAGGTATCCCTAAATATAGAAGCCGTCACCACCCCAGCTTTCGCGTGGGACTTAGTATTTGTACCGACGGCTATGGTACGCATAACGGCCGAGGGTATGGAGGGTTTCAGCATGTTGCGGGCCATAGTTAGCCAATCGGCGACGATGTCCAAGATCTCATATGCAGCTTTCCGTCGCCTGGGTCTGCAGTCGCGGAGCTACAAAGGGGAGCGATTCACAACCTTCACAGTTTCGCCCCGCCGCACGAACAGTACTTGGAGTCTGAAGGTAAATGCCGTAATAATCGAAGATCTCCCAAGACGCATTTACTCAGACCCAATACTAGAAGACCCCACTAGATGCTTCACGAGCTACGCTTTAGCTGACCCTGATCCCAGAGGAAATAGTCCGATCGATGTGGAACTGGGAGCGGATACGTACTCAGCCATAAGGAAAGATGGGTGTACAGCAGCTGGAATTGGAGATGTCCTGGCGTACAATACTCAACTGGGCTACGTGTTTGCTGGGCCAATCAAGAACATGCCGATGAACTAAAGACCGAGGATCCTTATGGTATATTAGAAATGAATACTTACACTTGTCATTCGGGGCCCAGAAAATGTTCATAATATTGCTATTAATTTGCCCAACACTGTTGGTTGAGCATTTACCGGCGGCCGCATAAATGGCATCATAACAAAATG
This sequence comes from Musca domestica, assembly GCF_030504385.1. NCBI lineage: Eukaryota > Metazoa > Arthropoda > Insecta > Diptera > Muscidae > Musca > Musca domestica. Next base: position 1,580,424 of record NW_026712133.1, on the reverse strand, counting down.
ATGTAAATAATGTAAATACATACACATACACACATACATTTATGCAGCCACCGGTAAATTCCAATGCTGAATTCTAATAACTAAGCATCGTCAACAGCCAAAACAGGTTTGATGTGACGATGCAAATTTGGCAATAATCAGTTCTCATGTAATTACCGTCGCGAGCGCAAGTTTCCCCCCCGAGTGACAAGTGTCTGTGCAAAAATAAAAGGAAAAAAAAACTAACAACATTTATATATTACAAAAACCAGTGAACATTGAAATACAACAAAAGGTATCAAAATTACGAAAAAACAGAATATTACAAAATTATCTATGTTAAACAAAAGCTTTCTACAAATACAATATACAACAAAAAGAATAATTGTGAAACTAATTGCTAAAACTTACCTGCTAACTTAAAACTTATAATTAAGATAAAACTTAAAACCTATTGAATTACAAACTAAATATAATTATCTAAATAAAGCAAATCTTATGAACTAGTGAAAACTTAAAACTATTTTATATCTAAAATTGCACTACCCCAAAATCCAAATAAAAGAACTAAAAATTAAAAGAAAAATATTTCTTATAATTTAAGAAGTCTCAAGGCAAAAAAGGTAAGCCTAAAAACAATATATATATATATATATATATATATATATATATATATATATATATATATATATATATATATATTTGATTGTACTTTTTATTTCTGCAAATTCAAATACATGTTCTATATTAACATATGGAATAGAATCTCTATTTACTATTTCATTTACAATATATTTATTAATTACTTCTTCTTTTAGTATGCTTATCTTAATTCTTAAATCTGTTATGTTTTTCTTTTCCAGTTTCATTATAATTTATTTGTTTTATGATTTCATTAGTTTTAATTGTTAATTCATTTATTTTCTCTAGCGACAATTTGTTAATGACGACTTCTTTCTTATTATTAGCCAATACTCTGTTAGTTTTTTGCGTAATTATTTCGAAGTCATCGTGATCTGGATTTCCCGCAATCCACTTCCATGCTGATCCGATAAAATTCAGAGATCGTTTTACCTTTGGCCTTAGCCTATCTAAATACCCATGAATCTCCGTCATTTCGTGTACTAGGAAAGGACGAAGGAAGTGATATTCACTAACATTTTGGCTTACTGTCTGCATCATATCATTGATTAGCTCTTGGTATTCATCTGTCTCTATTACATGTATTATTTTAAATGTTCCTGTCTGTAATTTTGCCGTTCCAGAATTGAAAGTCACAATATGGGAGTTCGTATAGTCCAGTATTTTAACGTCAGTCATTGTTAAACCAAAAAGCGATCTGAAAATTGTTATTTATTAGTTCCTTATATAATTTTTGTGGACAATTTTCCCTGATTCTGTGAGAATTGTGGTATTCTTGTTTTCTTTTACTATTTCCTGTCTGTAGACTTTGCTAAGATTTGTATCTAATCTCTTATTTTCTTGCACGAAAATGGTCTGTCCTGGATCGTAAGTCTTTGTTTCGCATTTATTTTTGTTATGATAGTTCCTGTCGTCCAGGTGTTTTTCTTTGAGTTTTTTTGTAATTTCATCTCTTTCTTTTCAAAGTCCCTTGCGTCTGTATTTACTGTTTTTCCAAAAAAAGCTTCAATGGGTTTCCTTTGAATAGTAAAATGTATTGAATTATTGTATTCGTAGACTGACCTGTGCAGAAGTTCAGAGAATGTTTTGTGAACATTTTCTGTTTTAAAACATCGCACTAATTCTGATAAGGTCGAGTGAAAACGTTCTATTTGCCCGTTAACATTACTACTATAAGGATGAATTTTGAATACCTTAACATTATATTGATTTTCTAACATAAATATAATGGACTTTGAAATCAATGCCTTTTCATTGTCAATAACTACTATCTCTGGAATTCCGAAAGAAATAACTATTTTTATTTATTTTTTTTTAATACTATTTCTATGTGCCCTATTGTGTTCTTTTATAATTTCGGATTTTTGTTCCTCTTCGCTTTTCAAATCTTTTAGCATAATTCTAGAATGTTTAACCTTAATTTGAGTGAAATTAGCCTGGAATACTTCCTGTAACTTTCCCATGATATTATCTGTTGTCTTGATACAGTTAACTACAGATGGATTGGGAAATTTCTTTAAGATATTACTGAGAACTTCCGGCGTTATATTAGGCTCATTTATAGCGTGTCTGTGAAAGGTTGGAAAAACTATTTCAAATTTATGAGATGGTTCTCCTTCATCAGAAGTTATAAGAATTTGATTTTTGAATACGTTTACAGGAGCGTCTGTATATTGTAATAAATTTTGCGATGAGCTTTCGTCGCTATGTTGGGTAGATGTCAGGGCGTTTATTTGAGAAGTGTCGCCACCCGCCTGTGGTAATGTATCTGTGCGAATTTCTTCCTTCGGGGGTCTTGATAGCGCGTCGGCCACAGTATTAGTGCTACCGGACTTATATCGTAGTTCATAATTAAAGTGTTCTAAAAATGCTTTCCATCTCTTAAGTTTGAAGTTCACATTTTTATTATTCAGAGCATATATTAAAGGCAGATGGTCTGTGTAAATTCTCAATTTAGCAGATCCATATAAGTAATTTCTGAGCGATTTAAGAGCTCATTTTATTGCGAGCATTTCCTTTTCTTTGGTTGCGTAGTGCTCTTCAGCCTTGGTGAGTATTTTCGAGAGAAAAACAATGGTTCTATTATCTTGTGATAACACTGGATGTTAGAGCTCTTTTGAGTTTGCAAACGATTCGATTGCTTCTTCGTCAAGTTTCAGGATCAATTTGCTTGACATGTATTTGGAGGTACGACCTGCCTTCCCTCTCAGGAGCACCATTAGGGGCTTTGCTATTTTGGCATAATCCATAATAAAGCGCCGGTAGAAGTTCGATAGGCCTAAAAACGATCTTAAGTCGTTCAGAGTTTTAGGAAGAGGAAAATTCGTTATCGCCTCAACTCTCTTTGGATTTGTTTTTATTCCGTTGTCTATAACTATGAACCCTAAAAATTCTAGCTCGTTTTTTATAAATTCGGACTTGTCACCAAATATATATATATGATTTTTGAATATATATATATATATATATATATATATATATATATATATATATATATATATATATATATATATATATATATATATATATATATATAAATATGTATATATATATATATATATATATATATATATATATATATATATATATATATATATATATATATTTGGTGTGTTGTTCATTTGGAATTCTTTAATTATTTCCAATGATAGAGTTTTTTCTAAGTTCTATTATACTGCAGTTAGATGGTTTACTCTTAATTAAATTAACTAAACAATAATAACGATATTAAGAGAAACTAAATTATCATTATTACAGATGGTAATATTATTATAATTGTTAAATCATTTCTTATACCAAAGAAACTTTTATTACATAACAGTACATTTTTGAAATTAAGTTTGCTTATAAATTTATTATTTATTGGTTTAATTAATAATTTATTACATAAAACTTTATCTGTGGTTGGGATATTTATAATATAGACAAGTGAATTGCTTTTTGATGCAATTTTTATTTCTGCAAATTCAAATACCTGTTCTATATTAACGTATGGAATAGAATCTCTATTTACGATTTCATTTACAATGTTTATTTCGTTTGACGATAATATAAAGGAATTTACAATGCCTAATTTTGCCTAATGCATGGTGTATAGGTGAGGCGTTGTGGGGGGAAAGAAAACAAATAAAAACAACGGGTATAAGTGAGGTTTTAAAATAAATGCGTTTGCTGGTTTATTGGTTAATTCATTTTTTCTTACAACAATTTAAAATACCTTGGTGATTGGTGGTGGTGGCGACAGAGTCCTTGATGCGTAAGCTACCGAGAGTAAAAGACAAGTGAAGTTCAAGTATTCTTTTGATCGCAGAGGATCTCCTTGTCCGTTACTAATACATTAACACTAGTTTCCAATAGAGAGTAATGAATTATACATCACGGTTAGGCAAACATCAACTACCGCCGCTCACATTCTATCCGCGCTCCACTTTCTCCGCAGAGGGAGGGTGTAGAGGAGATGCCAGTGATGTCAATCAGCATCCGTGATTGACTGAGCTCGGGAAGTTGATGGGTAAAATATCTAACTTATACACATGGCATATTGGATATTAATTAATTCTTCTTTTAGTATGCTTATCTTAATTCCTAAATCTGTAATGAGTTTTTCTTTTCCAGTTTCATTATAATTTATGTGTTTTATGATTTCATTAGTTTTAATTGTTAATTCACTTATTTTCTCTAGCGACAATTTTTTAATGACGATTTGTTTGTTATTATTAGGAAATACTCTGTTAGTTTTTTGCGTAATTATTTCGAAGTCATCATGATCTGTATTTCCCGCAATCCGCTTCCATGCTGATCCGATAAAATTCAGAGATCGTTTTACCTTGGCCTTAGCCTATCTGAATACCCATGAATCTCCGTCATTTCGTGTACTAGGAAAGGACGAAGGAAGTGATATTCACTAACATTTTGGCTTACTGTCTGTATCATATCATTGATTAGCTCTTGGTATTCATCAGTCTCTATTACATGCATTATTTTAAATTCTGTCTGTAATTTTGCCATTCCAGAATTGAAAGTCACAATATGGGAGTTCGTATAGTCCAGTATTTTAACGTCAGCCATTGTTAAACCAAAAAGCGATCCGAAAATTGTTATTTATTAATTCCTTATATTATTTTTGTGGACAATTTTCCCTGATTCTGTGAGAATTGTGGTATTCTTGTTTTCTTTTACTATTTCCTGTCTGTAGACTTTGCTAAGATTTGTATCTAATCTCTTATTTTCTTGCACGAAAATGGTCTGTCCTGGATCGTAAGTCTTTGTTTCGCATTTATTTTTGTTATGATAGTTCCTGTCGTCCAGATGTTTTTCTTTGAGTTTTTTTTGTAATTTCATCTCTTTCTTTTCAAAGTCCCTTGTGTCTGTATTTACTGTTTTTCCAAAAAAAACTTCAATGGGTTTCCTTTGAATAGTAGAATGTATTGAATTGTTGTATTCGTAGACTGACCTGTGCAGAAGTTCAGAGAATGTTTTGTAAACATTTTCTGTTTTAAAACATCGCATTAATTCTGATAAGGTCGAGTGAAAACGTTCTATTTGCCCGTTAACATTACTACTATAAGGATGAATTTTGAATACCTTAACATTATATTGATTATCTAACATACATATAATGGACTTTGAAATCAATGCCTTTTCATTGTCAATAACTACTATCTCTGGAATTCCGAAAGAAATAATTATCTCTCTAACAGGTTCCATAACATCTTCAACTGCTCTAGATTTCGAAATTTTAACTTGTGCGTACTTGGAGAATTTGTCTATTGCCGTCAATATTGTTTTTTTTTCTCTGTGATATAAATGTCCATGTGAACAATCTGTCCCGGAATGTAGGCCATGATAAGAAATCGCCATGAAAAGCATCGATATCACAGGGCGGTAAACTAAGGTTATGCACCGAATTGGAAGAGCAAAGTGGTAAACTCCAATTAGAAATCGACCCATTGACAGGGTTGGGAATGTTAGGAAGACTGACATTGTTGCAAGACAAACTTCTTGGGTTTGGATTTTCGGTCGAAGGGTTATTTGATTGAGGAGCTGTATTAAGTATGAAAGAAGAGTGAGGGGTGCTGCTGGGAATTACATGTGTACAGGTGGGGGTTACGGGAGGAGATTTAACCAATCTGAGTTGTTGCAATTTCTCATTAATTTCAGACAAACAATCAATATATGCTTGACAACTGGACTGATATTTTTCATCGGCAGCGCAAATATTATCGCTGGTCGTACCTTCGGACGTTACTACATGGTCAATACACTTGTCGTAAGTCTCCTTAACTTTACTCCATAAGTCTTTAAGCTCAGCACCTCGTATTTCCAGATTAAAAACGTTATGATTTTCTGGCTTTAACAGATGAAAGGAGGCAATAAATTTAACAACATTGTCGGAAGCGCGGATAAATTGAGTTAGGGGTGTGACCGATTTTTTTTTTTTTGAGTTGTTTTGAAACCAATTACAACCGCAACCTGTTGAAAGGCAAAATTGAAATGTAGGACGCAATGGACAAGCAAAAGGGGTAAAAAATATTGCGAGAGAAAAAAATATATATATAAATAAATCTATAGATTCGCAAGGGAATTTATAAAATTCAAAAAAAATAATTCAAATTTTAAATACAAAGAGAAAAAAAAAACAGTTTTAAAAAAGTTAAGATATGTCGATATATAGCCCACATAGGGTGCACTATTTGTCAAAAAAATTTCTTAAGTAAAAATTTAACCAATTTATTAGACCAGTTTGTACCGCATTAGTTGCTAGAAATAGCCAAAAACTGTCCAAAACAATAGTATTATCTCTTATAATATGGAGTTAGTTCTCATACTAAAGTTGCCGGAAGTAGGAAGTTAAAGAAAAATAAATTCTGCTTTAAAAAAATATAAAGGAAGTAATTTATAAAATTATCCCTTAAATTTGCAATTTTTCTCACTTGTTCCCACTGTGCAGTGGTGAATTGCGAATGCCACACAAAAGGGAATAAAACACAAGCAATGTTTGTAGAACCGGCAATGACGGGGAGAGGGTAACTACCACACTACCAACCGACCAACGACAACCAACCAACAGTGAGTGGTGGGAGAGTTAAATAAATTGTAGATGTGTGGTGCAGGCAGGTGAAGCGGCGCTTGTAAAATTGCGCGTGGAATAATTGTTGTAGTTATTGTTGAAATCAACACAAAGCGAAGAGAACAAACGATCTCTCAACAAAGCAAAAAATGTGTGGTGGATTCATAAAATAATCAAGCACAACGAAAAGCACGCTATGATGGCAAGTTTATTAAAGAAAGAAAATAAATTATGTGCACTGTGGGGATGTTTTGATTTAGAAAATTATCGTAAAAAATTCACTATTTCCGATGCAAATTAAGAACTAATGTGTTTAAAACAAAGGATATGAAAAATATTAACGATTGCTAAAATGTAGGAGCAATTAAGTGGACTGTAATGTACTTTACCGCGAAGTAGGGTGATTTTAGAGCGACCAGTACGCGTATCAAAAAATAGAAAACACTTTTGTCACTTTTTTTTTGTTCGAAAAAAAAAACGAAATCTCACACAAACAAAAGCACTGAACTTACGTACCTTATTTATCGGTGATGATGATTTGGGAAAGGTGATGATGTTAGGAGATGCGATGATGCGAGTGGTGAAGGGGGATACGTAGTTTGAATACTTTCCTTAGGGAGAGAAAAAAGGCACGACTATTAACCAAGCAAACTTCGTTATTTCATAAATCCGGCTCGATTCGACCAAAATGTATAGGTGAGGCGTTGTGGGGGGAAAGAAAACAAATAAAAACAACGGGTGTAAGTGAGGTTTTAAAATAAATGCGTTTGCAGGTTTATTGGTTAATTCCTTTTTTCTTATTTAAATTACCTTGGTGATTGGTGGTAGTGGCGACAGAGTCCTTGATGCGTAAGCTACCGAGAGTAAAAGACAAGTGAAGTTCAAGTATTCTTTTGATCGCAGAGGATCTCCTTGTCAGTTGTATTAGTAACACTAGTTTCCAATAGAGAGTAATGAATTATACATCAAGGTTAGGCAAACATCAACTACCGCCGCTCATAGGCTATCCGCGCTCCACTTTCCAGAGGGAGGGTGTAGAGGAGATGCCAGTGATGTCAATCAGCATCCGTGATTGACTGAGCTCGGGAAGTTGATGAGTAAAATATCTAACTTATACACATGGCATATTGGATATTAATTAATTCTTCTTTTAGTATGCTTATCTTAATTCCTAAATCTGTAATGAGTTTTTCTTTTCCAGTTTCATTATAATTTATGTGTTTTATGATTTCATTAGTTTTAATTATTAATTCACTTATTTTCTCTAGCGACAATTTTTTAATGACGATTTGTTTGTTATTATTAGGTAATACTCTGTTAGTTTTTTGCGTAATTATTTCGAAGTCATCATGATCTGGATTTCCCGCAATCCGCTTCCATGCTGATCCGATAAAATTCAGAGATCGTTTTACCTTTGGCCTTAGCCTATCTAAATACCCATGAATCTCCGTCATTTCGTGTACTAGGAAAGGACGAAGGAAGTGATATTCACTAACATTTTGGCTTACTGTCTGTGTCATATCATTGATTAGCTCTTGGTATTCATCAGTCTCTATTACATGTATTATTTTAAATTCTGTCTGTAATTTTGCCATTCCAGAATTGAAAGTCACAATATGGGAGTTCGTATAGTCCAGTATTTTAACGTCAGCCATTGTTAAACCAAAAAGCGATCTGAAAATTGTTATTTATTAGTTCCTTATATAATTTTTGTGGACAATTTTCCCTGATTCTGTGAGAACTGTGGTATTCTTGTTTTCTTTTACTATTTCCTGTTTGTAGACTTTGCTAAGATTTGTATCTAATCTCTTATTTTCTTGCACGAAAATGGTCTGTCCTGGATCGTAAGTCTTTGTTTCGCATTTATTTTTGTTATGATAGTTCCTGTCGTCCAGATGTTTTTCTTTGAGTTTTTTTGTAATTTCATCTCTTTCTTTTCAAAGTCCCTTGCATCTGTATTTACTGTTTTTCCAAAAAAAAGCTTCAATGAGTTTCCTTTGAATAGTAGAATGTATTGAATTATTGTATTCGTAGACTGACCTGTGCAGAAGTTCAGAGAATGTTTTGTGAACATTTTCTGTTTTAAAACATCGCATTAATTCTGATAAGGTCGAGTGAAAACGTTTTATTTGCCCGTTAACATTACTACTATAAGGATGAATTTTGAATACCTTAACATTATATTGATTTTTTTAACATAAATATAATGGACTTTGAAATCAATGCCTTTTCATTGTCAATAACTACTATCTCTGGAATTCCGAAAGAAATAACTATTTCTTTAACAGGTTTCTTAAAATCTTCAACTGCTCTAGATTTCAAAATTTTAACTTGTGCGTACTTGGAGAATTTGTCTATTGCCGTCAATATTGTTTTTTTTTCTCTGTGATATAAATGTCCATGTGAGCAATCTGTCCGGGAAACTGAGGAATCGGTGTTTCGTGTATGACAGTTTTATCAGGTTTTCTTTCATATTTATTTTCTTTACAGACCTTACATAATTTTGTGATTTTCTTTATTTTCGAATGCATTTAGGAAAATAAAATTTGATTAACAACTGTGTTTTATTTTCAATACTATTTCTATGTGCCCTATTGTGTTCTTTTATAATTTCGGATTTTTGTTCCTCTTCGCTTTTCAAATCTTTTAGCATAATTCTAGAATGTTTAACCTTAATTTGAGTGAAATTAGCCTGGAATACTTCCTGTAACTTTCCCATGATATTATCTGTTGTCTTGATACAGTTAACAACAGATGGATTGAGAAATTTCTTTAAGATATTATTGAGAACTTCCGGCGTTATATTAGGATTGTTTATAGCATGTCTGTGAAAGGTTGGAAAAACTATTTCAAATTATAAAATGGCTCTCCTTCATCAGATGTTATAAAAATTCAATTTTTGAATACGTTTACAGGTGCGTCTGTATATTGTAATAAATTTTGCGATGAGCTTTCGTCGCTATGTTGGGTAGATGTCAGGGCGTTTATTTGAGAAGTGTCGCCACCCGCCTGTGGTAATGTATCTGTGCGAGTTTCTTCCTTCGGGGGTCTTGATAGCGCGTCGGCCACAGTATTAGTGCTACCGGACTTATATCGTAGTTCATAATTAAAGTCTTCTAAAAATGCTTTCCATCTCTTAAGTTTGAAGTTCGCATTTTTATTATTCAGAGCATATATTAAAGGCAGATGGTCTGTGTAAATTCTCAATTTACCAGATCCATATAAGTAATTTCTGAGCGATTTAAGAGCTCATTTTATTGCGAGCATTTCCTTTTCTTTGGTTGCGTAGTGCTCTTCAGCCTTGGTGAGTATTTTCGAGAGAAAAACAATGGTTCTATTATCTTGTGATAACACTGCGCCCATGGCGTAGTTAGATGCGTCGGTCGTCAAGTCGAATTCTTTATTAAAGTCTGGGTATGCAAGGATTACGTTGCTGGATGTTAGAGCTCTTTTGAGTTTTCAAACGATTCGATTGCTTCTTGGTCAAGTTTCAGGATCAATTTGCTTGACATGTATTTGGAGGTACGACCTGCCTTCCCTCTCAAGAGCACCATTAGGGGCTTTGCTATTTTGGCATAATCCATAATAAAGCGCCGGTAGAAGTTCGATAGGCATAAAAACGATCTTAAGTCGTTCAGAGTTTTAGGCAGAGGAAAATTCGTTATCGCCTCAACTCTCTTTGGATTTGTTTTTATTCCGTTGTCTGAAACTATGAACCCTAAAAATTCTACCTCGTTTTTTATAAATTCGCACTTGTCTAATTGAACCTTCATATTAGCAAGTTCTAGTGTCTTAAATATGGTCCTTAAATGTCATTTAGCGCACGCTGAAAAATAGACGGGGCGTTCCTTAATCCAAAGGGAAGTCTCGTCAATTCATATTTGCCGTTATTTACAGAAAACGCGGTTTTTTGCCTATCACTTTCTCTCAGTGGTATATGGTGAAACCCACTTTTAAGATCTAGTACGGAAAACAAACTGTTACATCCTAACTGGGGTAGCACATCATTTATTTCAGGAATCAGATATTTATCCGGAATTGTGTGTTCATTTAATTTGCGGTTATCTATAACCATCCTAAATTTTTTCTCGCCTGATGCGTCTGCCTTTTTGGGCGCAATCCAAATTGGTGAATTGTACGGAAACCTTGACGGTCGAATAATTCCCTGAATGAGAAGTTCTTGAATCTGCTTTTCGACTTCTTCTTTTAAATGCATAGTGTATGGGTAATATCTGGAATATATTGGGTTTTCGTCCTTTGTTTGAATATCTGCAACTACCGTTGTTGTGAAGGTTAATTTTTCGTTTTGTTCGTTAAATAATGATTTGTGTTCCCTGAATATTGATTCCAATTGGTTTCGTTGTTGCTCGTCCAGATGGTCTGTTCTAATGTTGATGCTATCAACATTGGCTGATTGTGAAGGCTGTTGCTTAATTCCAATTTTCAGTTTATTGTTTACTAACATATAGTTTTTCGCCGTATGAATAACAGCGTTCAGTTTTCTTAGACTATCGTTCCCTAATATTCCTGCAAATGATCTTAATGTGGGTAATAGAAAGAATTTTATTTTGCCGTAATAGATTAATTTATCGAATAGAATAATAAAAGTATGTTGCGTTATTGCAGTTTTGGCTCCTACTGAATTAACATTAAAATTGATTTCGTTTTTTTAAAGGATTATTAACGAGAAATGGTTGAACGTAGTTTTTATTTGATCCCGTGTCGATTAAGATTCTCAAAATTTTTCCATTCTTCGTCCTACATTCAAAGTAAGGTAAGGACGAATTCGTCACTCTAACAAATGAATATCTGCGAATTCTTGTGTCTGATCTTGATCTTCGCGGTCGAGAACATCATATTGGTTTGCTGTGTATATATTTATTTATTTATTATTATTATTATTATTTTTTTTTTTTTTTTTGAAGAAATTAATATAATTTGTTTCGTCTATATGGACGATATAATTATATTTGCGGAAAACGAAAGACCACATATCGAGAATATAAGGACCATATTTAAAACACTAGAACTTGCTAATATGAAGGTTCAATTAGACAAGTGCGAATTTATAAAAAACGGGGTAGAATTTTTAGGGTTCATAGTTTCAGACAATGGAATAAAAACAAATCCAAAGAGAGTTGAGGCGATAACGAATTTTCCTCTGCCTAAAACTCTGAACGACTTAAGATCGTTTTTAGGCCTATCGAACTTCTACCGGCGCTTTATTATGGATTATGCCAAAATAGCAAAGCCCCTAATGGTGCTCCTGAGAGGGAAGGCAGGTCGTACCTCCAAATACATGTCAAGCAAATTGATCCTGAAACTTGACCAAGAAGCAATCGAATCGTTTGAAAACTCAAAAGAGTTCTAACATCCAGCAACGTAATCCTTGCATACCCAGGCTTTAATAAAGAATTCGACTTGACGACCGACGCATCTAACTACGCCATGGGCGCAGTGTTATCACAAGATAATAGAACCATTGTTTTTCTCTCGAAAATACTCACCAAGGCTGAAGAGCACTACGCAACCAAAGAAAAGGAAATGCTCGCAATAAAATGAGCTCTTAAATCGCTCAGAAATTACTTATATGGATCTGCTAAATTGAGAATTTACACAGACCATATGCCTTTAATATATGCTCTGAATAATAAAAATCTGAACTTCAAACTTAAGAGATGGAAAGCATTTTTAGAAGACTTTAATTATGAACTACGATATAAGTCCGGTAGCACTAATACTGTGGCCGACGCGCTATCAAGACCCCCGAAGGAAGAAACTCGCACAGATACATTACCACAGGCGGGTGGCGACACTTCTCAAATAAACGCCCTGACATCTACCCAACATAGCGACGAAAGCTCATCGCAAAATTTATTACAATATACAGACGCACCTGTAAACGTATTCAAAAATCGAATTTTTATAACTTCTGATGAAGGAGAACCGTCTTATAATTTGAAATAGTTTTTCCAACCTTTCACAGACACGCTATAAACGAGCCTAATACAACGCCGGAAGTTCTCAATAATATCTTAAAGAAATTTCTCAATCCATCTGTAGTTAACTGTATCAAGACAACAGATAATATCATGGGAAAGTTACAGGAATTATTCCAGGCTAATTTCACCCAAATTAAGGTTAAACATTCTAGAATTATGCTAAAAGATTTGAAAAGCGAAGAGGAACAAGAATCCGAAATTATAAAAGAACATAATAGGGCACATAGAAATAGTACTGAAAATAAAACACAGTTGTTAAAAAAATTTTATTTTCCTAAAATGCATTCGAAAATAAAGAAAATTACAAAATTATGTAAGGTCTGTAAAGAAAATAAATATGAAACAAAACCTGATAAAACTGTCATACACGAAACACCGATTCCTCAGTTTCCCGGACAGATTGTTCACATGGACATTTATATCACAGAGAAAAAAAAAACAATATTGACGGCAATAGACAAATTCTCCAAGTACGCACAAGTTAAAATTTTGAAATCTAGAGCAGTTGAAGATGTTAGGGAACCTGTTAGAGAGATAATTATTTCTTTTGGAATTCCAGAGATAGCAGTTATTGACAATGAAAAGGCATTGATTTCAAAGTCCATTATATTTATGTTAGATAATCAATATAATGTTAAGTTATTCAAAATTCCTCCTTATAGTAGTAATGTTAACGGGCAAATAGAACGTTTTCACTCGACCTTATCAGAATTAATGCGATGTTTTAAAACAGAAAATGTTCACAAAACATTCTCTGAACTTCTGCACAGGTCAGTCTACGAATACAATAATTCAATACATTCTACTATTCAAAGGAAACCCATTGAAGAGATGAAATTACAAAAAAAAACTCAAAGAAAAACATCTGGACGACAGGAACTATCATAACAAAAATAAATGCGAAATAAAGACTTACGATCCAGGACAGACCATTTTCGTGCAAGAAAATAAGAGATTAGATACAAATCTTAGCAAAGTCTACAGACAGGAAATAGTAAAAGAAAACAAGAATACCACAATTCTCACAGAATCAGGGAAAATTGTCCACAAGAATAATACAAGGAACTAATAAATAACAATTTTCAGATCGCTTTTTGGTTTAACAATGGCTGACGTTAAAATACTGGACTATACGAACTCCCATATTGTGACTTTCAATCCTGGAACGGCAAAATTACAGACAGGAACACTTAAAATAATACATGTAATAGAGACTGATGAATGCCAATAGCTAATCAGTGATATGATACAGACAGTAAGCCAAAATGTTAGTGAATATCACTTAATTCGTCCTTTCCTAGTACACGAAATGACGGAGATTCATGGGTATTTAGATAGGCTAAGGCCAAAGGTAAAACGATCTCTGAATTTTATCGGATCAGCATGGAAGCGGATTGCGGGAAATCCAGACCATGATGACTTCGAATTAATTACGCAAAAAACTAACAGAGTATTGGCTAATAATAACAAACAAGTCGTCATTAACAAATTGTCGCTAGAGAAAATAAATGAATTAACAATTTAAACTAATGAAATCATAAAACACATAAATTATAATGAAACTGGAAAAGAAAAACTCATTACTGATTTAAGAATTAAGATAAGCATACTAAAAGAAGAATTAATTAATATCCAATATGCCATGCATTGGGCAAAATTAGGCATTGTAAATTCCTTTATATTAACGTCAAACGAAATAAACATTGTAAATGAAATAGTAAATAGAGATTCTATTCCATATGTTAATATAGGACAGGTGTTTGAATTTGCAGAAACAAAAATTGCATCAAATAGCAATTCACTTGTCTATATTATAAATATCCCAACCACAGATAAAGTTTTATGTAATAAATTATTAATTAAACCAATAAAATTTGGGAAATTTATAAGCAAACTTAATTTCAAAAATGTACTGTTATGTAAAAAAGTTTCTTTGGTATACGAAATGATTTAACAATTATAATAATATTACCATCTGTAATAATGATAATTTAGTTTCTCTTAATGTTTAGTTAATTTAATTAAGAGTAAACCATCTAACTGCAGTATAATAGATAATCGTCATATTCCTAGGGTAGAGGAAATATCCCCTATTACGATGTTTTTAAACCCATTTAACGGCACTATCCGCCTCAATGGAGAGCCACCACAACTTCTGGGAATATATGTCATACAATTCCACAATACAACAAAAATAATCGAAAATAAATAAAAATAATAAGAAAAAACGCTATCATTGGAAATAATTAAAGAACTCCAAATGAACAACATAGAGACTATAGATTTATTGACGAACCATAATAAAGGGAGTCTGATAGCCACTTTTGGACTTTCTTTAATGGCAATACTATCAGTGGGTTTTATGCTATTAAAATACGTATTAATGAAAAGGAAAAAGGAATTGCTTGTACTACCACCTCCAAATTCATGTTCCATGTATGAACCATCCGAGGTGCAAAAAATAAATTCATGCGGCATCGAAGGAATTTTGCATTTCGAATATTCCTTACCGATCGAGGACGCTCGGATTTGAGGGGGGAAGTGCTAATACCAAAAACGCTACAGTTTGCGTTTCCCACATTTCGTTAACGTGTTAACACAGAAAATGCTAACATTAGCTTTTTTCCCACACTCCAATAATTATCCAGAATTGTCAACAACAACCGGAAGTCGCGTGGAGGCATTAACCAATAACTAAGTATGCCAATCAACACACGCGAAATACTCCAGACGCTGATTAACAGAAAATTTATTATGCTGACGATGTAATAATATTTAGAATAAGTTATTGTTAAGAATAATAATGTAATTTACCAAGAACACCCTTTACCAAGAACATCAAAGTGGGTATAGATGCAGTTTTCTATATAACCAGAAATCACTGGAGGACTTTATTGGAGGTACACTATATTATGGCCATATTACTAAAGAGATTCATATAGCATAAAACAGAAAATGGGCCATGTAGGTCCACTTCTTCGTATAGCCCCCATATAACGGTACCACCTGATATTCGGTATTCTGATGATTTTAGCGACATTAGTTACCGCAATTGTTTCAAATTTCGCATTTGAAGTTCGTAATGGATACTACAGCCTATGACAAAAAATTGTCTGTACAGGTCCACGTTTTACAACTTCCATGGTTCCTCCCTATATTCGGAATTTTGATTTTAGCTACATTTGAGATTTTAGCTACATTATAAACAGATTTTTTTCAAGTTTCGCATTTGAATATTGTAATGGCTTGTGACAAAAGTTGCCCATCCAGGTCCCCGTCGTCGTACAGACCCTAATATACGGCTACGTTAGGTATTTTTAAGATTTTAACAGAATTTAATATATATATATATATATATATATATATATATATATATATATATATATATATATATATATATATATATATATATATATATATATATATATATATATATATATATATATATATATATATATATATATATATATATATATATATATATATATATATGTATATGTATGGAACTAATAAATAACAATTTTCAGATCGCTTTTTGGTTTAACAATGGC
The DNA here is from genome assembly GCF_030504385.1 of Musca domestica. Lineage (NCBI taxonomy): Eukaryota > Metazoa > Arthropoda > Insecta > Diptera > Muscidae > Musca > Musca domestica. The sequence continues at coordinate 1,564,180 of NW_026712133.1, read as the reverse complement.
TGACGTTAAAATACTGGACTATACGAACTCCCATATTGTGACTTTCAATCCTGGAACGGCAAAATTACAGACAGGAACACTTAAAATAATACATGTAATAGAGACTGATGAATGCCAATAGCTAATCAGTGATATGATACAGACAGTAAGCCAAAATGTTAGTGAATATCACTTAATTCGTCCTTTCCTAGTACACGAAATGACGGAGATTCATGGGTATTTAGATAGGCTAAGGCCAAAGGTAAAACGATCTCTGAATTTTATCGGATCAGCATGGAAGCGGATTGCGGGAAATCCAGACCATGATGACTTCGAATTAATTACGCAAAAAACTAACAGAGTATTGGCTAATAATAACAAACAAGTCGTCATTAACAAATTGTCGCTAGAGAAAATAAATGAATTAACAATTTAAACTAATGAAATCATAAAACACATAAATTATAATGAAACTGGAAAAGAAAAACTCATAACTGATTTAAGAATTAAGATAAGCATACTAAAAGAAGAATTAATTAATATCCAATATGCCATGCATTGGGCAAAATTAGGCATTGTAAATTCCTTTATATTAACGTCAAACGAAATAAACATTGTAAATGAAATAGTAAATAGAGATTCTATTCCATATGTTAATATAGGACAGGTGTTTGAATTTGCAGAAACAAAAATTGCATCAAATAGCAATTCACTTGTCTATATTATAAATATCCCAACCACAGATAAAGTTTTATGTAATAAATTATTAATTAAACCAATAAAATTTGGGAAATTTATAAGCAAACTTAATTTCAAAAATGTACTGTTATGTAAAAAAGTTTCTTTGGTATACGAAATGATTTAACAATTATAATAATATTACCATCTGTAATAATGATAATTTAGTTTCTCTTAATGTTTAGTTAATTTAATTAAGAGTAAACCATCTAACTGCAGTATAATAGATAATCGTCATATTCCTAGGGTAGAGGAAATATCCCCTATTACGATGTTTTTAAACCCATTTAACGGCACTATCCGCCTCAATGGAGAGCCACCACAACTTCTGGGAATATATGTCATACAATTCCACAATACAACAAAAATAATCGAAAATAAATAAAAATAATAAGAAAAAACGCTATCATTGGAAATAATTAAAGAACTCCAAATGAACAACACAGAGACTATAGATTTATTGACGAACCATAATAAAGGGAGTCTGATAGCCACTTTTGGACTTTCTTTAATGGCAATACTATCAGTGGGTTTTATGCTATTAAAATACGTATTAATGAAAAGGAAAAAGGAATTGCTTGTACTACCACCTCCAAATTCATGTTCCATGTATGAACCATCCGAGGTGCAAAAACTAAATTCAAGCGGCATCGAAGGAATTTTGCATTTCGAATATTCCTTACCGATCGAGGACGCTCGGATTTGAGGGGGGAAGTGTTAATACCAAAAACGCTACAGTTTGCGTTTCCCACATTTCGTTAACGTGTTAACACAGAAAATGCTAACATTAGCTTTTTTCCCACACTCCAATAATTATCCAGAATTGTCAACAACAACCGGAAGTCGCGTGGAGGCATTAACCAATAACTAAGTATGCCAATCAACACACGCGAAATACTCCAGACGCTGATTAACAGAAAATTTATTATGCTGACGATGTAATAATATTTAGAATAAGTTATTGTTAAGAATAATAATGTAATTTACCAAGAACACCCTTTACCAAGAACATCAAAGTGGGTATAGATGCAGTTTTCTATATAACCAGAAATCACTGGAGGACTTTATTGGAGGTACACTATATTATGGCCATATTACTAAAGAGATTCATATAGCATAAAACAGAAAATGGGCCATGTAGGTCCACTTCTTCGTATAGCCCCCATATAACGGTACCACCTGATATTCGGTATTCTGATGATTTTAGCGACATTAGTTACCGCAATTGTTTCAAATTTCGCATTTGAAGTTCGTAATGGATACTACAGCCTATGACAAAAAATTGTCTGTACAGGTCCACGTTTTACAACTTCCATGGTTCCTCCCTATATTCGGAATTTTGATTTTAGCTACATTTGAGATTTTAGCTACATTATAAACAGATTTTTTTCAAGTTTCGCATTTCAATATTGTAATGGCTTGTGACAAAAGTTGCCCATCCAGGTCCCCGTCGTCGTACAGACCCTAATATACGGCTACGTTAGGTATTTTTAAGATTTTAACAGAATTTAATATATATATATATATATATATATATATATATATATATATATATATATAGATATGTATATATATATATATATATATATATATATATATATATATATATATATATATATATATATATATATATATATATACATATATATATATATATACTTGTGACAAAAGTTGCCCATCCAGGTCCACGTCGTCATACAGACCCTAATATACGGCTACGTTAGGTATTTTTAAGATTTTAACAGAATGTTATATATATATATAACTAGATATATATATATATATATATATATATATATATATATAAAATTCTGTTAAAATCTTAAAAATACCTAACGTAGCCGTATATTAGGGTCTGTACGACGACGTGGACCTGGATGGGCAACTTTTGTCACAAGCCATTACAATATTCAAATGCGAAACTTCAAAAAAATCTGTTTATAATGTAGCTAAAATCTCAAATGTAGCTAAAATCAAAATTCCGAATATAGGGAGGAACCATGGAAGTTGTAAAACGTGGACCTGCACAGACAATTTTTTGTCATAGGCTGTAGTATCCATTACGAACTTCAAATGCGAAATTTGAAACAATTGCGGTAACTACTGTCGCTAAAATCATCATTATTACATAAGATTTGAAAAGCGAAGAGGATCAAGAATCCGAAATTATAAAAGAACATAATAGGGCACATAGAAATAGTACTGAAAATAAAACACAGTTGTTAACAAAATTTTATTTTCCTAAAATGCATTCGAAAATAAAGAAAATTACAAAATTATGTAAGGTCTGTAAAGAAAATAAATATGAAACAAAACCTGATAAACTGTCATACACGAAACACCGATTCCTCAGTTTCCCGGACAGATTGTTCACATGGACATTTATATCACAGAGAAAAAAACAATATTGACGGCAATAGACAAATTCTCCAAGTACGCACAAGTTAAAATTTCGAATTCTAGAGCAGTTGAAGATGTTATGGAACCTGTTAGAGAGATAATTATTTCTTTCGGAATTCCAGAGATAGTAGTTATTGACAATGAAAAGGCATTGATTTCAAAGTCCATTATATTTATGTTTGATAATCAATATAATGTTAAGGTATTCAAAATTTATCCTTATAGTAGTAATGTTAACGGGCAAATAGAACGTTTTCACTCGACCTTATCAGAATTAATGCGATGTTTTAAAACAGAAAATGTTCACAAAACATTCTCTGAACTTCTGCACAGGTCAGTCTACGAATACAATAATTCAATACATTCTACTATTCAAAGGAAACCCATTGAAGAGATGAAATTACAAAAAAAAACTCAAAGAAAAACATCTGGACGACAGGAACTATCATAACAAAAATAAATGCGAAACAAAGACTTACGATCCAGGACAGACCATTTTCGTGCAAGAAAATAAGAGATTAGATACAAATCTTAGCAAAGTCTACAGACAGGAAATAGTAAAAGAAAACAAGAATACCACAATTCTCACAGAATCAGGGAAAATTGTCCACAAGAATAATACAAGGAACTAATAAATAACAATTTTCAGATCGCTTTTTGGTTTAACAATGGCTGACGTTAAAATACTGGACTATACGAACTCCCATATTGTGACTTTCAATCCTGGAACGGCAAAATTACAGACAGGAACATTTAAAATAATACATGTAATAGAGACTGATGAATGCCAATAGCTAATCAGTGATATGATACAGACAGTAAGCCAAAATGTTAGTGAATATCACTTAATTCGTCCTTTCCTAGTACACGAAATGACGGAGATTCGTGGGTATTTAGATAGGCTAAGGCCAAAGGTAAAACGATCTCTGAATTTTATCGGATCAGCATGGAAGCGGATTGCGGGAAATCCAGACCATGATAACTTCGAATTAATTACGCAAAAAACTAACAGAGTATTGGCTAATAATAACAAACAAGTCGTCATTAACAAATTGTCGCTAGAGAAAATAAATGAATTAACAATTTAAGCTAATGAAATCATAAAACACATAAATTATAATGAAACTGGAAAAGAAAAACTCATAACTGATTTAAGAATTAAGATAAGCATACTAAAAGAAGAATTAATTAATATCCAATATGCCATGCATTGGGCAAAATTAGGCATTGTAAATTCCTTTATATTAACGTCAAACGAAATAAACATTGTAAATGAAATAGTAAATAGAGATTCTATTCCATATGTTAATATAGGACAGGTGTTTGAATTTGCAGAAACAAAAATTGCATCAAATAGCAATTCACTTGTCTATATTATAAATATCCCAACCACAGATAAAGTTTTATGTAATAAATTATTAATTAAACCAATAAAATTTGGGAAATTTATAAGCAAACTTAATTTCAAAAATGTACTGTTATGTAAAAAAGTTTCTTTGGTATACGAAATGATTTAACAATTATAATAATATTACCATCTGTAATAATGATAATTTAGTTTCTCTTAATGTTTAGTTAATTTAATTAAGAGTAAACCATCTAACTGCAGTATAATAGATAATCGTCATATTCCTAGGGTAGAGGAAATATCCCCTGGTACGATGTTTTTAAACCCATTTAACGGCACTATCCGCCTCAATGGAGAGCCACCACAACTTCTGGGAATATATGTCATACAATTCCACAATACAACAAAAATAATCGAAAATAAATAAAAATAATAAGAAAAAACGCTATCATTGGAAATAATTAAAGAACTCCAAATGAACAACACAGAGACTATAGATTTATTGACGAACCATAATAAAGGGAGTCTGATAGCCACTTTTGGACTTTCTTTAATGGCAATACTATCAGTGGGTTTTATGCTATTAAAATACGTATTAATGAAAAGGAAAAAGGAATTGCTTGTACTACCACCTCCAAATTCATGTTCCATGTATGAACCATCCGAGGTGCAAAAAATAAATTTAAGCGGCATCGAAGGAATTTTGCATTTCGAATATTCCTTACCGATCGAGGACGCTCGGATTTGAGGGGGGAAGTGTTAATACCAAAAACGCTACAGTTTGCGTTTCCCACATTTCGTTAACGTGTTAACACAGAAAATGCTAACATTAGCTTTTTTCCCACACTCCAATAATTATCCAGAATTGTCAACAACAACCGGAAGTCGCGTGGAGGCATTAACCAATAACTAAGTATGCCAATCAACACACGCGAAATACTCCAGACGCTGATTAACAGAAAATTTATTATGCTGACGATGTAATAATATTTAGAATAAGTTATTGTTAAGAATAATAATGTAATTTACCAAGAACACCCTTTACCAAGAACATCAAAGTGGGTATAGATGCAGTTTTCTACATAACCAGAAATCACTGGAGGACTTTATTGGAGGTACACAATATTATGGCCATATTACTAAAGAGATATATATAGCATAAAACAGAAAATGGGCCATGTATGTCTACTTCTTCGTATAGCCCCCATATAACGGTACCACCTGATATTCGGTATTCTGATGATTTTAGCGACATTAGTTACCGCAATTGTTTCAAATTTCGCATTTGAAGTTCGTAATGGATACTACAGCCTATGACAAAAAATTGTCTGTGCAGGTCCACGTTTTACAACTTCCATGGTTCCTCCCTATATTCGGATATATATATATATATATATATATATATATATATATATATATATATATAAATATAAATAAATATAAATATATATATATATATATATATATATATATATATAAATATATATATATATATATATAAATATATATATATACTCGAAATACTCCAGACGCTGATTAACACAAAATTTATTATGCTGACGGTGTAATAATATTTAGAATAAGTTATTGTTAAGAATAATAATGTAATTTACCAAGAACACCCTTTACCAAGAACATCAAAGTGGGTATAGATGCAGTTTTCTATATAACCAGAAATCACTGGAGGACTTTATTGGAGGTACACTATATTATGGCCATATTACTAAAGAGATTCATATAGCATAAAACAGAAAATGGGCCATGTAGGTCCACTTCTTCGTATAGCCCCCATATAACGGTACCACCTGATATTCGGTATTCTGATGATTTTAGCGACATTAGTTACCGCAATTGTTTCAAATTTCGCATTTGAAGTTCGTAATGGATACTACAGCCTATGACAAAAAATTGTCTGTACAGGTCCACGTTTTACAACTTCCATGGTTCCTCCCTATATTCGGAATTTTGATTTTAGCTACATTTGAGATTTTAGCTACATTATAAACAGATTTTTTTTAAGTTTCGCATTTGAATATTGTAATGGCTTGTGACAAAAGTTGCCCATCCAGGTCCCCGTCGTCGTACAGACCCTAATATACGGCTACGTTAGGTATTTTTAAGATTTTAACAGAATTTAATATATATATATATATATATATATATATATATATACATATATATATATATATATATATATATACTTGTGACAAAAGTTGCCCATCCAGGTCCACGTCGTCATACAGACCCTAATATACGGCTACGTTAGGTATTTTTAAGATTTTAACAGAATGTTATATATATATATATAACTAGATATATGTATATATATATATATATATATATATATATATATAATTCTGTTAAAATCTTAAAAATACCTAACGTAGCCGTATATTAGGGTCTGTACGACGACGTGGACCTGGATGGGCAACTTTTGTCACAAGCCATTACAATATTCAAATGCGAAACTTGAAAAAAATCTGTTTATAATGTAGCTAAAATCTCAAATGTAGCTAAAATCAAAATTCCGAATATAGGGAGGAACCATGGAAGTTGTAAAACGTGGACCTGCACAGACAATTTTTTGTCATAGGCTGTAGTATCCATTACGAACTTCAAATGCGAAATTTGAAACAATTGCGGTAACTACTGTCGCTAAAATCATCATTATTACATAAGATTTGAAAAGCGAAGAGGATCAAGAATCCGAAATTATAAAAGAACATAATAGGGCACATAGAAATAGTACTGAAAATAAAACACAGTTGTTAACAAAATTTTATTTTCCTAAAATGCATTCGAAAATAAAGAAAATTACAAAATTATGTAAGGTCTGTAAAGAAAATAAATATGAAACAAAACCTGATAAACTGTCATACACGAAACACCGATTCCTCAGTTTCCCGGACAGATTGTTCACATGGACATTTATATCACAGAGAAAAAAACAATATTGACGGCAATAGACAAATTCTCCAAGTACGCACAAGTTAAAATTTCGAATTCTAGAGCAGTTGAAGATGTTATGGAACCTGTTAGAGAGATAATTATTTCTTTCGGAATTCCAGAGATAGTAGTTATTGACAATGAAAAGGCATTGATTTCAAAGTCCATTATATTTATGTTAGATAATCAATATAATGTTAAGGTATTCAAAATTTATCCTTATAGTAGTAATGTTAACGGGCAAATAGAACGTTTTCACTCGACCTTATCAGAATTAATGCGATGTTTTAAAACAGAAAATGTTCACAAAACATTCTCTGAACTTCTGCACAGGTCAGTCTACGAATACAATAATTCAATACATTCTACTATTCAAAGGAAACCCATTGAAGAGATGAAATTACAAAAAAAAACTCAAAGAAAAACATCTGGACGACAGGAACTATCATAACAAAAATAAATGCGAAACAAAGACTTACGATCCAGGACAGACCATTTTCGTGCAAGAAAATAAGAGATTAGATACAAATCTTAGCAAAGTCTACAGACAGGAAATAGTAAAAGAAAACAAGAATACCACAATTCTCACAGAATCAGGGAAAATTGTCCACAAGAATAATACAAGGAACTAATAAATAACAATTTTCAGATCGCTTTTTGGTTTAACAATGGCTGACGTTAAAATACTGGACTATACGAACTCCCATATTGTGACTTTCAATCCTGGAACGGCAAAATTACAGACAGGAACATTTAAAATAATACATGTAATAGAGACTGATGAATGCCAATAGCTAATCAGTGATATGATACAGACAGTAAGCCAAAATGTTAGTGAATATCACTTAATTCGTCCTTTCCTAGTACACGAAATGACGGAGATTCGTGGGTATTTAGATAGGCTAAGGCCAAAGGTAAAACGATCTCTGAATTTTATCGGATCAGCATGGAAGCGGATTGCGGGAAATCCAGACCATGATAACTTCGAATTAATTACGCAAAAAACTAACAGAGTATTGGCTAATAATAACAAACAAGTCGTCATTAACAAATTGTCGCTAGAGAAAATAAATGAATTAACAATTTAAGCTAATGAAATCATAAAACACATAAATTATAATGAAACTGGAAAAGAAAAACTCATAACTGATTTAAGAATTAAGATAAGCATACTAAAAGAAGAATTAATTAATATCCAATATGCCATGCATTGGGCAAAATTAGGCATTGTAAATTCCTTTATATTAACGTCAAACGAAATAAACATTGTAAATGAAATAGTAAATAGAGATTCTATTCCATATGTTAATATAGGACAGGTGTTTGAATTTGCAGAAACAAAAATTGCATCAAATAGCAATTCACTTGTCTATATTATAAATATCCCAACCACAGATAAAGTTTTATGTAATAAATTATTAATTAAACCAATAAAATTTGGGAAATTTATAAGCAAACTTAATTTCAAAAATGTACTGTTATGTAAAAAAGTTTCTTTGGTATACGAAATGATTTAACAATTATAATAATATTACCATCTGTAATAATGATAATTTAGTTTCTCTTAATGTTTAGTTTATTTAATTAAGAGTAAACCATCTAACTGCAGTATAATAGATAATCGTCATATTCCTAGGGTAGAGGATATATCCCCTGGTACGATGTTTTTAAACCCATTTAACGGCACTATCCGCCTCAATGGAGAGCCACCACAACTTCTGGGAATATATGTCATACAATTCCACAATACAACAAAAATAATCGAAAATAAATAAAAATAATAAGAAAAAACGCTATCATTGGAAATAATTAAAGAACTCCAAATGAACAACACAGAGACTATAGATTTATTGACGAACCATAATAAAGGGAGTCTGATAGCCACTTTTGGACTTTCTTTAATGGCAATACTATCAGTGGGTTTTATGCTATTAAAATACGTATTAATGAAAAGGAAAAAGGAATTGCTTGTACTACCACCTCCAAATTCATGTTCCATGTATGAACCATCCGAGGTGCAAAAAATAAATTTAAGCGGCATCGAAGGAATTTTGCATTTCGAATATTCCTTACCGATCGAGGACGCTCGGATTTGAGGGGGGAAGTGTTAATACCAAAAACGCTACAGTTTGCGTTTCCCACATTTCGTTAACGTGTTAACACAGAAAATGCTAACATTAGCTTTTTTCCCACACTCCAATAATTATCCAGAATTGTCAACAACAACCGGAAGTCGCGTGGAGGCATTAACCAATAACTAAGTATGCCAATCAACACACGCGAAATACTCCAGACGCTGATTAACAGAAAATTTATTATGCTGACGATGTAATAATATTTAGAATAAGTTATTGTTAAGAATAATAATGTAATTTACCAAGAACACCCTTTACCAAGAACATCAAAGTGGGTATAGATGCAGTTTTCTACATAACCAGAAATCACTGGAGGACTTTATTGGAGGTACACAATATTATGGCCATATTACTAAAGAGATATATATAGCATAAAACAGAAAATGGGCCATGTATGTCCACTTCTTCGTATAGCCCCCATATAACGGTACCACCTGATATTCGGTATTCTGATGATTTTAGCGACATTAGTTACCGCAATTGTTTCAAATTTCGCATTTGAAGTTCGTAATGGATACTACAGCCTATGACAAAAAATTGTCTGTGCAGGTCCACGTTTTACAACTTCCATGGTTCCTCCCTATATTCGGATATATATATATATAAATATATATATATATATATATATATATATATATATATATATATATATATATATATATATATATATATATATATAAATATAAATAAATATAAATATATATATATATATATATATAAATATATATATAAATATATATATATACTCGAAATACTCCAGACGCTGATTAACATAAAATTTATTATGCTGACGATGTAATAATATTTAGAATAAGTTATTGTTAAGAATAATAATGTAATTTACCAAGAACACCCTTTACCAAGAACATCAAAGTGGGTATAGATGCAGTTTTCTACATAACCAGAAATCACTGGAGGACTTTACTGGAGGTACACAATATTATGGCCATATTACCATATTATATATAAAAAATTCTGTTAAAATCTTAAAAATACCTAACGTAGCCGTATATTAGGGTCTGTACGACGACGTGGACCTGGATGGGCAACTTTTGTCACAAGCCATTACAATATTCAAATGCGAAACTTGAAAAAAATCTGTTTATAATGTAGCTAAAATCTCAAATGTAGCTAAAATCAAAATTCCGAATATATGGAGGAACCATGGAAATTGTAAAATGTGGACCTGCACAGACAATTTTTTGTCATAGGCTGTAGTATCCATTACGAACTTCAAATCCGATATTTGAAACAATTGCGGTAACTAATGTCGCTAAAATCATCAGAATACCGAATATCAGTTGGTACCGTTATATGGGGGCTATACGAAGAAGTGGACCTACATGGTCCATTTTCTGTTTTATGCTATATGAATCTCTTTAGTAATATGGCCATAATATTGTGTACCTCCAATATATATATATATATATATATATAAAATTTTGTTAAAATCTTAAAAATACCTAACGTAGCCGTATATTAGGGTCTGTACGACGACGTGGACCTGGATGGGCAACTTTTGTCACAAGCCATTACAATATTCAAATGCGAAACTTAAAAAAAATCTGTTTATAATGTAGCTAAAATCTCAAATGTAGCTAAAATCAAAATTCCGAATATAGGGAGGAACCATGGAAGTTGTAAAACGTGGACCTGCACAGACAATTTTTTGTCATAGGCTGTAGTATCCATTACGAACTTCAAATGCGAAATTTGAAACAATTGCGGTAACTAAGTTCGCTAAAATCATCAGAATACCGAATATCAGGTGGTACCGTTATATGGGGGCTATACGAAGAAGTGGACCTACATGGCCCATTTTCTGTTTTATGCTATATGAATCTCTTTAGTAATATGGCCATAATATTGTGTACCTCCAATAAAGTCCTCCAGTGATTTCTGGTTATGTAGAAAACTGCATCTATACCCACTTTGATGTTCTTGGTAAAGGGTGTTCTTGGTAAATTACATTATCATTCTTAACAATAACTTATTCTAAATATTATTACATCGTCAGTATAATAAATTTTCTGTTAATCAGCGTCTGGAGTATTTCGCGTGTGTTGATTGGCATACTTAGTTATTGGTTAATGCCTCCACGCGACTTCCGGTTGTTGTTGACAATTCTGGATAATTATTGGAGTGTGGGAAAAAGCTAATGTTAGCATTTTCTGTGTTAACACGTTAACGAAATGTGGGAAACGCAAACTGTAGTGTTTTTGGTATTAGCACTTCCCCCCTCAAATCCGGGCGTCCTCGATCGGTAAAATTCCTTCGATGCCGCTTGAATTTATTTTTTGCACCTCGGATGGTTCATACATGGAACATGAATTTGGAGGTGGTAGTACAAGCAATTCCTTTTTCCTTTTCATTAATACGTATTTTAATAGCATAAAACCCACTGATAGTATTGCCATTAAAGAAAGTCCAAAAGTGGCTATCAGACTCCCTTTATTATGGTTCGTCAATAAATCTATAGTCTCTATGTTGTTCATTTGGAGTTCTTTAATTATTTCCAATGATAGCGTTTTTTCTTATTATTTTTATTTATTTTCGATTATTTTTGTTGTATTGTGGAATTGTATGACATATATTCCCAGAAGTTGTGGTGGCTCTCCATTGAGGCGGATAGTGCCGTTAAATGGGTTTAAAAACATCGTACCAGGGGATATATCCTCTACCCTAGGAATATGACGATTATCTATTATACTGCAGTTAGATGGTTTACTCTTAATTAAATTAACTAAACATTAAGAGAAACTAAATTATCATTATTACAGATGGTAATATTATTATAATTGTTAAATCATTTCGTATACCAAAGAAACTTTTTTACATAACAGTACATTTTTGAAATTAAGTTTGCTTATAAATTTCCCAAATTTTATTGGTTTAATTAATAATTTATTACATAAAACTTTATCTGTGGTTGGGATATTTATAATATAGACAAGTGAATTGCTATTTGATGCAACTTTTGTTTCTGCAAATTCAAACACCTGTCCTATATTAACATATGGAATAGAATCTCTATTTACTATTTCATTTACAATGTTTATTGCGTTTGACGTTAATATAAAGGAATTTACAATGCCTAATTTTGCCCAATGCATGGCATATTGGATATTAATTAATTCTTCTTTTAGTATGCTTATCTTAATTCTTAAATCAGTTATGAGTTTTTCTTTTCCAGTTTCATTATAATTTATGTGTTTTATGATTTCATTAGCTTAAATTGTTAATTCATTTATTTTCTCTAGCGACAATTTGTTAATGACGACTTGTTTGTTATTATTAGCCAATACTCTGTTAGTTTTTTGCGTAATTAATTCGAAGTTATCATGGTCTGGATTTCCCGCAATCCGCTTCCATGCTGATCCGATAAAATTCAGAGATCGTTTTACCTTTGGCCTTAGCCTATCTAAATACCCACGAATCTCCGTCATTTCGTGTACTAGGAAAGGACGAATTAAGTGATATTCACTAACATTTTGGCTTACTGTCTGTATCATATCACTGATTAGCTATTGGCATTCATCAGTCTCTATTACATGTATTATTTTAAATGTTCCTGTCTGTAATTTTGCCGTTCCAGGATTGAAAGTCACAATATGGGAGTTCGTATAGTCCAGTATTTTAACGTCAGCCATTGTTAAACCAAAAAGCGATCTGAAAATTGTTATTTATTAGTTCCTTGTATTATTCTTGTGGACAATTTTCCCTGATTCTGTGAGAATTGTGGTATTCTTGTTTTCTTTTACTATTTCCTGTCTGTAGACTTTGCTAAGATTTGTATCTAATCTCTTATTTTCTTGCACGAAAATGGTCTGTCCTGGATCGTAAGTCTTTGTTTCGCATTTATTTTTGTTATGATAGTTCCTGTCGTCCAGATGTTTTTCTTTGAGTTTTTTTTTTTGTAATTTCATCTCTTCAATGGGTTTCCTTTGAATAGTAGAATGTATTGAATTATTGTATTCGTAGACTGACCTGTGCAGAAGTTCAGAGAATGTTTTGTGAACATTTTCTGTTTTAAAACATCGCATTAATTCTGATAAGGTCGAGTGAAAACGTTATATTTGCCCGTTAACATTACTACTATAAGGAGGAATTTTGAATACCTTAACATTATATTGATTATCTAACATAAATATAATGGACTTTGAAATCAATGCCTTTTCGTTGTCAATAACTGCTATCTCTGGAATTCCAAAAGAAATAATTATCTCTCTAACAGGTTCCCTAACATCTTCAACTGCTCTAGATTTCAAAATTTTAACTTGTGCGTACTTGGAGAATTTGTCTATTGCCGTCAATATTGTTTTTTTTTTTCTCTGTGATATAAATGTCCATGTGAACAATCTGTCCGGGAAACTGAGAAATCGGTGTTTCGTGTATGACAGTTTTATCAGGTTTTGTTTCATATTTATTTTCTTTACAGACCTTACATAATTTTGTAATTTTCTTTATTTTCGAATGCATTTTAGGAAAAAAAAAACAATATTGACGGCAATAGACAAATTCTCCAAGTACGCACAAGTTAAAATTTTGAAATCTAGAGCAGTTGAAGATGTTAGGGAACCTGTTAGAGAGATAATTATTTCTTTTGGAATTCCAGAGATAGCAGTTATTGACAATGAAAAGGCATTGATTTCAAAGTCCATTATATTTATGTTAGATAATCAATATAATGTTAAGGTATTCAAAATTCCTCCTTATAGTAGTAATGTTAACGGGCAAATAGAACGTTTTCACTCGACCTTATCAGAATTAATGCGATGTTTTAAAACAGAAAATGTTCACAAAACATTCTCTGAACTTCTGCACAGGTCAGTCTACGAATACAATAATTCAATACATTCTACTATTCAAAGGAAACCCATTGAAGAGATGAAATTACAAAAAAAAACTCAAAGAAAAACATCTGGACGACAGGAACTATCATAACAAAAATAGATGCGAAACAAAGACTTACGGTCCAGGACAGACCATTTTCGTGTAAGAAAATAAGAGATTAGATACAAATCTTAGCAAAGTCTACAGACAGGAAATAGTAAAAGAAAACAACAATACCACAATTATCACAGAATCAGGGAAAATTGTCCACAAGAATAATACAAGGAACTAATAAATAACAATTTTCAGATAGCTTTTTGGTTTAACAATGGCTGACGTTAAAATACTGGACTATACGAACTCCCATATTGTGACTTTCAATCCTGGAACGGCAAAATTACAGACAGGAACATTTAAAATAATACATGTAATAGAGACTGATGAATGCCAATAGCTAATCAGTGATATGATACAGACAGTAAGCCAAAATGTTAGTGAATATCACTTAATTCGTCCTTTCCTAGTACACGAAATGACGGAGATTCATGGGTATTTAGATAGGCTAAGGCCAAAGGTAAAACGATCTCTGAATTTTATCGGATCAGCATGGAAGCGGATTGCGGGAAATCCAGACCATGATGACTTCGAATTAATTACGCAAAAAACTAACAGAGTATTGGCTAATAATAACAAACCAGTCGTCATTAACAAATTGTCGCTAGAGAAAATAAATGAATTAACAATTTAAACTAATGAAATCATAAAACACATAAATTATAATGAAACTGGAAAAGAAAAACTCATAACTGATTTATGAATTAAGATAAGCATACTAGAAGAAGAATTAATTAATATCCAATATGCCATGCATTGGGCAAAATTAGGCATTGTAAATTCCTTTATATTAACGTCAAACGAAATAAACATTGTAAATGAAATAGTAAATAGAGATTCTATTCCATATGTTAATATAGGACAGGTGTTTGAATTTGCAGAAACAAAAATTGCATCAAATAGCAATTCACTTGTCTATATTATAAATATCCCAACCACAGATAAAGTTTTATGTAATAAATTATTAATTAAACCAATAAAATTTGGGAAATTTATAAGCAAACTTAATTTCAAAAATGTACTGTTATGTAAAAAAGTTTCTTTGGTATACGAAATGATTTAACAATTATAATAATATTACCATCTGTAATAATGATAATTTAGTTTCTCTTAATGTTTAGTTAATTTAATTAAGAGTAAACCATCTAACTGCAGTATAATAGATAATCGTCATATTCCTAGGGTAGAGGAAATATCCCCTGGTACGATGTTTTTAAACCCATTTAACGGCACTATCCGCCTCAATGGAGAGCCACCACAACTTCTGGGAATATATGTCATACAATTCCACAATACAACAAAAATAATCGAAAATAAATAAAAATAATAAGAAAAAACGCTATCATTGGAAATAATTAAAGAACTCCAAATGAACAACACAGAGACTATAGATTTATTGACGAACCATAATAAAGGGAGTCTGATAGTCACTTTTGGACTTTCTTTAATGGCAATACTATCAGTGGGTTTTATGCTATTAAAATACGTATTAATGAAAAGGAAAAAGGAATTGCTTGTACTACCACCTCCAAATTCATGTTCCATGTATGAACCATCCGAGGTGCAAAAAATAAATTCAAGCGGCATCGAAGGAATTTTGCATTTCGAATATTCCTTACCGATCGAGGACGCCCGGATTTGAGGGGGGAAGTGTTAATACCAAAAACGCTACAGTTTGCGTTTCCCACATTTCGTTAACGTGTTAACACAGAAAATGCTAACATTAGCTTTTTCCCACACTCCAATAATTATCCAGAATTGTCAACAACAACCGGAAGTCGCGTGGAGGCATTAACCAATAACTAAGTATGCCAATCAACACACGCGAAATACTCCAGACGCTGATTAACAGAAAATTTATTATACTGACGATGTAATAATATTTAGAATAAGTTATTGTTAAGAATAATAATGTAATTTACCAAGAACATCAAAGTGGGTATAGATGCAGTTTTCTACATAACCAGAAATCACTGGAGGACTTTATTGGAGGTACACAATATTATGGCCATAGATGCAGTTTTCTACATAACTAGAAATCACTGGAGGACTTTATTGGAGGTACACAATATTATGGCCATATTACTAAAGAGATTCATATAGCATAAAACAGAAAATGGGCCATGTAGGTCCACTTCTTCGTATAGCCCCCATATAACGGTACCACCTGATATTCGGTATTCTGATGATTTTAGCGACATTAGTTACCGCAATTGTTTCAAATTTCGCATTTGAAGTTCGTAATGGATATTACAGCCTATGACAAAAAATTGTCTGTGCAGGTCCACGTTTTACAACTTCCATGGTTCCTCCCTATATTCGGAATTTTGATTTTAGCTACATTTGAGATTTTAGCTACATTATAAACAGATTTTTTTTTGCAGTTTGGCATTTGAATATTGTAATGGCTTGTGACAAAAGTTGCCCATCCAGGTCCACGTCGTCGTACAGACCCTAATATACGGCTACGTTAGTTATTTTTAAGATTTTAACAGAATTTTATATATATATATACATATACATATATATATATATGTATATATATATATATATATATATATATATATATATATATATATATATATATATATTATAATGTAGCTAAAATCTCAAATGTAGCTAAAATCAAAATTCCGAATATAGGGAGTAACCATGGAAGTTGTAAAACGTGGACCTGCACAGACAATTTTTTGTCATAGGCTGTAGTATCCATTACGAACTTCAAATGCGAAATTTGAAGCAATTGCGGTAACTAATGTCGCTAAAATCATCATTATTACATAAGATTTGAAAAGCGAAGAGGAACAAGAATCCGAAATTATAAAAGAACATAATAGGGCACATAGAAATAGTACTGAAAATAAAACACAGTTGTTAACAAAATTTTATTTTCCTAAAATGCATTCGAAAATAAAGAAAATTACAAAATTATGTAAGGTCTGTAAAGAAAATAAATATGAAACAAAACCTGATAAAACTGTCATACACGAAACACCGATTTCTCAGTTTCCCGGACAGATTGTTCACATGGACATTTATATCACAGAGAAAAAAAAAAAACAATATTGACGGCAATAGACAAATTCTCCAAGTACGCACAAGTTAAAATTTTGAAATCTAGAGCAGTTGAAGATGTTAGGGAACCTGTTAGAGAGATAATTATTTCTTTTGGAATTCCAGAGATAGCAGTTATTGACAATGAAAAGGCATTGATTTCAAAGTCCATTATATTTATGTTAGATAATCAATATAATGTTAAGGTATTCAAAATTCCTCCTTATAGTAGTAATGTTAACGGGCAAATAGAACGTTTTCACTCGACCTTATCAGAATTAATGCTATGTTTTAAAACAGAAAATGTTCACAAAATATTCTCTGAACTTCTGCACAGGTCAGTCTACGAATACAATAATTCAATACATTCTACTATTCAAAGGAAACCCATTGAAGAGATGAAATTACAAAAAAAAACTCAAAGAAAAACATCTGGACGACAGGAACTATCATAACAAAAATAAATGCGAAACAAAGACTTACGGTCCAGGACAGACCATTTTCGTGCAAGAAAATAAGAGATTAGATACAAATCTTAGCAAAGTCTACAGACAGGAAATAGTAAAAGAAAACAACAATACCACAATTCTCACAGAATCAGGGAAAATTGTCCACAAGAATAATACAAGGAACTAATAAATAACAATTTTCAGATAGCTTTTTGGTTTAACAATGGCTGACGTTAAAATACTGGACTATACGAACTCCCATATTGTGACTTTCAATCCTGGAACGGCAAAATTACAGACAGGAACATTTAAAATAATACATGTAATAGAGACTGATGAATGCCAGTAGCTAATCAGTGATATGATACAGACAGTAAGCCAAAATGTTAGTGAATATCACTTAATTCGTCCTTTCCTAGTACACGAAATGACGGAGATTCATGGGTATTTAGATAGGCTAAGGCCAAAGGTAAAACGATCTCTGAATTTTATCGGATCAGCATGGAAGCGGATTGCGGAAAATCCAGACCATGATGACTTCGAATTAATTACGCAAAAAACTAACAGAGTATTGGCTAATAATAACAAACAAGTCGTCATTAACAAATTGTCGCTAGAGAAAATAAATGAATTAACAATTTAAACTAATGAAATCATAAAACACATAAATTATAATGAAACTGGAAAAGAAAAACTCATAACTGATTTAAGAATTAAGATAAGCATACTAAAAGAAGAATTAATTAATATCCAATATGCCATGCATTGGGCAAAATTAGGCATTGTAAATTCCTTTATATTAACGTCAAACGAAATAAACATTGTAAATGAAATAGTAAATAGAGATTCTATTCCATATGTTAATATAGGACAGGTGTTTGAATTTGCAGAAACAAAAATTGCATCAAATAGCAATTCACTTGTCTATATTATAAATATCCCAACCACAGATAAAGTTTTATGTAATAAAATATTAATTAAACCAATAAAATTTGGGAAATTTATAAGCAAACTTAATTTCAAAAATGTACTGTTATGTAAAAAAGTTTCTTTGGTATACGAAATGATTTAACAATTATAATAATATTACCATCTGTAATAATGATAATTTAGTTTCTCTAAATGTTTAGTTAATTTAATTAAGAGTAAACCATCTAACTGCAGTATAATAGATAATCGTCATATTCCTAGGGTAGAGGAAATATCCCCTGGTACGATGTTTTTAAACCCATTTAACGGCACTATCCGCCTCAATGGAGAGCCACCACAACTTCTGGGAATATATGTCATACAATTCCACAATACAACAAAAATAATCGAAAATAAATAAAAATAATAAGAAAACACGCTATCATTGGAAATAATTAAAGAACTCCAAATGAACAACACAGAGACTATAGATTTATTGACGAACCATAATAAAGGGAGTCTGATAGTCACTTTTGGACTTTCTTTAATGGCAATACTATCAGTGGGTTTTATGCTATTAAAATACGTATTAATGAAAAGGAAAAAGGAATTGCTTGTACTACCACCTCCAAATTCATGTTCCATGTATGAACCATCCGAGGTGCAAAAAATAAATTCAAGCGGCATCGAAGGAATTTTGCATTTCGAATATTCCTTACCGATCGAGGACGCCCGGATTTGAGGGGGGAAGTGTTAATACCAAAAACGCTACAGTTTGCGTTTCCCACATTTCGTTAACGTGTTAACACAGAAAATGCTAACATTAGCTTTTTCCCACACTCCAATAATTATCCAGAATTGTCAACCGGAAGTCGCGTGGAGGCATTAACCAATAACTAAGTATGCCAATCAACACACGCGAAATACTCCAGACGCTGATTAACAGAAAATTTATTATACTGCCGATGTAATAATATTTAGAATAAGTTATTGTTAAGAATAATAATGTAATTTACCAAGAACACCCTTTACCAAGAACATCAAAGTGGGTATAGATGCAGTTTTCTACATAACCAGAAATCACTGGAGGACTTTATTGGAGGTACACAATATTATGGCCATAGATGCAGTTTTCTACATAACCAGAAATCACTGGAGGACTTTATTGGAGGTACACAATATTATGGCCATATTACTAAAGAGATTCATATAGCATAAAACAGAAAATGGGCCATGTAGGTCCACATCTTCGTATAGCCCCCATATAACGGTACCACCTGATATTCGGTATTCTGATGATTTTAGCGACATTAGTTACCGCAATTGTTTCAAATTTCGCATTTGAAGTTCGTAATGGATATTACAGCCTATGACAAAAAATTGTCTGTGCAGGTCCACGTTTTACAACTTCCATGGTTCCTCCCTATATTCGGAATTTTGATTTTAGCTACATTTGAGATTTTAGCTACATTATAAACAGATTTTTTTTTGCAGTTTGGCATTTGAATATTGTAATGGCTTGTGACAAAAGTTGCCCATCCAGGTCCACGTCGTCGTACAGACCCTAATATACGGCTACGTTAGGTATTTTTAAGATTTTAACAGAATTTTATATATATATATATATATATATATATATATATATATATATATATATATATATATATATATATATATATATATATATATATATAAATATTATTCTTAACAATAACTTATTCTAAATATTATTACATCGTCAGCATAATAAATTTTCTGTTAATCAGCGTCTGGAGTATTTCGCGTGTGTTGATTGGCATACTTAGTTATTGGTTAATGCCTCCACGCGACTTCCGGTTGTTGTTGACAATTCTGGATAATTATTGGAGTGTGGGAAAAAAGCTTATGTTAGCATTTTCTGTGTTAACACGTTAACGAAATGTGGGAAACGCAAACTGTAGCGTTTTTGGTATTAACACTTCCCCCCTCAAATCCGGGCGTCCTCGATCGGTAAGGAATATTCGAAATGCAAAATTCCTTCGATGCCGCTTGAATTTATTTTTTGCACCTCGGATGGTTCATACATGGAACATGAATTTGGAGGTGGTAGTACAAGCAATTCCTTTTTCCTTTTCATTAATACGTATTTTAATAGCATAAAACCCACTGATAGTATTGCCATTAAAGAAAGTCCAAAAGTGGCTATCAGACTCCCTTTATTATGGTTCGTCAATAAATCTATAGTCTCTGTGTTGTTCATTTGGAGTTCTTTAATTATTTCCAATGATAGCGTGTTTTCTTATTATTTTTATTTATTTTCGATTATTTTTGTTGTATTGTGGAATTGTATGACATATATTCCCAGAAGTTGTTGTGGCTCTCCATTGAGGCGGATAGTGCCGTTAAATGGGTTTAAAAACATCGTACCAGGGGATATTTCCTCTACCCTAGGAATATGACGATTATCTATTATACTGCAGTTAGATGGTTTACTCTTAATTAAATTATGGCAATATTATTATAATTGTTAAATCATTTCATATACCAAAGAAACTTTTTTACATAACTGTACATTTTTGAAATTAAGTTTGCTTATAAATTTCCCAAATTTTATTGGTTTAATTAATAATTTATTACATAAAACTTTATCTGTGGTTGGGATATTTATAATATAGACAAGTGAATTGCTATTTGATGCAATTTTTGTTTCTGCAAATTCAAACACCTGTCCTATATTAACATATGGAATAGAATCTCTATTTACTATTTCATTTACAATGTTTATTTCGTTTGACGTTAATATAAAGGAATTTACAATGCCTAATTTTGCCCAATGCATGGCATATTGGATATTAATTAATTCTTCTTTTAGTATGCTTATCTTAATTCTTAAATCAGTTATGAGTTTTTCTTTTCCAGTTTCATTATAATTTATGTGTTTTATGATTTCATTAGTTTAAATTGTTAATTCATTTATTTTCTCTAGCGACAATTTGTTAATGACGACTGGTTTGTTATTATTAGCCAATACTCTGTTAGTTTTTTGCGTAATTAATTCGAAGTCATCATGGTCTGGATTTCCCGCAATCCGCTTCCATGCTGATCCGATAAAATTCAGAGATCGTTTTACCTTTGGCCTTAGCCTATCTAAATACCCATGAATCTCCGTCATTTCGTGTACTAGGAAAGGACGAATTAAGTGATATTCACTAACATTTTGGCTTACTGTCTGTATCATATCACTGATTAGCTATTGGCATTCATCAGTCTCTATTACATGTATTATTTTAAATGTTCCTGTCTGTAATTTTGCCGTTCCAGGATTGAAAGTCACAATATGGGAGTTCGTATAGTCCAGTATTTTAACGTCAGCCATTGTTAAACCAAAAAGCGATCCGAAAATTGTTATTTATTAGTTCCTTGTATTATTCTTGTGGACAATTTTCCCTGATTCTGTGAGAATTGTGGTATTGTTGTTTTCATTTACTATTTTCTGTCTGTAGACTTTGCTAAGATTTGTATCTAATCTCTTATTTCCTTGCACGAAAATGGTCTGTCCTGGATCGTAAGTCTTTGTTTCGCATTTATTTTTGTTATGATAGTTCCTGTCGTCCAGATGATTTTCTTTGAGTTTTTTTGTTGTAATTTCATCTCTTCAATGGGTTTCCTTCGAATAGTAGAATGTATTGAATTATTGTATTCGTAGACTGACCTGTGCAGAAGTTCAGAGAATGTTTTGTGAACATTTTCTGTTTTAAAACATCGCATTAATTCTGATAAGGTCGAGTGAAAACGTTCTATTTGCCCGTTAACATTACTACTATAAGGAGGAATTTTGAATACCTTAACATTATATTGATTATCTAACATAAATATAATGGACTTTGAAATCAATGCCTTTTCATTGTCAATAACTACTATCTCTGGAATTCCGAAAGAAATAATTATCTCTCTAACAGGTTCCATAACATCTTCAACTGCTCTAGATTTCAAAATTTTAACTTGTTTTTTTTTTTTTCTCTGTGATATAAATGTCCATGTGAACAATCTGTCCGGGAAACTGAGGAATCGGTGTTTCGTGTATGACAGTTTTATCAGGTTTTGTTTCATATTTATTTTCTTTACAGACCTTACATAATTTTGTAATTTTCTTTATTTTCGAATGCATTTTAGGAAAATAAAATTTTGTTAACAACAGTGTTTTATTTTCAGTACTATTTCTATGTGCCCTATTATGTTCTTTTATAATTTCGGATTCTTGTTCTTCTTCGCTTTTCAAATCTTTTAGCATAATACTAGAATGTTTAACCTTAATTTGGGTGAAATTAGCCTGGAATAATTCCTGTAACTTTCCCATGATATTATCTGTTGTCTTGATACAGTTAACTACAGATGGCGTTATATTAGGCTCGTTTATAGCGTGTCTGTGAAAGGTTGGAAAAACTATTTCAAATTATAAGATGGTTCTCCTTCATCAGAAGTTATAAAAATTCGATTTTTGAATACGTTTACAGGTGCGTCTGTATATTGTAATAAATTTTGCGATGAGCTTTCGTCGCTATGTTGGGTAGATGTCAGGGCGTTTATTTGAGAAGTGTCGCCACCCGCCTGTGGTAATGTATCTGTGCGAGTTTCTTCCTTCGGGGGTCTTGATAGCGCGTCGGCCACAGTATTAGTGCTACCGGACTTATATCGTAGTTCATAATTAAAGTCTTCTAAAAATGCTTTCCATCTCTTAAGTTTGAAGTTCACATTTTTATTATTCAGAGCATATATTAAAGGCAGATGGTCTGTATAAATTCTCAATTTAGCAGATTCATATAAGTAATTTCTGAACGATTTAAGAGCTCATTTTATTGCGAGCATTTCCTTTTCTTTGGTTGCGTAGTGCTCTTCAGCCTTGGTGAGTATTTTCGAGAGAAAAACAATGGTTCTATTATCTTGTGATATATATATATATATATATATATAATTCTCTTAAAATCTTAAAAAGACCTAACGTAGCCGAATATTAAGGTCTGTACGACTACGTGGACCTGGATGGGCAACTTTTGTCACAAGCCATTACAACATTCAAATGCGAAACTTGAAAAAAATATGTTTATAATGTAGCTGAAATCTCAAATGTAGCTAAAATCAAAATTCCGAATATAGGGAGGAACCATGGAAGTTGTAAAACGTGGACCTGCACAGACAATTTTTTGTCATAGGCTGTAGTATCCATTACGAACTTCAAATGCGAAATTTGAAACAATTGCGGTAACTAATGTCGCTAAAATCATCAGAATACCGAATATCAGGTGGTACCGTTATATGGGGGCTATACGAAGAAGTGGACCTACATGGCCCATTTTCTGTTTTATGCTATATGAATCTCTTTACTTTTTTTATGTATTTTGGTGTTGTATCTAATGCCTCGAAGCAGTAGTCGATATCGTATGCATAGCCAACAGTTTTACTGATTGGTGCTGCTGACTTCGATAAGAAGAGTGTCCGAGCAATTATTGTTTCCAGCTCCGTCAGGCACTCAAATCGGTATAAACCGCCACCTGTTCCTTGCAAACCTTTTTATTTCCAGGTATTTTCTTTTTTGTGCGGGACTTTAGACTTTGTAGTTTTCCTACTTACCTTTTTCCACTCTGCAATTGTGCGAGAAGGAGTACCCATGGTACTTAATTGGCAACATAAATTATATATATATGTATATATATATATATATATATATATATATATATATATATATATATATATATATATATATATATATATATGTATATATATATATATATATATATATATATATATATATATATATATATAGATCTGTATATATACATATAGGCTGTTTGTGTCTGTCCTCGGTTTTCCAAAAAAAGGTCTTCAGCTATATAACTGTTATTTTGCAGTTCGAAAACTAATGGTCCAGTCCACTATATGGTATAGTCTCCATTCCAATCAAAAAACTACTTTCGGTTTCTCTAGTTTTACTTTCTGATGTAACTTGCTATTGTATAGAACAATTATGCGAATGAATTGCTTATTCCCACGGTTGGTTATATCATCTTCAACATATTACCTAACTTTTATTCTTAACTTTAAGTTCATGCGTCTCCGTACGAAGCAATTTGCACTTTTTTTTCAGAAAAAACGAGATGTTATGAAGACCTCTGGCTTGAACACGAAGAGGGAACATTTTCTATTGTGATTTCCTCTATTGTTGATTCTTGTTCTGGTGTTGTTGCACCTTCGATTAATATTGTTATGAAAATAACTACAGACACTCCTATGTTAATCTGTTCTCGTCTTTGTAGAGTCTTTTTCAATGTACTCTTTACTTCAGGGTATTATTGTTATTCTTCTACGCTAATAAATAGAATTTCTGATTTTCCAAAAGTTTTTGCAATGTCTCTATTTTAACCTTTGAAAATAAATGAGTTGATAATACCAGCCTTTGCCTATTCCATGGCAAATTCTACATTGATGCAGACCTGATGTAATTCAATAACTACTTTTTTCAAACCATCTTTTATATTGACAATTTTCGGAATTCTCCTGGTGCTTTTATTAATAACGGAGGGGTTTCAATACCTTTTTAGTAATATAAGCAATTTTTCATTAAATCTGGCAACTCTTGTAGCATAAAGACGTATTTTTTCTGTGCCAAATAGTGCGTATAAAATTGATTGAATTATTTTTCTGTATCAGTGACTTTAAAGTTAAATTTAGCAAGAATCGTTTAATTGGTGCACAGTAGTGAAGTGTGAAATTTTTGGTTCCAGTTATTTTATTTAAAATATAAGTAAATTAATTTATGTCTTCCTACTGGAGACCAATTTGTTTGTTTATGTTTTTGTTTGCTTAGGCTGACGTTGGTCATATTAGTTTTTGTTTTGTAGTTAGCTTGTTAATAATCGTTGTTGTAGATTCTTTAGCATATTTTCAAGCAGCTATATTTAATACAGTTATTTCTATTTTAGAAATTTATCATGTATTAGGTTGAGCATATTTTTAGGCATAGATTTAACAATGGCTTGTTTATACAAAGATAAATTTTTACCCCGAGGAGAAAGAAAACTTCAGCTTTTGCTTACGGAGATAATTTAATAAGTCTAAATTTCCCGATTGTGCACAATAATGCAGACGACTTATCTTCTAATAATAATGAAATGCGTCTGCAAAATCAATTCAAGTCCTGCAATGGAAGTTCAATCTTCAAAAACAATTGTGCCTTCTAGTTCGAAAATGTATTCTGCTGTGCAACCAGTACCATTTAGCGCATCACCATCAACTTCTTATCCTCCATCTATTGTAGTGCCTGAGCTCTCTCCTTCTACTAAGAGCAACGAGCTAATAGTAGTTGATCCTAGAAGAAGTATATTTATATCTAGACTCCATTGTAATACTTCTGTAATTATATAAAGTCAAAATACCAGAATCTTAGTGATAATGATTATAAAATTTTTAAGTTCAATTCATAAACTCAAAGAGATATATCATCCTTTAAAAAAATTGTTCCATCTTACATGTTTGAAAATGTATTAAATAGTTAATTTTGGCCTCAAGGTGTCTTAGTAAAGGAATTTGTGCGTAGGGAATGAGCTGGCGGGGGATTTCTGACAGCTGTTCATAACACAGTTTTTATTATAGTAACTACTGACAACTATAATATAGAATTTGTATCCGTTATATTAAATTACTTAAGTAACATCATTATTTTAACATGCTCATATATTGCACCACATTCTGATGTAGAAATTTACCTTGGACATGCAGACTTAATAAAATAAAACTTGAAGTTACAACCTTCAAAGTTTAAATTGATTTGCTTCGGTGAATTTAATTTACCTCAAATTAAATGGGTTTCTGGTGAAAATAAAGTTGAAAATGTACCAGTTTTGCCGAATGCTACATTATCCGGTATGGAGGTGTTCTGGGACACTATTTATGATCAATGTCTACTCCAAATAAATTATATACAAAACATTTAAGATAGAATTCTTGATCTAGTCTTTTCATCACTTATAAACGTTTCTCTGTGCAGATTCACCATTTGTTGAGCCTGTAGACAAATATACCTATACCTATTCTACTTCTATGTTTGGAAATACAGGATAATTCATTAAAACTATTTTCAAAACAACAGTCAATAATGAAATTAAATTTTGCCAAAACTGATTTTGAACAACTGCAATTTGCATTATCCAACATAAATTGGGATTATACAGGACATTTAAATGCATTTTCTACAAATTTGGTAGTAAGAAGCTTGGTCTACCTCTGTTGAAATTGCAGATATGTTCGCTGAATTCTTTCAAAAAATTTAATCTACTTACACTTTTAATTTTAAAAATTATATAACATTAAAAAAGTAAACTATTTTCCTTTAATTGTTCTAACTGAGTGTTGAATGGTTTAACTTCTTTGAAGTACTGCTGCTCCCCAGGTCCGGGCAGTGTTCCTGCTAATATTCTAAAATTGTGTGCATTCGAATTGTACAAACCACTCACTAATATTTTCAATGTTTCTTTAGCTTCAGGCTATTTTCCTTTATTTTGGAAATCTGGCTTTTATAGTACCATAAATCTGGTAGTAGGAATGTGATTGAAAATTATATGGGAACTGCAAAATTGAGAGCAATCCCAAAACTCTTTGAACTTTTAGTTTCAAATCAACATGGTTTCGTAAAAGGAAATTCGATTTTGAGGAATCAAATGGAAATGACATGTCATGTATGCACAGGATTTTCTATAAAAAGCAAACATATATTACTTACACTGATTTCAGCAAAGCATTTGATACAGTTGTTCACAAATTATTATTACATAAACTAGATATGATGGGATTTCCGAATGTACATCTATCATGGATGTGTTCTTATTTAAAGAAAAACGGAGACTACAAGTATCTATCTGTCACAACATTTCTAAAACCATTGAAGTGCATTCAGGTGTTCCTCAATGTAGTCATTTAGGTCCTTTGCTTTTTGTTCCATAAATGATCTTCCATCGGCACTTCACTTTTCTAAAATCTTAATGTTAGAAGACGATATTGAACTTTTTTGTAATATTGATGCTTGATATTTACAAATTAATATACATTCTCTTATGAAATGGTGTAATGTTAACGGAATGTCGCTTAATTTTAAAAAGTGTAAAAAATTATCCCTATCTTTATTACGACCGCTTTTCTTTGACTACCTAATACGTTCTTACAAACTGGATAGTGTTGATTTGCTTGTGGATTTTGGCGTTATTTTAGATGGTAAACTGCATTTCAATTTGCACATCGAGTCTTGTGTCAACAAAGCGACATCGTCGCTAGGTTTATAAAACGATAAATGGAGGATGAGAAGTTGACGGTGATGCGCTAAATGGTACTGGTTGTACAGCAGAATACGTTTTAGAACTAGGAAGCACAATCGTGCCTGAAGATTGAACTTCGAATGCAGGACTAGAATTGAAAATTTTTTTGCAGACGTATTCATTATTATTAGAAGATAAGTCGTCTGCAAACGGAAAATTTAGACTTAATAAATTATCTCTGTGATATATATATATATATATCACATATATATATATATATATATATATATATATATATATATATATATATATATATATATATATATATATATATATATATATAAATTAATATTTTTAATATTAATTTCTATAAAAAAATATACTTTTATTCACTCACTTCTAAAACAGAACTGAACATAAATTACATTATTATTCTTAACAATAACTTATTCTAAATATTATTACATCGTCAGCATAATAAATTTTCTGTTAATCAGCGTCTGGAGTATTTCGCGTGTGTTGATTGGCATTCTTAGTTATTGGTTAATGCCTCCACGCGACTTCCGGTTGTTGTTGACAATTCTGGATAATTATTGGAGTGTGGGAAAAAAGCTAATGTTAGCATTTTCTGTGTTAACACGTTAACGAAATTTGGGAAACGCAAACTGTAGCGTTTTTGGTATTAACACTTCCCCCCCTCAAATCCGGGCGTCCTCGATCGGTAAGGAATATTCGAAATGCAAAATTCCTTCGATGCCGCTTGAATTTATTTTTTGCACCTCGGATGGTTCATACATGGAACATGAATTTGGAGGTGGTAGTACAAGCAATTCCTTTTTCCTTTTCATTAAAACGTATTTTAATAGCAAAAAACCCACTCGTCAAAGCGACTACCAACTGGATTTGTGCTATGACTTTTCCAATCATTATTGGGAAAGAAAAATAAGACTTGTAAATACCCAATAGTTTGGACCGCTTCCGTATGCATGTATGTGTGCACATT
The DNA here is from genome assembly GCF_030504385.1 of Musca domestica. NCBI lineage: Eukaryota > Metazoa > Arthropoda > Insecta > Diptera > Muscidae > Musca > Musca domestica. The sequence continues at coordinate 1,534,991 of NW_026712133.1, read as the reverse complement.
AAATGCATACCGCTCCGTACAGTGGTGCACCAAATAAAAACACATACACTTTTTGGAAAAAATAGCAACTTGTGAGAAGTGGTGGGTACATTCATATACAGTGTCGATGGCCCCCATGATTTTGCGAATGATGAAGTCGACCTGACTGTTAATCACTTGTTGTCTCTGTGCAATTCGGAAAATGAGTGCCCACAGATTGAGAGTATCTAGAACATAGTCAGTCCACGTAACGTCGATCCGCTTCATACTTCCAATGGATTTAGATTTTTTTAAAAGGACTCTGCGGAACTTGTAAGCTTCATTGACATCGATAAAGCAGACCCAAGGTTGCCGTTTAGCTTGCTTAAACTATTGTACTTGTTGAATGTTGACCCTGTTAGATTTATTGCTTTGCTTAGATTTGTTTAAGTTTATTGATGAATGTTCTCTATCGAGGCTTGGAATATGATCTTCCGGATGTCCGAGAACGAGCATTCGGAGGAAACTTTCTAGTTTAATATAAGTGATTCATCCACATTAGTCAGGGTGAGATCAATGACCTCCATCCTATCTTTGTTCTGGAATGTAGCCTCATTCCACTATTACATATTTTGAGATTATGTCTCAAAATTAAGTCAAAAATCTTTGGTATTCTTAGTGGCCCTTTGAAAGTTGTATGCGTTGGTATCGCATCCAGCGATGAGACTGTCATTGTTTCCCAGCTCTGTGGCCTCTTCTCCGCTGAAAGTATTAAAGAATATGAAATTTAAGCTTTTTTAGAGACAATATATATATATATATATATATATATATATATATATATATATATATATATATATATATATATATATATATATATATATATATATATATATATATATATATAAGAAGATGATAGGAAAGTGCTGAGTTAGGACTTTTAGGTAAGCTAATCTTATTTTTCGTTGGCGGCTGTCCACCAAACGTGCTTTGTAAATTTGAAAACAGCAACGGACTTGACAAATATTTGTATCAATTAACAAACATTTATGATGGCAAACAATTTTTTGTGTTACTATCTTTGATTCAGCATAATAGAAAAAAAAATCCAAATATTTCAAAATAATATATCAGCCAAATGAAACCAATGATTATGATTTTGTCTTTTCAATATATGAATCTCTTTAGAAGGAGTAATATGGCTATAATATTGTGTATCTCGAATAAATCCTCCAGTGATTTCTGGTTATGTAGAAAACTGCCCACTTTGATGTTCTTGGTAAATGGTGTGTGTGTAGCAAAAATATTGGGGTTCTCAGCTTACGTCTGTCTGTAAGCGTTTTCCTATTTGTCGTAAGTATTTTTTCTCCATTTATTTATATATATATATATATATATATATATATATATATCACAGAGTCTAAATTTAAGTCTAAATTTTCCGTTTGCAGACGACTTATCTTCTAATAATAATGAATACGTCTGCAAAAAAAATTTTCAATTCTAGTCCTGCAATCGAAGTTCAATCTTCAGGCACGATTGTGCTTCCTAGTTCTAAAACGTATTCTGCTGTACAACCAGTACCATTTAGCGCATCAACGTCAACTTCTCATCCTCCATTTATCGTTTTATAAACCTAGCTACGATGTCGCTTTGTTGACACAAGACTCGATGTGCAAATTGAAATGCAGTTTACCATCTAAAATAACGCCAAAATCCACAAGCAAATCAACACTATCCAGTTTGTAAGAAAGCAAAGGACCTAAATGACTACATTGAGGAACACCAGAATGCACTTCAATGGTTTTAGAAATGTTGTGACAGATAGATACTTGTAGTCTCCGTTTTTCTTTAAATAAGAACACATCCATGATAGATGTACATTCGGAAATCCCATCATATCTAGTTTATGTAATAATAATTTGTGAACAACTGTATCAAATGCTTTGCTGAAATCAGTGTAAGTAATATATGTTTGCTTTTTATAGAAAATCCTGTGCATACATGACATGTCATTTCCATTTGATTCCTCAAAATCGAATTTCCTTTTACGAAACCATGTTGATTTGAAACTAAAAGTTCAAAGAGTTTTGAGATTGCTCTCAATTTTGCAGTTCCCATATAATTTTCAATCACATTCCTACTACCAGATTTATGGTACTATAAAAGCCAGATTTCCAAAATAAAGGAAAATAGCCTGAAGCTAAAGAAACATTGAAAATATTAGTGAGTGGTTTGTACAATTCGAATGCACACAATTTTAGAATATTAGCAGGAACACTGCCCGGACCTGGGGAGCAGCAGTACTTCAAAGAAGTTAAACCATTCAACACTTCAGCCTCAGTTAGAACAATTAAAGGAAAATAGTTTACTTTTTTAATGTTATATAATTTTTAAAATTAAAAGTGTAAGTAGATTAAATTTTTTGAAAGAATTCAGCGAACATATCTGCAATTTCAACAGAGGTAGACCAAGCTTCTTACTACCAAATTTGTAGAAAATGCATTTAAATGTCCTGTATGATCCCAATTTATGTTGGATAATGCAAATTGCAGTTGTTCAAAATCAGTTTTGGCAAAATTCAATTTTATTATTGACTGTTGTTTTGAAAATAGTTTTAATGAATTATCCTGTATTTCCAAACATAGAAGTAGAATAGGTATAGGTATATTTGTCTACAGGCTCAACAAATGGTGAATCTGCACAGAGAAACGTTTATAAGTGATGAAAAGACTAGATCAAGAATTCTATCTTAAATGTTTTGTATATAATTTATTTGGAGTAGACATTGATCATAAATAGTGTCCCAGAACACCTCCATACCGGATAGTGTAGCATTCGGCAAAACTGGTACATTTTCAACTTTATTTTCACCAGAAACCCATTTAATTTGAGGTAAATTAAATTCACCGAAGCAAATCAATTTAAACTTTGAAGGTTGTAACTTCAAGTTTTATTTTATTAAGTCTGCATGTCCAAGGTAAATTTCTACATCAGAATGTGGTGCAATATATGAGCATGTTAAAATAATGATGTTACTTAAGTAATTTAATATAACGGATACAAATTCTATATTATAGTTGTCAGTAGTTACTATAATAAAAACTGTGTTATGAACAGCTGTCAGAAATCCCCCGCCAGCTCATTCCCTACGCACAAATTCCTTTACTAAGACACCTTGAGGCCAAAATTAACTATTTAATACATTTTCAAACATGTAAGATGGAACAATTTTTTTAAAGGATGATATATCTCTTTGAGTTTATGAATTGAACTTAAAAATTTTATAATCATTATCACTAAGATTCTGGTATTTTGACTTTATATAATTACAGAAGTATTACAATGGAGTCTAGATATAAATTTACTTCTTCTAGGATCAACTACTATTAGCTCGTTGCTCTTAGTAGAAGGAGAGAGCTCAGGCACTACAATAGATGGAGGATAAGAAGTTGATGGTGATGCGCTAAATGGTACCGGTTGCACAGCAGAATACATTTTCGATCTAGAAGGCACAATTGTTTTTGAAGATTGAACTTCCATTGCAGGACTTGAATTGATTTTGCAGACGCATTTCATTATTATTAGAAGATAAGTCGTCTGCATTATTGTGCACAATCGGGAAATTTAGACTTATTAAATTATCTCCGTGAGCAAAAGCTGAAGTTTTCTTTCTCCTCGGGGTAAAAATTTATCTTTGTATAAACAAGCCATTGTTAAATCTATGCCTAAAAATATGCTCAACCTAATTCATGATAAATTTCTAAAATAGAAATAACTGTATTAAATATAGCTGCTTGAAAATATGCTAAAGAATCTACAACAACGATTATTAACAAGCTAACTGCAAAACAAAAACTAATATGACCAACGTCAGCCTAAGCAAACAAAAACATAAACAAACAAATTGGTCTCCAGTAGGAAGACATAAATTAATTTACTTATATTTTAAATAAAATAACTGGAACCAAAAATTTCACACTTCACTACTGTGCACCAATTAAACGATTCTTGCTAATTTTAACTTTAAAGTCACTGATACAGAAAAATAATTCAATCAATTTTATACGCACTATTTGGCACAGAAAAAATACGTCTTTATGCTACAAGAGTTGCCAGATTTAATGAAAAATTGCTTATATTACTAAAAAGGTATTGAAACCCCTCCGTTATTAATAAAAGCACCAGGAGAATTCCGAAAATTGTCAATATAAAATATGGTTTGAAAAAAAGTAGTTATTGAATTACATCAGGTCTGCATCAATGTAGAATTTGCCATGGAATAGGCAAAGGCTGGTATTATCAACTCAATTATTTTCAAAGGTTAAAATAGAGACATTGCAAAAACTTTTGGAAAATCAGAAATTCTATTTATTAGCGTAGAAGAATAACAATAATACCCTGAAGTAAAGAGTACATTGAAAAAGACTCTACAAAGACGAGAACAGATTAACATAGGAGTGTCTGTAGTTATTTTCATAACAATATTAATCGAAGGTGCAACAACACCAGAACAAGAATCAACATAGAGGAAATCACAATAGAAAATGTTCCTTCTTCGTGTACAAGCCAGAGGTCTTCATAACATCTCGTTTTTTCTGATAAAAGGTGACAAATTGCTTCGTACGGAGACGCATGAACTTAAAGTTAAGAATAAAAGTTAGGTAATATGTTGAAGATGATATAACCAACCGTGGGAATAAGCAATTCATTCGCATAATTGTTCTATACAATAGCAAGTTACATCAGAAAGTAAAACTAGAGAAACCGAAAGTAGTTTTTTGATTGGAATGGAGACTATACCATATAGTGGACTGGACCATTAGTTTTCGAACTGCAAAATAACAGTTATATAGCTGAAGACCTTTTTTTGGAAAACCGAGGACAGACACAAACAGCCTATATGTATATACAGATCTATATATATATATATATATATATATATATATATATATATATATATATACATATATATATATATATATATATATATATATATATATATATATATATATATATATATATATATATATATATACATATATATATAATTTATGTTGCCAATTAAGTACCATGGGTACTCCTTCTCGCACAATTGCAGAGTGGAAAAAGGTAAGTAGGAAAACTACAAAGTCTAAAGTCCCGCACAAAAAAGAAAATACCTGGAAATAAAAAGGTTTGCAAGGAACAGGTGGCGGTTTATACCGATTTGAGTGCCTGACGGAGCTGGAAACAATAATTGCTCGGACAATCTTCTTATCGAAGTCAGCAGCACCAAGCAGTAAAACTGTTGGCTATGCAGACGATATCGACTACTGCTTCGAGACATTAGATACAACACCAAAATACATAAAAAAAGTATATCTTTATATGATTTCATATGTTTGGGCCACTGTTAGTGTAAAGTATTAACTTTGGTATTTGGGAAGGAATAGAGCTGGAAATTTGGAATTAGGGTATTTTTGTGGCGTTGAATAAAAAATACTGAAATATAATATATATATATATATATATATATATATATATATATATATATATATATATATATATATATATATATATATATATATATATATATATATATATATACCGAACTTTGAATACCCTCCACCATTGTGGAGGCTGTATTATCCATTTCGAACTTGAAAAACCAAATTTGAAACAATTCCGCTAAAATAATCAAAATGCCGAATATCGAGAGGTACCATTATATGGGCTCTATACTAAAAAGTAGATCTATATGGACCATTTTCAATACCAAAAGTTCTGCAGACATAATATACATTTAAGTAAAATTTTATCAAGCTGCTTTGTTTCGTTCGGAAGTTAGAGTGATTTCAACAGACGGATAGAAGGAAAGACGGACGGACATCGCTAAATCGACATAGAATTTCATGCTATATATACTTTGTGGGATCTTAAATGTATATTTCGAGGTGTTACAAACGGAATGACAAACTTAATATACCCTCCATACTATGGTGGAGCTAGAGTGATAGACGGACGGATATCGCTAAATCGACATAGAATTTTATGCTACATATACTTTGTGGGGTATAAAATGTATATTTCGAGGTGTTACAAACAGAATGACAAACTTAAGATACCCTCCATACTATGGTTGAGTTGTATTGAAACTATGGAAAAAAGGATAAGCATGGCAAATCCACAAGGTAGTTTAAGTTTAAAAAAATGAACATTTAAAACAATATTTGATCTTTAAAAATGTTCATAAATTTGATATGAAACTAGTAAAAAAGTGACTAAGTTAGGTCGGACCAAACATACACTCAACAATTTGGAAAGAACGTGCAAAATATACAAGAAAACAGTTGAAAAATTCCAATTACCTGCCAAAAAAAGGCGATGCCTATTGCAAACTCCAAACCAAAAATTTGAGACAATTCGATTGCAAAATGTAGCTAAAATCTTCAAAATACTGAAATTTCCGACGGACCGTTATCTGTGGGCTAAACGAAAATCTTATAAAAAATAAAAAAAAAATTGAATGAGAGCAGAAAATGTCGGAAATAGCATCAAATGATGGCCTTAAAACGGTCAATGAAACCGTCACACGCTGCCCGAATGTTGCTCGGCGGTATTTTGGCCCATTCCCTTTGAAGCTCTTGCTTGATGTGATCGACACTTTGGATTTTTTTTGCCAACCTTGCTTTCCAAAGTACTGCAGACACAATAGTCCAAGGGATTGGTATCCGGAGATTTTGGTGGCCATTGTGCACTGGAAATGATGCAAGGAACCTCATTTTGTAACCATTCTTGTGTGGCGGGTTCTGAGTGCTATGGTGCTGAGTCCTGTTGGAATGTTCAAGGTCTGCGGCTAAAATGTTTGCGTGCCGAAGGCATTTATTCTGATGCTAAAGTCGATTAATACGAGCGGAGAGCGACCATCGGCGGCCCACACCATCACCATGGTCGGCGCTTGAGTTCTGGTGGCCAACCAAAGATGCGCATTTTCTGCTGACCTCTTTGGCAATTTTCTGCTGACCTCTTGCTTGATGTGCTTTCCTTGCTTTCCAAAGTACTGCAGACACAATAGTCCAAGGGATTGGTATCCGGAGATTTTGGTGGCCATTGTGCGCTGGAAATGAAGCAAGGAACCTCATTTTGTAACCATTCTTGTGTGGCGGGTTCTGAGTGCTATGGTGCTGAGTCCTGTTGGAATGTTCAAGGTCTGCGGCTAAAATGTTTGCGTGCCGAAGGCATTTATTCTGATGCTAAAGTCGATTAATACGAGCGGAGAGCGACCATCGGCGGCCCACACCATCACCATGGTCGGCGCTTGAGTTCTGGTGGTCAACCAAAGATGCGCATTTTCTGCTGACCTTTTTGGCAAGTAAACACCATCATTTATTTTGTTTACAAACTGCTGGACAACGAATGTTTTCTCATCGGAGAAAGCCAAATTAGGCAGTTCACCAATTTTGGCCAAGCGAAGCAACTCTTTAGCTCTTTTGAGTCTATTTTCTTTCACCACTACCAGTATCACGGTAACGAGCGATGGTACGAGACACAAAAGATTTATTCACATTTAAATGCCGGATTTCTCTAACTATAGCCACTTGTGGAATTGCAGCCGAATATAAAGAAATCACACTATCACGCTTGAATTCCATCACAAATAACTCTTTTCTGGAAAATGCTCTCCAAAATGATTTTGTACGCTTGTAAACAATATAATGAGCTGTTACTGGAATAATTTTAACAGCTGTCGGACGAGTGGCTTAGAAATGGCAGCAGTCTGAACTTTTAATACCCTCCACCTTAGGGTAAAGGAAACATTAGAACCCATGACTCACAAATACAAATTTTTAGACATATTCGGGAGGAAAATGTGGCAAAAATCATCAAAATACCAAAAATCGGGAGGTACCGTTATATGGGGGGTATACCAAAACGTGGACCTATAAATGCAATGTTTCGCCACCGGTTCTAGAACTCATTGTGACCAACAAATACCAATTTTTAGACAAATCCGTGAAAAAATGTGGCAAAAATCATATGAGATATATCGGTCCGCTTTCACATTTTTTAAGAATTCTGATAATCCTATTTACTCGCGAAATATTTTACTTGTAGCATAAATTGTCTATAGGTTCCTATTTTGGTATGGCCCCATATAACGGCTTCACACACTCTATGGTTTTATTGAAAAGTTTATCTGTCATATCCAAACGGTCTTGGTAATATTTGTAGTTTAAAGTGGAATACGTTTACAGCCAGATACTTTTATATAAAAACGGTTTAAGAGTACCGCGCGGTCGACCTTAATCTTTTTATGCCCTCCACCATTCTATGGAGGGTATATTAACTTTGTAATACCGTTTATAACTCCTCGAAATATTCATAATAGACTCTGCAAAGTATATATATTCTGGATCAGCGGAAAATTCTAAGACGATTTGGGGATGTCCGTCTGTCTGTTGTAATCATGCTATCATTCGAACGAATTGAGATAAAAGGCTAAAATTTTGCATACATGCATAGTTTACCAGTAGGCAAGTTAAGTTCGTAAATGGACTATGTCGGTCCACGTTTTCGTATAGCCCCTATATAACGGTACCTCCCGATATTCGGTATTTTCATGATTTTAGCGACATTATTTATCGGAATTATTTCAAATTTCGTATTTGAAGTTAGTAATGGTAATGCTACAGCCTATGACAAAAATGTTCGTTTGCAGGTACACGTCTTCGTACAGTCCCCATGTAGCGGTTTCAATTAAGTGGTAGTTTTCGGACTTTTTTGGAAATTTTTCAAGTTCCTTTCAAATGGTGGAGGGTATTAAAAGTTCGGCCCGGCCAAACTTAGTTGATTTTTTGTTTTTACTTGTTTTTTTTTTTTTTGTATTTTTAACATTTTCATAAAGCAAAGGACATACTTTTTACGAATTAGTCAGTATTCCGACTGATATACAAACTCCAAATTTATTCACAAACTTATGTATATCTTTTTTTAAGCAATATCATAAACATTAAATATTAGGAAAAAGTTAGAGCCTTTGTCCAATATGATGAAGCCAGAGAAGAAAGAAAGGCGTCATATTGAATCACAATTTGCCGAATCCTCGAATTATAATATTAGAAGACGACCTAAAGGTCGTTAATGATTCAACACTGGAGTTTGAAGATTTGGTACAGTCCTTGCTCTCTAAATTTGAAAGAGACCTACTGGCCATAGGAAAAGTGTCTACAAAGCAACAGCGTGATTTGGAAAAACAACTAAAAACGAAAAATCCTATCGATGTATCACCGTAATAATTCGAAGACATTTTTGAATGGATCTCAATTGTAATAATATGCTAAGCATGGAGCTTAGACATATAATAATTCAGGAAGAAAAGAAGACGTCGGAGAAGATAAGCAATGCAAAGTGAAGAAAATTATTATTACACAGATGTCGAAACAAACTCCGGTTCCACAGCATGGTAATATTAATAAACATCGGATAAGCAACGTGAAACTTTGTGTTAAATACATCAGCCATAAGATGATCAATGATGCCTTCAGAAAATTTCACTGTTTACATGATAGCGGACAGCAACTACTTAATTATACTTCAGCAAGGAATTCTAAGACTTGGAAGATGAAACCGACTGATAAAGTTGGCGGTAGCGTTAGGAGAAGCTGGATAGAGAATTGGAGCCGTTTCGTGCATTCAGTTACATAAGATTATCCATTTCAAAGTTTAAATAGCTATTTTTATATGATGCTCTTAATGATCCATTTTAAATACTAATACAGGCAGCCATGTAATAATTGTGTTGCTGCGATTAGGTTAAGTTAGAACAGTTTTTGTAGCACCTAAGAAAATTATCTTTGAATAAAATTCAGAATTGAAATTACACCATAACCATTCGATTGTCTTCCTCTTCTCGCTTAAAGAGCTCATTTGAATGGAAAATGTTGCTAAGCTCTTTACAAAATCAAAATTGAGCTGAGTTGGTTTTTAACACTCAAATTAAAGCCTATGCCTGAAAAATAAAATCAGGCTATTCAAAAAATCTATTATAAGTTTTTCCATGAATATTTTTTTCTATTTGGAAATTACTATGGATTTACCTTATAATAAAAATTGTGCATCTTACATAAGTCAGATCTCTGATTTATTATGCTTTAAAAAATATGCATTAAAACGGCCAATGAAACCGTCACACGCTGCCCGAATGTTGCTCGGCGGTATTTTGGCCCATTCCCTTTGAAGCTCTTGCTTGATGTGATCGACACTTTGAATTTTTTTTTTGCCAACCTTGCTTTCCAAAGTACTGCAGACACAAGGGATTGGTATCCGGAGATATTGGTGGCCATTGTGCGCTGGGAATTAAGCAAGGAACCTCATTTTGTAACCATTCTTGTGTGGCGCGTTCTGAGTGCTATGGTTCTGAGTCCTGTTGGAATGTTCAAGGTCTGCGGCCAAAATGTTTGCGTGCCGAAGGCATTTATTCTGATGCTACAATCGATTAATACGAGCGGAGAGCGACCATCGGCGGCCCACACCATCACCATGGTCGGCGCTTGAGTTCTGGTGGCCAACCAAAGATGCACATTTTCTGCTGACCTCTTTGGCAAGTAAACACCATAATTTATTTTGTTTACAAACTGTTGGACAACGAATGTTTTCTCATCGGAGAAAGCCAAATTAGGCAGTTCACCAATTTTGGCCAAGCGAAGCAACTCTTTAGCTCTTTTGAGTCTATTTTCTTTCACCAGTACCAGTATCACGGTAACGAGCGATGGTACGAGACACAAAAGATTTATTCACATTTAAATGCCGGATTGCTCTAACTATAGCCACTTGTGGAATTGCAGCCGAATATAAAGAAATCACACTATCACGCTTGAATTCCATCACAAATAACTTTTTTCTTGAAAATTATCACCAAAATGATTTTGTACGCTTGTAAACAATATAATGAGCTGTTACTGGAATAATTTTAACAGCTGTCGGACGAGTGGCTTAGAAATGGCAGCAGTCTGAACTTTTAATACCCTCCACCTTAGGGTAAAGGAAACATTAGAACCCATGACTCACAAATACAAATTAATAGACATATTCGGGAAAATGTGGCAAAAATCATCAAAATACCAAAAATAGGGAGGTACCGTTATATGGGGGGTATACCAAAACGTGGACCTATACATGCAATGTTTCGCCACCGGTTCTAGAACTCATTGTGACCAACAAATACCAATTTTTAGACAAATCCGTGAAAAAATGTTGCAAAAATCATAAAAATACCGAATATCGGGAGGTACCGTTATATAGGGACTATACTAGAACGTGGACCGATATATCTCATTTTCAATACCAACCATCTTAGACACAATTCAAATTGTTCTGCTAAATTTTGACGCTCTACGTCAAATAATGTGGGCTGTATCGTGATTTCGACAGACAGACGGGCATCGTTAAATCGACTTAGAATTTTATGCTGATCATTCTGTTTGTAATATTTATATTCATTATCAGCATATAATTCTAAATCGATTTAACGATGTCTGTCTGTCTGTTGGAATCACGATAGAGCAAACGTTATTTGACAATTTGTATTGTGTTTAGAATTGTTGATATTGAACATGAGATATATCGGTCCGCTTTCACATTTTTTAAGAATTCTGATAATACTATTTACTCGCGAAATATTTTTCTTGTAGCATAAATTGTCTATAGGTTCCTATTTTGGTATGGCCCCATATAACGGCTTCACACACTCTATGGTTTTATTGAAAAGTTTATCTGTCATATCCAAACGGTCTTGGTGATATTTGTAGTTTAAAGTGGAATACGTTTACACGCAGATACTTTTATATAAAAACGGCTTCTTTACCCAATGGTGGAGGGTATTAAGAGTACCGCGCGGTCGAACTTAATGTTTTTATGCCCTCCACCATTCTATGGAGGGTATATTAACTTTGTCATTCCGTTTATAACTCCTCGAAATATTCATAATAGACTCTGCAAAGTATATATATATTCTGGATCAGCGGAAAATTCTAAGACGATTTAGGGATGTCCGTCTGTCTGTTGTAATCATGCTATCATTCGAACGAATTGAGATAAAAGGCTAAAATTTTGCATACATGCATAGTTTACCAGTAGGCAAGTTAAGTTCGTAAATGGACTATGTCGGTCCACGTTTTCGTATGGCCCCTATATAACGGTACCTCCCGATATTCGGTATTTTCATGATTTTAGCGACATTATTTATCGGAATTATTTCAAATTTCGTATTTGAAGTTAGTAATGGTAATGCTACAGCCTATGACAAAAATGTTCGTTTGCAGGTACACGTCTTCGTACAGTCCCCATGTAGCGGTTTCAATTAAGTGGTAGTTTTCGGATTTTTTTGGAAATTTTTCAAGTTCCTTTCAAATGGTGGAGGGTATTAAAAGTTCGGCCCGGCCAAACTTAGTTGATTTTTTGTTTTTACTTGTTTTTTTTTTTTTTTTTTGTATTTTTAACATTTTCATAAAGCAAAAGACATACTTTTTACGAATTAGTCAGTATTCCGACTGATGTTTGTATATCAAATTTATTCACAAACTTATGTATATCTTTTTTTAGGCAATATCATAAACATTAGATATTAGGAAAAAGTTAGAGCCTTTGCCCAATATGATGAAGCCAGAGAAGAAAGAACGGCGTCATATTGAATCACAATTTGCCGAATCCTCGAATTATAATATTAGAAGACGACCTAAAGGTCGTTAATGATTCAACACTGGAGTTTGAAGATTTGGTACAGTCCTTGCTCTCTAAATTTGAAAGAGACCAACTGGCCATAGGAAAAGTGTCTACGAAGCAACAGCGTGATTTGGAAAAACAACTAAAAACGAAAAATCCTATCGATGTATCACCGCAATAATTCGAAGACATTTTTGAATGGATCTCAATTGTAATAATATGCTAAGCATGGAGCTTAGACATATAATAATTCAGGAAGAAAAGAAGACGTCGGAGAAGATAAGCAATGCAAAGTGAAGAAAATTATTATTACACAGATGTCGAAACAAACTCCGGTTCCACAGCATGGTAATATTAATAAACATCGGATAACCAACTTGAAACTTTGTGTTAAATACATCAGCCATAAGATGATCAATGATGCCTTCAGAAAATTTCACTGTTTACATGATAGCGAACAGCAACTACTTAATTATACTTCAGAAAGGAATTCTAAGACTTGGAAGATGAAACCGACTGATAAAGTTGGCGGTAGCGTTAGGAGAAGCTGGATAGAGAATTAGAGCCGTTTCGTGCATTCAGTTACATAAGATTATCCATTTTCAAGTTTAAATAGCTATTTTTATATGATGCTCTTCATGATCCATTTTAAATACTAATACAGGCAGCCATGTAATAATTGTGTTGCTGCGATTAGGTTAAGCTAGAACAGTTTTTGTAGTACCTAAGAAAATTATCTTTGAATAAAATTCAGAATTGAAATTACGCCATAACCATTCGATTGTCATCCTCTTCTCGCTTAAAGAGCTCATTTGAATGGAAAATGTTGCTAAGCTCTTTACAAAATCAAAATTGAGCTGAGCTGGTTTTTAACACTTAAATTAAAGCCTATGCCTTAAAAATAAAATCAGGCTATTCAAAAAATCTATTATAAGTTTTTCCATGAATATTTATTTCTATTTGGAAATTACTATGGATTTACCTTATAATAAAAATTGTGCATCTTAAATAAGTCAGATCTGTGATTTATTATGTTTTAAAAAATATGCATTAAAGACTAAAAGTATGGGCCGGCAACGCGGGCCGGGCAGCTAGTACATATAAAAAAATAAAATCGCGTAAATGGCTTTTGGAATGTACAATTGTAGTGTTTTTTTTTTTTTTTCATTTTGACTTACTATTTAGAATGTACCTTTGTAGTGTTTTTTTTAAGTTCTAATATGATGTGTAGTCTTTTGGGTACCATAAAGCGACAAGGGACAAGACTTCAATTTAGGTTGCATTGAAGTTTAGTACCGAATTATGTGGTGGTGAAAATTAATAGATGATGTCAAAATAATTTAACGCGGTCACACTAAAGTTATAGGATAATTACTACTTTAAAATCGCTAAAAAAATCATGTAAAAGAGAGACTATCACATTGTAAGAATTCTAAAATCAAAATCGGGGAAAAAATGTTCAATGGAATCGAATTTAAAAATGATAGCCCATTCAATTGGCGAACTACGTAAGGATCTTTAAGTGTTTGTTGTAAATAATACGCGAACAAATTCAAGAATTTATTATTCTTTTTTTTCTAAATTGTTTTTTCAATTTTATATAACATACGATTTTTTTCAATTTGACTTATCATATTGAAATTAACCTTGTTTGTGAACAAAATAAAGATTTTTTTATCATATTATCTCAAATAACTCAAGAACTGCCCACATGATTTTTATAATTCGACTGTATCTTGGTAGTTTTTCAATTTGACATGCTATATTGAAGTATACATTTTTTATTGTTTTGAATTCTGAATGAAAGATGAAAAAAATTTAATTAGTGCACAAAACGATGTTAAATGGCGATCTTTCCTGACTAGAATTGGAATCTAGCTTTACAACCCCAGGACTTGCAGTCTGCTAGAGCTGGAAGGTTGGAACCCATACAAGCAAACAAAAATGGCCGACAATCAAAACGTGAGCCTACGTCATTCATACGACATTGGTACTGCAATCAGTGAAAAATCATGTGAGCCGTCCTTGAGTTAGTTGAGATAATATGGTGAAAATAATTCTTTATTTTTTTCACAAAAAGAAGGTTGATTTCAATATGATAAGTCAAATTGAAAAAAAAAACGTATATTATATAAAATTGACAAAAAAAATAACAACCAGTAAAAAACATAAATAAATTCTTGAATTTGTTCCCGTATTTTTTACAATAAATGTGCGCTATCATTTTTAAATTCGATTCCATTGAACATTTAATTTTGGATTTTCCCTATAGTCTTTCTTTTTCATGGTTTTTTAGCAGTTTTAAAGTAGTAATTATCCTATAACTGTAATGTGACCGCGTTAAATTATTTCTACATCGTCTATTAATTTTCACCACCACATTATTCGGTACTAAACTTTAATGTAAGCTGCCTGCAATATTCGTTCTCAAAAAATTGAGCCAATTCAATAAAGTTAATATAATTGAAAAAAAAAATACCGTTCGTATACGATAAAATATTGAATATCTTAGTTCATATCTGACCCTCTTCTGAAATGATATTATTCGATAATGATATTATTGCCCAATAAATTCATAAAATCTATATATTACAGTCTTGTCCCTTGTCGCTTTATGGTCCCCAAAAGACTACACATCATATTAAAATTAAAAAAAAAAAAACACTACAAATGTACATTCTAAATAGTAAGTCAAATGAATAAAAAACATTACAATTGTACAGTCCAAAAGCCATTTACGAGATGTTTTGCATTTTACCCAATCAACGTTCTTTTGTATATATTATATCTGCCCCGGTCCGCGTTGCCGGCTCGTACTTTTAGTCTTTAATGCATATTTTTTAAAGCATAATAAATCAGAGATCTGACTTATGTAAGCGGAACAATTTTTATTATAAGTAATACTCCATAGTAATTTCTAAATAGAAATAAATATTTATGGCAAAAATTAAAAAAGATATTTTGAATAGCCTGATTATATTTTTCAGCCATAGGTTTTATATATGATTTAAAACATCTAAAATTGCCCCATGTGTAAACTCAGCTCAATTTTAGGTATTGTAAAGAGCTTAGAAACCGTAAACCGGTGTAATTTCAATTTATAGTATCCGGCTCGAAGGACCAATGCAAATGAGAAAAGAGTAGTATTCTCCATGCGGTTCGACTGGAGCAATGTAAAGTAATGAGAAAAGAGTGCATCCGCTTCGCTTGGGTGTAGATCAGCGGTGCTCAAAACCGTGTTCTAGAACATGAACCGAAAAAAGAGATAATTTAAGAGAAAATTAAAATTCTGTTTTTCTTTATATTTTGTTTTGTTTTGTTCTAGATTTAAATAAGCAAAGAGAAATTTGACTGAAAAGAGGTATTTTTTCTTGAGCACCGCTGGTGTAGATTCAATTCTTTGTATCCGTCTCGAACGAACAATGTATATTCGGCTCGACTGGAGCAATGTAAAATGAGAAAAGAATGCAACCACTTCGCTTGGGTGTAGATTCAATTCGGATTTTATTTAAAGATACCTCTCTTAAATGCTACAAAAACTGTTCTAACTTAACATAATCGCAACCACACAATTATTCGTATCTATCGATAGTATGTGTGTGGGTCATAACTTTTATTATCTGACACATTATCGTATGCGACAGCGCACAGGATCACTAAATTGTACACGTGTGATATATTAACGCGGGTAGGAGACTGTTAATTTTCAAATATTTATATCTTGTTGTTAGATTTTCCCAGCGCCTCACACGCAGTCAAAAGTATCTTCAAAGTTCATTGTACAGAAGCTGTAATTTGGAATCTACAAATCGAACGTTTAAAATATCGTGCTGCGTGGTATTGATGATTTCTGAATTGTCAAAGATATTTACTCTTTTACACCCATTACAGCAAATGAGAATTGTTTTTTTGTCATTTAAATTGTGCGTTGGGGTCCCCAAAAAGTCCATATTTTTAAACGCTTTTATTAAGCTCACCCCGTTTGTTTTATTTATTCTTGGCTAAAATTTATTAATTCAAATTTCACCCTCTCCTGGTCAACCGAATAGTTTTTTTTTTCAATCCCATCAATATGGGTATCAAATGAAAGAGCTCAACAAGCAGAATACAATATACTTTAAGGAATTGAAATCCAAGAGGGCGGCCGCTACAAAGTGGCGGAAAACGTAGGTTTTATCAATCCCATTAACATTAGTATCAAATGATAGTCTCAACAAACAGAGTACAATTTACTGTAATTTACATAAATTTAGCATATGCTCGTGAAGACTTGCATCCTTAGACAAGCGACGTTCCAAATTTGCTGTAACAAATCCGCAAACAAACTCAACTTTTTTTCTTTTTGTCAATTTTATATAATGTCCAATTTTTTTTTTTTTTTCCATTTGGCTTATCATATTCAACTCAATGGTTTTTTGCAAAAGATAAAGGTTTATTTTCACCACCTAAAAGAAAGTTACGTTAGTTACTGCGCTTATAATTCAAGAAGGGCTTAACGGATTTTAACAATTCATACAATTTCACAATAAAAAGGTGAATAAATTTTTTTGGTTTGAAATTTTTACAATTTGTATATCAAGTATTGAAGTGTATATTTTTTATTGTTTTGAATTCTGAATAAATAATATTAAAAATGAAATGAGTGCGCAATACGATTAAATCTATTTGTCATATTAATTTCGGCAAATGTAGGTAATTTGAGAAAAAAAACCATGATCACGCTTTGGTATATGTTTTACAAGTGTTCTGGACTAGATTCCAAAGATGAGATATATGTGGTAGTTCCCGAATAAATATTCTTAATAAATCTATCGAAAGAAGAGCAGTTACGATTTAAGTTAACGTTTTCAATTGGAGAACAATTGGATGAGGATGGTGAATATTTAGTACTCCCCTTTGAATACAGAAGCATGTTCGTTGGCGAATGATGCAGAAATGGAACGAAATCTGTGAGGCTTTGGTGAAATTTTAGGTGAATGTAGCATATTTAGTGGTGATCTTGTAGTACTTTGAGGCGAACGTCAGTAATTTGGTTAGGGCTCTGAATATATCGGTGCTTTCCGCACGGAGGTAAACCTTTCAGGAGGAAGCGGAATATGTTGGAGGTGAATAGTTGGCATGTGAAAGTAAATATTTCAATTACTGTGAAGATATATTGAACTAGCTGTACTATGAGATTGTGAAGAGCGGGAAATTGAAGTATAAGTTGAAGGAGGGAGAATAACTAATAATAAAGACCTTCACGGTTGAACAAGGAATTGGACAAGATATAATCCATCCAAAGATTGTATTTTGTGCCAACAATGAACCAAGTAGGTTCTGTTGGACACCAAATAATAATATATCCACAGGACGAGAATCTAATATTTTTGGATCCTTTGAAGGGGAAATATTGACAGGGGAAGATGGAAGAATACCTGAGATCTGAATGCTTCGATTTTGAAAAAAATTGTGGAATCTAACCCAGAGCTAATATTAATGATGCAATTTTTCCTGGAGGTAACGGTAGATGAAACATTTACACCAGATATTCTAGCAGGAGAGGGACGGGATGGCAATTTTCATCTATTTTAGAGGTGCTCACTTATAAAAGTTGCCTCGGACGCAGGGTCAACAAGGGCTCGAACTGGGTAGGCTTTGTCTTGGTGAATTAAATTAACTATAGCGGTGCTGAGAAGAACTCTAGAATTTTATATACCTGGCGATTAACTGGTTTCAGATTTGCAGCAGTGGAGGTGGGAGCATCGTTAACTACATTAAGAATAGATTGCGGACTGGAGGATGGGACTGTAGCACTCGGGTTGACATTGGAGAATGGACTTCTATTCGGTTTGTGTAAAAAAATTACAATTATGTGAGCTGGAACAATTTCTAACCGAGTGACTATTAGATAAACAATTGAAACATCACTCTTGTCTTTTTGCCAGATCTATTTTTTTTATCAAACGAAGTTTTCGCCAGAGGTGTCTTAACGTTGCGTTGAATTCGATCTTGATTCAGAGGAATCGATACCTTTGATATCACGCAGACATGCAGTCGTCTGAATTCTTTCAGTGAGGAAAGAATCGAGCTCAGACCATAACGATAAGGACGACTTATTTTTGAGACTCTGTTCCCGGAGTGTCACAGTAAGTTCAGGCAAACGTTGAATACAAATAAAAACCCGAATAGGATTCCAGTGTTCAGTAACAATATCATAGACTGACATGGCAGACAAACTGGTGTTTATGCCCGTTGCAAGGTTTTTAAACCGGTACTCGTTTCGCTCGTTAACGAGGTAATTTCAAACAAATTTTTTAAAGAACTATTCACAAGAATGCGTTTGTTATCATCAGTATCGTGCAGAGACTTCCAAGCTGGAGGAAAGGTTTTGTGGGTAAATGGAAATTTAGAAACGATTTCCTTTGCCTCACCTGCACAAAGTGACATAACCTCTCAATATCACTTAGCCGACTATTATTTATGCACATGACCGAGAAAAGATCACGAAATGGAAAACATATCTTTCACACGGCGGTAGATTTAAGTTGTGCATGGTATTGCAATTATCAGGCGGAAAACTACCATTGGAAATCGAAAAGTCAGCAGGGACTGAATATTAGGGTTCACGATGGTGGACAAATTTAAATTTTGG
Organism: Musca domestica; assembly: GCF_030504385.1. Lineage (NCBI taxonomy): Eukaryota > Metazoa > Arthropoda > Insecta > Diptera > Muscidae > Musca > Musca domestica. The sequence continues at coordinate 1,515,697 of NW_026712133.1, read as the reverse complement.
CTAGAGACTAACACGGTTTGACGCACAATTTTGAATTGGAGTGCTTTGTTGTCTGACATTGATAACATTAGTTGTGGATGAAGGAGATTTTACCGACTTTAGATTTTGCAACTTCTCATTAATTTCTGGCAAACAATCAATATAGCTGTTTAACTCCGGGGAGTGGGGGGAATGGCTTCGACAGCGGTAATACACCAAAAACTCCCCAGAGTTTTTTATGTGAGATGATGTATTGTCTATTTCTAATACATATGCAAATACACAACAACAACCAATACCCAGCGGCGATCCGCTCACTACAGTATTCGCCAAGGGAGTTGTAGAGGAGATGCCAGTGTGCCAATCAGCATCCGTGATTGACGAGTATTGGAATGTTGTGGTGGAACGTATTGAACTTATACAATAGCTGTGACTTGAAGATTGAAATTTCGCATCGGCACAGGAGATTGTATCTGTTGCAATTATTTATTAATATAAATAAAAGTAGAATTGTGTAACATTAGTAGGTTTACAATTTCTTCTAATCTACAAAGAATATTTATTTTTGCTTGCTATTTATACATTTTCGATTTCATTAAAACTAGCATATAAAGTAAAGTAAGCAATAATTTACTTCAGTCAATAACCAATGCAATGTGAAACTAATCGAGGTGTTTCTTTATTTAGGTTATTGGCCTGCATAAGGCAAACAATGATTATATAGAATAAAATTATAATAATAACAAATGTAAAAATGTATATGTAAAATATGCTCTTTTGAACATTCTGACTGCCGAGGGGTAGGCGACGTTGTTGTTGGTAGCGAAACTTGACAGTGACGTATATGGCTACTCCAATTCCAATGCAAAGAGCTAGATAGCTGATTGTATGATGGTGAATGGCCGTCGATTTCATTAGTTGTGGAAGGCGTCCGATTTCAATAGTACTTAGCTGTTGGTGTAAGCAGCATGTGTTTCATAGGTGCTGTTTAATGTTTTGTTGAGCAAGACACTGCTTACTGCTTGAGATTTTGGAATCCAGTGGCTTAAGTCTCAGATCTGGTGTGTGCACTGTTGTTTTGTTTTCGTGATGACCGTATATTGTAAATGTGTTGTCTTTGAAAATGTTGTCTGGCCCAATTTCTAAAGTTTCAGCAACTTGCACCTCCAAGTTTGTCATGTTTGTACCACAAACAAAGGACAATTCTGTTAAATTGGCTAGAGTAAACATCCATTTATTCCATTGTTCCATTTGTTTCCAAGTATGGTGGTGCAGGGTTCATTTCAAGTCGCACGCTTCTCACGATTTATTCAATAAGAATATCACCTCGCATAAATGTTACAGATCGCCTTTGCTTAACTTAGCTGGATTGTCGCAAATGAAAACGTCATCTGTGGTATGTATGTAGCTGTTCATTGCTTCTGCTGTTAGCGATATGAACTAATCCCGATGGACGTTAGCTGCCAATAATGTTGATTTCAAAACTATTGAAATAAATCGACCGGATTGCAGCATAGGTACGGAGGTCATTTTGAGGTCAACTTTTTTTCTTTTTGTCAATTTTATATAATGTCCAATTTTTTTTTTCCATTTGGCTTATCATATTCAACTCAATGGTTTTTTGCAAAAGATAAAGGTTTATTTTCACCACCTAAAAGAAAGTTACGTTAGTTACTGCGCTTATAATTCAAGAAGGGCTTAACGGATTTTAACAATTCATACAATTTCACAATAAAAAGGTGAATAAATTTTTTTGGTTTGAAATTTTTACAATTTGTATATCAAGTATTGAAGTGTATATTTTTTATTGTTTTGAATTCTGAATAAATAATATTAAAAATGAAATGAGTGCGCAATACGATTAAATCTATTTGTCATATTAATTTCGGCAAATGTAGGTAATTTGAGAAAAAAAACCATGATCACGCTTTGGTATATGTTTTACTACAGTATGTTTTACAAGTGTTCTGGACTAGATTCCAAAGATGAGATATATGTGGTAGTTCCCGAATAAATATTCTTAATAAATCTATCGAAAGAAGAGCAGTTACGATTTAAGTTAACGTTTTCAATTGGAGAACAATTGGATGAGGATGGTGAATATTTAGTACTCCCCTTTGAATACAGAAGCATGTTCGTTGGCGAATGATGCAGAAATGGAACGAAATCTGTGAGACTTTGGTGAAATTTTAGGTGAATGTAGCATATTTAGTGGTGATCTTGTAGTACTTTGAGGCGAACGTCAGTAATTTGGTTAGGGCTCTGAATATATCGGTGCTTTCCGCACGGAGGTAAACCTTTCAGGAGGAAGCGGAATATGTTGGAGGTGAATAGTTGGCATGTGAAAGTAAATATTTCAATTACTGTGAAGATATATTGAACTAGCTGTACTATGAGATTGTGAAGAGCGGGAAATTGAAGTATAAGTTGAAGGAGGGAGAATAACTAATAATAAAGACCTTCACGGTTGAACAAGGAATTGGACAAGATATAATCCATCCAAAGATTGTATTTTGTGCCAACAATGAACCAAGTAGGTTCTGTTGGACACCAAATAATAATATATCCACAGGACGAGAATCGAATATTTTTGGATCCTTTGAAGGGGAAATATTGACAGGGGAAGATGGAAGAATACCTGAGATCTGAATGCTTCGATTTTGAAAAAAATTGTGGAATCTAACCCAGAGCTAATATTAATGATGCAATTTTTCCTGGAGGTAACGGTAGATGAAACATTTACACCAGATATTCTAGCAGGAGAGGGACGGGATGGCAATTTTCATCTATTTTAGAGGTGCTCACTTATAAAAGTTGCCTCGGACGCAGGGTCAACAAGGGCTGGAACTGGGTAGGCTTTGTCTTGGTGAATTAAATTAACTATAGCGGTGCTGAGAAGAACTCTAGAATTTTATATACCTGGCGATTAACTGGTTTCAGATTTGCAGCAGTGGAGGTGGGAGCATCGTTAACTACATTAAGAATAGATTGCGGACTGGAGGATGGGACTGTAGCACTCGGGTTGACATTGGAGAATGGACTTCTATTCGGTTTGTGTAAAAAAATTACAATTATGTGAGCTGGAACAATTTCTAACCGAGTGACTATTAGATAAACAATTGAAACATCACTCTTGTCTTTTTGCCAGATCTATTTTTTTTATCAAACGAAGTTTTCGCCAGAGGTGTCTTAACGTTGCGTTGAATTCGATCTTGATTCAGAGGAATCGATACCTTTGATATCACGCAGACATGCAGTCGTCTGAATTCTTTCAGTGAGGAAAGAATCGAGCTCAGACCATAACGATAAGGACGACTTATTTTTGAGACTCTGTTCCCGGAGTGTCACAGTAAGTTCAGGCAAACGTTGAATACAAATAAAAACCCGAATAGGATTCCAGTGTTCAGTAACAATATCATAGACTGACATGGCAGACAAACTGGTGTTTATGCCCGTTGCAAGGTTTTTAAACCGGTACTCGTTTCGCTCGTTAACGAGGTAATTTCAAACAAATTTTTTAAAGAACTATTCACAAGAATGCGTTTGTTATCATCAGTATCGTGCAGAGACTTCCAAGCTGGAGGAAAGGTTTTGTGGGTAAATGGAAATTTAGAAACGATTTCCTTTGCCTCACCTGCACAAAGTGACATAACCTCTCAATATCACTTAGCCGACTATTATTTATGCACATGACCGAGAAAAGATCACGAAATGGAAAACATATCTTTCACACGGCGGTAGATTTAAGTTGTGCATGGTATTGCAATTATCAGGCGGAAAACTACCATTGGAAATCGAAAAGTCAGCAGGGACTGAATATTAGGGTTCACGATGGTGGACAAATTTAAATTTTGGCTAGAGACTAACACGGTTTGACGCACAATTTTGAATTGGAGTGCTTTGTTGTCTGACATTGATAACATTAGTTGTGGATGAAGGAGATTTTACCGACTTTAGATTTTGCAACTTCTCATTAGTTTCTGGCAAACAATCAATATAGCTGTTTAACTCCGGGGAGTGGGGGGAATGGCTTCGACAGCGGTAATACACCAAAAACTCCCCAGAGTTTTTTATGTGAGATGATGTATTGTCTATTTCTAATACATATGCAAATACACAACAACAACCAATACCCAGCGGCGATCCGCTCACTACAGTATTCGCCAAGGGAGATGTAGAGGAGATGCCAGTGTGCCAATCAGCATCCGTGATTGACGAGTATTGGAATGTTGTGGTGGAACGTATTGAACTTATACAATAGCTGTGACTTGAAGATTGAAATTTCGCATCGGCACAGGAGATTGTATCTGTTGCAATTATTTATTAATATAAATAAAAGTAGAATTGTGTAACATTAGTAGGTTTACAATTTCTTCTAATCTACAAAGAATATTTATTTTTGCTTGCTATTTATACATTTTCGATTTCATTAAAACTAGCATATAAAGTAAAGTAAGCAATAATTTACTTCAGTCAATAACCAATGCAATGTGAAACTAATCGAGGTGTTTCTTTATTTAGGTTATTGGCCTGCATAAGGCAAACAATGATTATATAGAATAAAATTATAATAATAACAAATGTAAAAATGTATATGTAAAATATGCTCTTTTGAACATTCTGACTGCCGAGGGGTAGGCGACGTTGTTGTTGGAAGTTCTGTGGTAGCGAAACTTGACAGTGACGTATATGGCTACTCCAATTCCAATGCAAAGAGCTAGATAGCTGATTGTATGATGGTGAATGGCCGTCGATTTCATTAGTTGTGGAAGGCGTCCGATTTCAATAGTACTTAGCTGTTGGTGTAAGCAGCATGTGTTTCATAGGTGCTGTTTAATGTTTTGTTGAGCAAGACACTGCTTACTGCTTGAGATTATGGAATCCAGTGGCTTAAGTCTCAGATCTGGTGTGTGCACTGTTGTTTTGTTTTCGTGATGACCGTATATTGTAAATGTGTTGTCTTTGAAAATGTTGTCTGGCCCAATTTCTAAAGTTTCAGCAACTTGCACCTCCAAGTTTGTCATGTTTGTACCACAAACAAAGGACAATTCTGTTAAATTGGCTAGAGTAAACATCCATTTATTCCATTGTTCCATTTGTTTCCAAGTATGGTGGTGCAGGGTTCATTTCAAGTCGCACGCTTCTCACGATTTATTCAATAAGAATATCACCTCGCATAAATGTTACAGATCGCCTTTGCTTAACTTAGCTGGATTGTCGCAAATGAAAACGTCATCTGTGGTATGTATGTAGCTGTTCATTGCTTCTGCTGTTAGCGATATGAACTAATCCCGATGGACGTTAGCTGCCAATAATGTTGATTTCAAAACTATTGAAATAAATCGACCGGATTGCAGCATAGGTACGGAGGTCATTTTGAATAAATCATACTGCTGGAGATTCACTAATGGAAGGCGAATCTCGAATATGATATGGATCTTCATAGCCCTTCCTTTACTCTTCATCAATTTGAAGAAATCCGAAACATTATCTTCGCGAATGGGTAGAGCAGGAGTTGGCGGAATGTGAGCCTTGATGGTTTGGAGCTCTAGTAGCAATTGATGTGGAGTAAGTAGCAATGGACTTATCCGACCATGATAAGCATCCGTTAAAACGTCGATTAGGTTATCTCCTATATGTTTTAACCTTGATGAAAGTAGCATGAGCTGCGAAGTGAGGAACATAATTGATTGTGTTGCCTTGTTGTATCTACCTCTTCCTTCACCTTATTTGCCAAAAGTTTCATTTCTACTTGCATGTTGCCGAAGTTCGTTTGGCTCGTACCTTCGTCCTTTCTAATTGTGTTGATTGTTGAATCAATAATAGATGTCAGTCATTTGCTCCGCATATTCTGAGTCCAAGACACCAAACAACGAGTGTGCGAGGTTTCCGAATATGCTTAGAACTCCTCGCCTGGTGCGCCTGGGGAATATGTTCAGTGTATTCGATTTCAACTGCTTCTGTACTTGAATGAGATTTTCTGAAAATATCTCACAGCTTCTGTTCTCAACTGTTATCTTACACAACTTCTGAAGGGTTCTTATCCCGTAAGAAAAGCCATCCACGTCTTAAGTGCTGATGGTTCTGAATTGATCCAGTACAATGTAATTTCTCAGTCTGACCAATAAATAGTCCTTAGTTCTTCGTAATCCAATTCGGCCTTAGTTCTTCGTAATCCAATTCGGCTTTGACGAAGCTCTAACCTTGGCAGAGTGATCTCCTTTATTGGTGCTATTTTTGATTTTGAACAATGAAGTCTGACTATATGTCTGCCGTCTGGCAGCATAGCTCGAAGATACACCACAGCACCATATATGTATCTCAATTGTTGTTGGTTTCTCTCCATCAAACTGTGTCTGGGTAACCTGAAATCATTTAACATCTTCAGGCTTTCTCGGAACGAAAACCAATATGCTGCCCTTTCTGGCAGTTCCTCGTCCCAGCCAAGTTTATTTTTCCATATCTGCAGAATAAAGATCTTCGCTGCTGACACCACAGGACCCGTAATTCCTAAGGGGTCGAACAATCTTGCCAAATCAGATGTGACCTTCCGCTTGGTGACCTTGGTGCATTCGTTCACATCCCTCTTCAAACAAAATCGGTCTGCTTGAGGAATCCATGTAAATCCCAAAACTTTGGTTGAAGATTTGTCAAAATTGAGATCTACTTCTCTATCTTCTGGATGAATTCTATGCAGCAGTTTCAAGTGGTTAGCACAACATTTTCGTAGTCTAAATCCAGCTTCCAGTAGTAAAATATAAGTAGCTTCCAGTAGTAAAAAATAAAATAAAATATCTGCATTTCAATTGCCGTTTTTAAACTGTCAGATCCGCACATGCAATCGTCAACGTAAAAATTCTTTTGAAGTACCAGCGTCCAGTGCTTGGTTGCGGTGGTACTATATTTGGTTTTGAATTTGCTGGTGAGTGACTGAAGCTCCACGTTGACCCTGTGGTTTGCGTTTCTCGATATTCCGCCAATACCTTCGATACAGAGAGATGCTTGAATGGGTTCGATACCCAACCTCTGCACTAGTCGCTCTGACACCAGATTAATCTGTGAACCAGAATTCAGAACCTTAAACTCATAGCTTCTTCCATTATTTGCCTCGATCGCAACCCTTGCGGTTGCAAGGAGTATGTATGATTGGGATCTATTCGCCGATGCTTTTGATGGCGGCTGTTGAACTGACAAATCTGCTGTCTTGTTCTCTACTTGTGGCCTCGTTGAAAAATGCAAAGGTATATTGTGTTTTCGTTGACACTTCCAGCACTTTCCACTTGTACGTTTTTGCCTGATGGTCATCCTTGAAGCAATTTAGACAGATCTTTTGTCTAAGAACCCATTTCTGTCTTTCGGGCACTGTCATTGCCAAGAACTGCTTGCATTAATATAGGGTGTATTCACCTTTGCACATGTGACATCTACGGATCGTGGTGGAAGCAGTCGTTGCTGGCGGTTTGCTCTTCTGAATCTCATTGACAGCTTCTAATGATTCGAAGCGACTCCTCAAACATTTCATGAAATGCTCCATCGTTTAGAGCTCTCTGGAATCTAAAATCGACTGCTCATACAACACATGAGTAGTCCTGTCCATCCTCTTTGTTAGGAGGTGAATTAAGAGTGGATTCCATTCTTTTGGCTTTATTCCAAGACCCTCCAATGCCAATAACGATTCATGAAGACTGTCATGAACGTCCTTCACTGATCTGCTATCGCCAGACATGTTGGGCAGGTTTAGCATTCTTTCAAGTATAGTTGGAGTGTCTTCCAGGCAATTTCGTAATGCACCTCGGTCAACTCGAGGTGCCTTATGAGTTTCTCGGCTTCCCCAGTCACGTTGGCCTTGAGATACTTCGAATAATCCCCATTAAATTGAGGGATTGTAATTTTTGGCAGATTAACTTGATTTGCCAAGTTTCCGCCTGATCTCTGCTGAGACTACGAATGATCGACCTGTGTTAACGTCGATATTTTTTCTTTGAACTTTTAAGTCTCTTCCTCTAAGAGAACGTAGGCTGATGCATCAAACTCCACAAACGTTGGGTTATCAAAGTTCTCGAACATTTTAAAGTGGATACCTACCAAGTCTGTCCACAGTTTTTCAATTGCAGTCTGCAGGAGCAGCTTTGCCTCAACTGCCCCTTATCAACCTTTGAATGGACTGCATTAGAGCCCTCTGACGTCTCACTAATACAGCCACACTGCAATAAACTGGCCCGATTGTTTTTGCACACTCTCTCTTGTTGCGGGAAGCGGTTTCTGAGGCATTTGTTCTTTGCCCCTTTTTGATGTCTGGCCCGATGTTGTCGATTGCAGCTCTGTACTCTTCACCAATGACTTGGTATTCGATATTGGTGATATGGAAATGTGACTCTGCCGCAGGATTTGCACGAATTTTGTTTTCATTGCAATCGATCTCTTCCCAGAGTGCTTTCATTTCCTTCAGCTTTTTGCTGTATAACTCTACCGTTCTTCTTTCCAATTGAACCTTTTTTACGTTCGCAATTGCCTTCCTCAACTCCGCAATTGCTGCTTGCTGTTGCTGTATCAATACTGTGTCCGCCTAACGCTGATTAACTATCAGTTGATCGCGATGGTTCCTAATGTGGGAACTGGCTTCCTTTCCAGATGTTTCTGGCTTTGGGATGGTGCCACTAGTTGTACATAACTAGCTCCTTTAACAAATTAATGTTTCAAATTGTTTACCACTGGTGGCGTTAAATTCGAAATTTATAAGTGAATCAAGTGATCCTTGTCAGGATCACGTCGGGGTCACCAAAAAAGGTATATTAATATAAATCAAAGTAAGTATACACAACACTTGAATTGTGTTACCTTGGTATGTTTACAATATCTTGTAATCTACAAAAAGTAAACTAAGCAATAAATTACTTCAGCCAATAACCAATGCAATGTGATACTAATCGAGGTGTTTCTTTATTTAGGTTATTGGCCTGCATAAGGCAAACAAAAGAATATAGGTCAGTTATATGCTGACATAGAATAAAATTAATAATAATAGTCACAAAAGTAAAAATGTATATGTAAAATGTGTTCTTTTGAACAGCAGTTTCTGAGGTCATCAAAAAGTCAAGACAGTGGTCATAAGTGTTCTTGATCTTGCACCATAAGTCTTGAAGTTCCGAACGCCGAACTTCAAGGTTAAAAACTGTATGACTTTCAGCAAGTGAAAAGATGAAATGAATTTGACTACATTATCAGACGCGCGGATAAATTGTGAAAATGGAGTGACTGACATTTTGAAAAAATGAGCAAATATCAAAATCTATTTAATTTCCGGGTGTAAGGCGCAAGTGTTTTTTTTTTTTTTTTTTTTTTTATGGATTTTGTTAAAAAAGACCCTAAAAATGATTCTACACACTCGAATATCCAAAACCGAATATTGGTACGAAATGTCCAATAAGTTCGTAGAAAATGCCCAATGTAGAGAGTATTTGTCTTAAAAGTCCACAAACACGGCTAAAAATCAATTATTTTTAAAAAAATATTAACAAACCTATTTTAGGGCTTTATTTTTCAAAATTCACAATTTTGTCAGACAGACCAACTGTGCGGTGGTGAATTAAGAATACCGCACAAAAGGGAATAAAACACAAGCAGTGTTTGTTAATCGAACGGCGACGGGGAGGGGTTGGCTACCACTCTACAAACAGATCACTGACAATGGTTATTAAGGATATAACACAACGAAGGTGAAATGAGAGAATATTGCCTCAACAGAGCAAATATAGTGTGGGGATATAGCAAAAGGAAAACACAAATTAAATCACTCTATGTCGGCAAATTTGTTCAATCGACATTTTAATTTAGGAAGTAGATTTTAATGGAATAAGTTGAAGGAATTATTATTTAGCACTAAAGGAGAAACAAATCGTTACCAACACGGTTTCAAACTAAATTAAATTCGCGATCTGGAGAACGAGTGGACTGTAAATAAATATAATGTAGTGTATGATATCGCGAAATAGGATGTAGCAAGCGACCAGTAAAGAGGAACAATTTAAAAAACTTACTTACTGAACTTACGTACCTTATTTTTGATGATAATGTTTTTTGAGGAGATGTATTGAGAGATATGAGGGGGAATATGTTGTTGGTGATGGTGATACGTTGTAGAAAAAAAAAAAAACAAACAGCAATTAACACCAGACAAACTTCGCTTTTTCACAAATCCGAGTCGATACGACCAAATGTTTAGGCGCAAGAGATTGTGGGGAGGAAAACGAATCAAAATAAAAACACAAGAGTAATTACTTTTAAGTTCAAATAAGTTCGGTGGTTTAATCAGTTATTCTTTTCTTAGTTTCACAAGCAAAATTACTTAAAGTAATTTGGGGTGGCGCAGAGAACTTAGTGTGTACTTTTCATTTACATTTACAATCTAAAGCATACTTTGAGGCAATAAAATAATTTTTTGAAATTTTGAACAATTGCCTGTTTATACAAAAATTGTAAATTACTAATGAAAATGAACGCTTTATTACTTGTTGGCTATGTGAAAATCATGGTCACTTTAAATGTGCGGGTTTTACTGGTAGACAATTTGATGTAATAACCGATAGAAAATGGACTTCGCTGGGCGTTCATAAATTGTATGTCCTTGGAGGTTGATTTTAAGGAGTCTAAAGTTGAAATTGCAAACATGAAGAAAGATTTTGAATCTGTTTGCTCTCGCTTAAACTATTTTGAAAATATGTATAATAAATTTGAGCATCCTGATGGTTCGCCCAAAAGAAAAAAATCTTCAGCTATTATTTCTGGTAATAACTTAATATCACTAAATTCACTAGTTGTTGCCCGCTACAAAATCATACTGAAAACTTATCTTCAGACAACCATCTGGCTCCTCCGTTGCAATTTGCATCTTCGCCATCCAGCAGGACATCACCGGCTGTTTCCAATACAAGTGAAAGTCGGAGTGCTCATTATATTCGTAAGCTTCATCTAATATCCATCAAAATCCACATCATTTGCATAGCGTCCCCCCATTTTTGTGATTCTAAAATTCTAAAATTCATAATCTTGAAGAAAGTGATTTTAAAATTTTTAAGTTAAATTCCTTCTCCGCTCGTGAAATTTCATTGTTTAAGCTTGTTGTTTCCAAAAACATATTTGATACTATTATTAATAGTTCATTCTGGCCCGATGACATTTTAGTAAAAGAGTTTGTATTCAGAGAAAAGCGTAACGCACTTAATCCTATCCGTACTTCTACCGCTATGCAAGCATTAAAAAACTAATAGAGTCTGATTCGTTACAAATGTTATACAAAAATGTCAGAGGTCTTAACTCAAAACTTCGTCAAACTTATTTAAAATCTTTTGGTTTTGATTTTAAAGTCTTTATATTTACTTAAACTTGGCTTAAACCTTAAATCTACGACACGGAAAGCTTTTCTGACCAATTTGAAGTTTATAGAAATGCTAGTAAATAGAACCGGTGGAGGAGTTCTAATACCTGTACATAATTCCATTACGTCTGAAATAGTTGTCATTGAACATCCTGATATAGAATTTATATGTGTCAAACTATTATACCGTGGTAAATATATTGCTTTAACTTGTTCTTACATTCCTCCAAATTCAGACTTTGAAAGATATATTAAGCACGCAAGGCTTCTGAAGGATGTTTCATGTTCAAAGTCAGCAAATTTTGATCTTATTTGTCTTGGTGATTTCAACTTACCAAGTATATCGTGGATCCCTAAAGAAAATTCCACAGACTACATTCCTGTATCATCTGCAGGCTCAGCTAGTAGAATGGACGAATTCTGGGAAGCTATATTTGACCAAGGACTTTTCCAAATAATGATGTTTTTAATGTCAAGTATAGAATTTTAGATTTAGTATTCTACACAACCGTTAACCTTTCATTATGTAGATGTGCACCGTTTGTCGAACCGAACAGAATAGCTATTCAACATTTGCATCCACTAGCAATTACAGATTTAACATTAATAGACTGATTTTTTTGCCCCAAATTTTGCATACGGAAGAGGAGGTTTTAAATGGTTTAAAAACTTTAAAAAGTTCGATCTCCCCAGGTCCAGACGGAATACCGGCAATCGTTCTTAAATTATGTGCAATTGAATTATACATACCACTTACGAAATTATTTAATTACTCTTTATCTTTAGGCTACTTTCCTTATTTTTGGAGATCTAGTTATATAATTCCTCTCCATAAAACTGGTAGTCGTTGCAATATTGAAAATTATAGGGGTATTGCTAAGCTTAGCGCAATACCTAAACTTTTTGAATTTTTGGTTTCGCGTAGGCTAACACACTTTGTGGCAACAATTTTTTCACCGTGTCAACACGGATGTAGCAAGCGACCAGTACCGAGGAACAATTTAAAAAACAACACCTTTGTACTTTGATCTTCTTGTATTTTTCTATTGCGAAGCTCACATAAACAAAAACACTGAACTTACGTACCTTATTTTTGATGATAATGTTTTTTGAGGAGATGTATTGATGCGGCGGTGAGAGATATGAGGGGGGATATGTTGTTGGTGATGGTGATACGTTGTAGAAAAAACAAACAGCAATTAACACCAGCCAAACTTCGCTTTTTCACAAATCTGATTCGATACGACCAAATGTTTAGGCGCAAGGGATTGTGGGGAGGAAAACGAATCAAAATAAAAACACAAGAGTAATTACTTTTAGGTTCAAATAAGTTCGGTGGTTTAATCAGTTATTCTTTTCTTAGTTTCACAAGCAAAATTACCTTAAGTAATTTGGGGTGGCGCAGAGAACTTAGTGTATACTTTTCAACTACAAAATGACAAGTGAACGACGAGGTTCATGCAATCACAAAGAATGGCGGCGATCGCCGAAGATCTTAGTCGATTTCTACTACTACATCTAGAATTGTTTCCAATGAGAGCAGAATCTCGTATGTATCAAAGTGAGCTAACCAACAACAACCACCGCGAAGTGGCATCTCCGCTCTACGGTCTCCGGCGAGGGAAGTTGCCGAGGAGATGCCCGTGGTGTCAATCAGCATCCGTGATTGACTGGACTCGGAAGATGAAGGCCAACTTAAACAACCATCATACCTTGGCGATTTATTCAATAAGAGTCTGGCAACTCTTGTCGTGTTTAGTTGTGTTTTTCTTGTGTCAAAATAGTGATAAAATAATTTTAGCCAGGCCATTTTGCAACAACAATTTTAGATATATTATTATTTATTGTTCTTTTTGTGCAGTGAAATACTATCAGTTCTTATTGATATAATCGAAATTATGCGTGCATTGTGAAGTACAGTGTTTAAATACTGTTTTTGAGCCTTCTCATCTTTTTGTTTTACTTTTGCTGTTTACGCCTGTTTCGTTCTTTTCCCCTCATGCTTTGTTCTTGTTTTGTTTTCAATCCCAAATTCTAAATTTTACATTTACAATCTAAAGCATACTTTGAGGCAATAAAATAATTTTTTGAAGTTTTGCAAAATGGCCTGTTTATACAAAAATTGTAAAATTACTAATGAAAATGAACGCTTTATTACTTGTTGGCTATGTGAAAATCATGGTCACTTTAAATGTGCGGGTTTTACTGGTAGACAATTTGATGTAATAACCGATAGAAAAATGGACTTCGCTGGGCGTTCATAAATTGTATGTCCTTGGAGGTTGATTTTTACCGTCTATTTAAGGAGTCTAAAGTCGAAATTGCAAACATGAAGAAAGATTTTGAATCTGTTTGCTCTCGCTTAAACTATTTTGAAAATATGTATAATAAATTTGAGCATCCTGATGGTTCGCCCAAAAGAAAAAAATCTTCAGCTATTATTTCTGGTAATAACTTAATATCGCTAAATTCACCAGTTGTTGTCCCGCTACAAAATAATACTGAAAATTTATCTTCAGACAACCATCTGGCGCCTCCGTTGCAATTTGCCATCCAGCAGGTCATCACCGGCTGTTTCCAATACAAGTGAAAATCGGAGTACTCAGATCGAAACATTATCTTCGTAAGCTTCATCTAATGTCCATCCAAATCCACATCATTTGCATAGCGTCCCCCCATTTTTGTGATTCTCTTCCTTCTAGTAGCCTAATTGTAGTTCCTCCTAGAAAAAGCGTATTTATATCTAGATTGCATCCTAGTACTACAATAAATAATATAAGTGATTATGGTAAATCTAAAATTCATTATCTTGAAGAAAGTGATTTTAAAATTTTTAAGTTAAATTCCTTCTCCGCTCGTGAAATTTCATCGTTTAAGCTTGTTGTTTCCAAAAACATATTTGATACTATTATTAATAGTTCATTCTGGCCCGATGACATTTTAGTAAAAGAGTTTGTATTCAGAGAAAAACGTAACGCACTTAGTCCTGTCCGTACTTCTACCGCTATGCAAGCATCAAAAAACTAATAGAGTCTGATTCGTTACAAATGTTATACAAAAATGACAGAGGTCTTAACTCAAAACTTCGTCAAACTTATTTAAAATCTTTTGGTTCTGATTTTAAAGTCTTTATATTTACTTAAACTTGGCTTGAACCTTAAATCTACGACACGGAAAGCTTTTCTGACCAATTTGAAGTTTATAGAAATGATAGAGTAAATAGAACCGGTGGAGGAGTTCTAATACCTGTACATAATTCCATTACGTCTGAAATAGTTGTCATTGAACATCCTGATATAGAATTTATATGTGTCAAAATATTATACCGTGGTAAATATATTGCTTTAACTTGTTCTTACATTCCTCCAAATTCAGACTTTGAAAGATATATTAAGCACGCAAGGCTTCTGAAGGATGTTTCATGTTCAAAGTCAGCAAATTTTGATCTTATTTGTCTTGGTGATTTCAACTTACCAAGTATATCGTGGATCCCTAAAGAAAATTCCACAGACTACATTCCTGTATCATCTGCAGGCTCAGCTAGTAGAATGGACGAATTCTGGGAAGCTATATTTGACCAAGGACTTTTCCAAATAATGATGTTTTTAATGTCAAGTATAGAATTTTAGATTTAGTATTCTACACAACCGTTAACCTTTCATTATGTAGATGTGCACCGTTTGTCGAACCGAACAGAATAGCTATTCAACATTTGCATCCACTAGCAATTACAGATTTAACATTAATAGACTGATTTTTTTGCCCCAAATTTTGCTTACGGAAGAGGAGGTTTTAAATGGTTTAAAAACTTTAAAAAGTTCGATCTCCCCAGGTCCAGACGGAATACCGGCAATCGTTCTTAAATTATGTGCAATTGAATTATACATACCACTTACGAAATTATTTAATTACTCTTTATCTTTAGGCTACTTTCCTTATTTTTGGAGATCTAGTTATATAATTCCTCTCCATAAAACTGGTAGTCGTTGCAATATTGAAAATTATAGGGGTATTGCTAAGCTTAGCGCAATACCTAAACTTTTTGAATTTTTGGTTTCGCGTAGGCTAACACACTTTGTGGCAACAATTTTTTCACCGTGTCAACACGGATGTAGCAAGCGACCAGTACCGAGGAACAATTTAAAAAACAACACCTTTGTACTTTGATCTTCTTGTATTTTTCTATTGCGAAGCTCACATAAACAAAAACACTGAACTTACGTACCTTATTTTTGATGATAATGTTTTTTGAGGAGATGTATTGATGCGGCGGTGAGAGATATGAGGGGGGATATGTTGTTGGTGATGGTGATACGTTGTAGAAAAAACAAACAGCAATTAACACCAGCCAAACTTCGCTTTTTCACAAATCTGATTCGATACGACCAAATGTTTAGGCGCAAGGGATTGTGGGGAGGAAAACGAATCAAAATAAAAACACAAGAGTAATTACTTTTAGGTTCAAATAAGTTCGGTGGTTTAATCAGTTATTCTTTTCTTAGTTTCACAAGCAAAATTACCTTAAGTAATTTGGGGTGGCGCAGAGAACTTAGTGTATACTTTTCAACTACAAAATGACAAGTGAACGACGAGGTTCATGCAATCACAAAGAATGGCGACGATCGCCGAAGATCTTAGTCGATTTCTACTACTACATCTAGAATTGTTTCCAATGAGAGCAGAATCTCGTATGTATCAAAGTGAGCTAACCAACAACAACCACCGCGAAGTGGCATCTCCGCTCTACGGTCTCCGGCGAGGGAAGTTGCCGAGGAGATGCCCGTGGTGTCAATCAGCATCCGTGATTGACTGGACTCGGAAGATGAAGGCCAACTTAAACAACCATCATACCTTGGCGATTTATTCAATAAGAGTCTGGCAACTCTTGTCGTGTTTAGTTGTGTTTTTCTTGTGTCAAAATAGTGATAAAATAATTTTAGCCAGGCCATTTTGCAACAACAATTTTAGATATATTATTATTTATTGTTCTTTTTGTGCAGTGAAATACTATCAGTTCTTATTGATATAATCGAAATTATGCGTGCATTGTGAAGTACAGTGTTTAAATACTGTTTTTGAGCCTTCTCATCTTTTTGTTTTACTTTTGCTGTTTACGCCTGTTTCGTTCTTTTCCCCTCATGCTTTGTTCTTGTTTTGTTTTCAATCCCAAATTCTAAATTTTACATTTACAATCTAAAGCATACTTTGAGGCAATAAAATAATTTTTTGAAGTTTTGCAAAATGGCCTGTTTATACAAAAATTGTAAAATTACTAATGAAAATGAACGCTTTATTACTTGTTGGCTATGTGAAAATCATGGTCACTTTAAATGTGCGGGTTTTACTGGTAGACAATTTGATGTAATAACCGATAGAAAAATGGACTTCGCTGGGCGTTCATAAATTGTATGTCCTTGGAGGTTGATTTTTACCGTCTATTTAAGGAGTCTAAAGTCGAAATTGCAAACATGAAGAAAGATTTTGAATCTGTTTGCTCTCGCTTAAACTATTTTGAAAATATGTATAATAAATTTGAGCATCCTGATGGTTCGCCCAAAAGAAAAAAATCTTCAGCTATTATTTCTGGTAATAACTTAATATCGCTAAATTCACCAGTTGTTGTCCCGCTACAAAATAATACTGAAAATTTATCTTCAGACAACCATCTGGCGCCTCCGTTGCAATTTGCCATCCAGCAGGTCATCACCGGCTGTTTCCAATACAAGTGAAAATCGGAGTACTCAGATCGAAACATTATCTTCGTAAGCTTCATCTAATGTCCATCCAAATCCACATCATTTGCATAGCGTCCCCCCATTTTTGTGATTCTCTTCCTTCTAGTAGCCTAATTGTAGTTCCTCCTAGAAAAAGCGTATTTATATCTAGATTGCATCCTAGTACTACAATAAATAATATAAGTGATTATGGTAAATCTAAAATTCATTATCTTGAAGAAAGTGATTTTAAAATTTTTAAGTTAAATTCCTTCTCCGCTCGTGAAATTTCATCGTTTAAGCTTGTTGTTTCCAAAAACATATTTGATACTATTATTAATAGTTCATTCTGGCCCGATGACATTTTAGTAAAAGAGTTTGTATTCAGAGAAAAACGTAACGCACTTAGTCCTGTCCGTACTTCTACCGCTATGCAAGCATCAAAAAACTAATAGAGTCTGATTCGTTACAAATGTTATACAAAAATGACAGAGGTCTTAACTCAAAACTTCGTCAAACTTATTTAAAATCTTTTGGTTCTGATTTTAAAGTCTTTATATTTACTTAAACTTGGCTTGAACCTTAAATCTACGACACGGAAAGCTTTTCTGACCAATTTGAAGTTTATAGAAATGATAGAGTAAATAGAACCGGTGGAGGAGTTCTAATAGCTGTACAAAGCTTCTGAAGGATGTTTCATGTTTAAAGTCAGCAAATTTTGATTTTATTTGTCTTGGTGATTTCAACTTACCAAGTATATCGTGGATCCCTAAAGAAAATTCCACAGACTATATTCCTGTATCGTCTGCAGGCTCAGCTAGTAGAGTGGACGAATTCTGGGAAGCTATATTTGACCAAGGACTTTTCCAAATAATGATGTTTTTAATGTCAAGAATAGAATTTTAGATTTAGTATTCTCCACAACCGTTAACCTTTCATTATGTAGATGTGTACCGTTTGTCGAACCGAACAGATTAGCTATTCAACATTTAAATGGTTTAAAAGCTTTAAAAAGTTCGATCTCCCCAGGCCCAGACGGTGTACAGGCAAACGTTCTTAAATTATGTGCAATTGAATTATACATACCACTTACTAACTTTGACTAATCTTATGGAATTAACATGCTATGTTCATAATGGTTTTGCCAATAAATTTCAAACGGATGTAATTTATACTGATTTTATTAAAGCTTTTGACCCTGTCGTACATAGTTTATTACTCAACAAGCTTGATATAATGGGTTTCCCTACATTATTGTTAGACTGGATTTCATCATACCTTGAAAACCGTACTCAAAAAGTGTCTTTCATAAATACCATCTCAAAAAATATTCTAGTCCTTTCTGGTGTTCCCCAGGGAAGCCATTTAGGGCCATTACTTTTCGTTCTCTATCTCAATGATCTTCCGTCAGTTGTAAGGATATATTTAATCTGATTACTTCGTAGGTTCATACGAATTGGAGAATGTAGACTCATTTATTGATTTTGGTGTTATTTTGGACAATAAACTTCGTTTTAACTTACACATTGAATCTAGCGTTAATAAAGCAAAGTCTCTTCTAGGTTTCATTAAGCGCTGGTCTAAAGAGTTTGAAGACCCTTACGTAACCAAATGCTTGTTTACTAGTCTAGTTCGACCTACATTAGAGTATGGTTGCATGTTGTGGAGTCCATTTTATAAATGTTACTCTAATTCAATAGAAGCAGTTCAAAAACAATTCATTATATTCACTCTCAAAGGTCTGCCCTGGAATCCGGCTGAAGCACTCCCCCCTATGAAAATCGATTAAAACTTATAGAACTTCCATCATTAGAAAGAAGGCGTTTAATGCTTAGAGCAATATTTTTAATACGACTTTTGCGTGGTAAATTTGATTCACAATTTTTAATTAGCGAAATAAAGTTTAATGTTCCGTCTAGAATAACTCGTAATTATATACCGCTAAATCTTTCCTTGGCGAAATCTCACTACGAACTAAGCAACCCCCTTAGATCTTTATGTGAAATAACAACCTCTATAATAATGTATCACTATCTGAACCTTTGCATGCAAATTTGTAATTATAGTATTAGGAGCTGCTAGATTTGTATTTTTGCTCGTTGTTGTGTGCTGTGTAATACTAATCCTTTTACTAATACCGGCTGATGTTTTACTGTAGCTGGTGTTTCCCTACAACACTAACCCTCCATGGTGCGGATTATGTGGTGTACGCGCTCCCTACGTATTGGGAGGTGGCCCCCTCGGTCGGCAGGGGCGGGTAAGAGTGGCGTTGGGACCGAACGAAAAAAAAAGAATATCACCTCTCCTTTGCTAAACTAGTTGTGTTGTCGCAAATGAAAACGTCATCTGTGGTATGTATGCAGCTGTTCATTTCTTCTGCTGTTAGCGATATGAACTAATCCCGACGTTAATGTTGATTTCAAAGCTATTGAAATAAATCGACCGGATGGCAGCATATATAAGGAGATCATTTTGAATAAATCATACTGCTGGAGATCCACTAATGAAAAGCGAATCTTTACTCTTCATTAATTTGAAAAAATCCGAAACATAATCTTCGCGAATGGGTAGAGCATGAGTTGGCGGAATATGAGCCTTGATGGTTTGGAGCTCTAGTAGTAATTGATGTGGAGTAAGAAGCAGTGGACGTTAAAATGTCGATTAGGTTATCTTCTATATGTTTCAACCTTGATGAAAGTAGCATGAGCTGCGAAGTGAGGAACATAATTGATTGTGTTGCCTTGTTGTATCTTCCTCTTCTTTCACCTTATTTGCCAAAAGTTTCATTTCTACTTGCATGTTGCCGAAGTTCCTTTGGCTCAGCTCCTCCCCTGATGCGCCTGGGGAATATGTTCAGTGTATTCGATTCCACCTGCTTCTGTACATGAATGAGATTTTCTGAAAGTATCTCACAGCTTCTGCTCTCAACTGCTATCTTACACAACTTCTGAAGGTTCTTATCCCGATAGAAAAGCCATCCATATATGCCCAACATGGCGAAAGATCATAATAAGTGATCAGTTTCCACATGTCGGGCTTATTCTCAAACTTGTGTATGTTGAACGAATGACGCAAGCATAGAGGTAAAAATAGTAAAGCCACAAGCTTCATCGATACTAGCATGCTGCTTAACGTCTTCAATCGCTTTGGAGATGGCCCTTCACTCCTACTCTTGGTCTCTATAGGCGGAAGAGAGCTAATAAACGGCATGGAGGTGTGACCTTGCTCGGTGGGAGATTTCCCATGATTTGGTTGTATAACTTGGCTTCGCCTTGGTGCCTTCCCTTAATTATCCAATATTTTTGTCTTGACGTTGACAGTAATAGTTGTTAGCCACAGTGGCTATTCTCTAAATGAATCATACTAAGAATGAGTTTCACAATTGGATCGTTGTATGGTAACAACATCGGGTGTTTTGTGTCGT
Organism: Musca domestica; assembly: GCF_030504385.1. Classification (NCBI taxonomy): domain Eukaryota; kingdom Metazoa; phylum Arthropoda; class Insecta; order Diptera; family Muscidae; genus Musca; species Musca domestica. Next base: position 1,495,206 of record NW_026712133.1, on the reverse strand, counting down.
ATGCTAAGATTGCCTCTTCCAACCTGCCACCGATAGATAGAACCGGTGGAGGAGTTCTAATAGCTGTACATAATTCCGTTACGTCTGAAATAGTTGTCATTGAACATCCTAATATAGAATTTATATGTGTCAAACTATTATACCGTGGTAAATATATTGCTTTAACTTGTTCTCACATTCCTCCAAATTCAGACTTTGAAAGATACATTAAGCACGCAAAGCTTCTGAAGGATGTTTCATGTTTAAAGTCAGCAAATTTTGATCTTATTTGTCTTGGTGATTTCAACTTACCAAGTATATCGTGGATCCCTAAAGAAAATTCCACAGACTACATTCCTGTATCATCTGCAGGCTCAGCTAGTAGAAAGGACGAATTCTGGGAAGCTATATTTGACCAAGGCCTTTTCCAAATAATAATGTTTTTAATGTCAAGAATAGAATTTTAGATTTAGTATTCTACACAACCGTTAACCTTTAATTATGTAGATGAGCACCGTTTGTCGAACCGAACAGAATAGCTATTCAACATTTGCATCCAATAGCAATTACAGATTTAACATTAATAGACTGAATTTTTTGCCCCAAATTTTGCTTACGGAAGAAGAGGTTTTAAATGGTTTAAAAACTTTAAAAAGTTCGATCTCCCCAGGTCCAGACGGAGTACCGGCAATCGTTCTTAAAGTATGTGCAATTGAATTATACATACCACTTACGAAATTATTTAATTACTCTTTATCTTTAGGCTGCTTTCCTTATTTTTGGAGATCTAGTTATATAATTCCTCTCCATAAAACTGGTGGTCGTTGCAATATTGAAAATTATAGGGGTATTGCTAAGCTTAGCGCAATACCTAAACTTTTTGAATTTTTGGTTTCGCGTATGTTAACACACTTTGTGGCACCAATTTTTTCATCGTGTCAACACGGTTTCGGTAGGTCAACTTTGACTAATCTTATGGAATTATGGTTTTGCCAATAAATTTCAAACGGATGTAATTTATACTGATTTTATTAAAGCTTTTGACCCTGTCGTACATAGTTTATTACTTCACAAGCTTGATATAATGGGTTTCCCTACATTATTGTTAGACTGGATTTCATCATACCTTGAAAACCGTACTCAAAAAGTGTCTTTCATAAATACCATCTCAAAAAATATTCTAGTCCTTTCTGGTGTTCCCCAGGGAAGCCATTTAGGGCCATTACTTTTCGTTCTCTATCTCAATGATCTTCCGTCAGTTGTAAGGTTTTCCAAGATTCTAATGTTTGCAGATGATCTTAAGCTGTTCATTAATCTCGATTCTCTCAATAGCTCATTACATTTACAACATGATCTACATTCCATTGTAAATTGGTGTGGTATAAATGACATGTCACTAAATCTTAAAAAATAAAAAATAATCATTATTCAGATCTAGCCATATTCAATCTGATTACTTCGTAGGTTCATACAAATTGGAGAATGTAGACTCATTTATTGATCTTGGTGTTATTTTGGACAATAAACTTCGTTTTAACTTACACATTGAATCTAGCGTTAATAAAGCAAAGTCTCTTCTAGGTTTCATTAAGCGCTGGTCTAAAGAGTTTGAAGACCCTTACGTACCCAAACGCTTGTTTACTAGTCTAGTTCGACCCACATTAGAGTATGGTTGCGTGTTGTGGAGTCCATTTTATAAATGTTACTCTAATTCAATAGAAGCAGTTCAAAAACAATTCATTATATTCGCTCTCAAAGGTCTGCCCTGGAATCCGGCTGAAGCACTCCCCCCTATGAAAATCGATTAAAACTTATAGACCTTCCATCGTTAGAAAGAAGGCGTTTAATGCTTAGAGCAATATTTTTAATATGACTTTTGCGTGGTCAAATTGATTCACAATTTTTAATTAGCGAAATAAAGTTTAATGTTCCGTCTAGAATAACTCGTAATTATATACCGCTAAATCTTTCCTTGGCGAGATCTAACTACGAACTAAGCAACCCCCTTAGATCTTTATGTGAAATAATAACATCTATAATAATTTATCACTATCTGAACCATTGCATGCAATAAAAATATCAATAATTAATTTGTAATTATAGTATTAGGAGCTGCCAGATTTGTATTTTTGCTCGTTGTTGTGTGCTTTGTAATACTAATACTTTTACTAATACCGGCTGATGTTTTACTGTACCTGGTGTTTCCCTACAATACTAACCCTCTATGGTGCGGACTATGTGATGTACGCGCTCCCTACGTATTGGGAGGTGGCCCCCTCGGTCGGCAGGGGTGGGTAAGAGTGGCGTTGGGACCGAACGAAAAAAAAAGAATATCATCGGCTTCCCCAGTCACGTTGGCCTTGAGATACTTCGAATAATCCCCATTAAATTAAGGGATTGTAATTTTTGGCAGATTAACTTGATTTGCCAGTTTCCGCCTGATCTCTGCTGAGACTACGAATGATCGACCTGTGTTAACGTCGATATTTTTTCTTTGAACTTTTAAGTCTCTTCCTCTAAGAGAACGTAGGCTGATGCATCATACTCCACCAACGTTGGGTTATCAAAGTTCTCGAACATTTTGAAGTGGATACCTTCCAAGTCTGTCCACAGTTTTTCAATTGAAGCCACTGTCTGAGAGAGCAGCTTTGCCTGAACTGCCTCTTATCAACGTTTGAATGGACTGCATTAGAGCCCTCTGACGTCTCACTAATGCAGCCACACTGCTGGTTGCAATAAACTGGCCCTATTGTTTTTGCACGGTTTCTGAGGCATTTGTTCTTTGCCCCTTTTGATGTCTGCCTCGATGTTGTCGATTGCAGCTCTGTACTCTTCACCAATGACTTGGTATTCGATATTGGTGATATGGAAATGTGACTCTGCCGCAGGATTTGCACGAATTTTGTTTTCATTGCAATCGATCTCTTCCCAGAGTGCTTGCATTTCCGTCAGCTTTTTGCTGTATAACTTTACCGTTCTTCTTTCCAATGGAGCCTTTTTTACGTTCGCAATTGCCTTCCTCAACTCGGCTATTGTTGCTCTATCGATACTGTGTCCGCCTTACGCTGATTAACTATCAGTTGATCGCGATGGTTCCTGATGTGGGAACTGGCTTCCTTTCCAGATATTTGTGGCTTTTGGATGGTGCCACTAGTTGTCCCACTGGTGGCGGGAAATTCGAAATTTATGAGTGAATCAAGTGATCCTTGTCAGGATCACGTTGGGGTCACCAAAAAAGGTTTACTAATATAAATAAAAGTAGACATACACAACACTTGAATTGTGTTACCTTGGTATGTTTACAATATCTTGTAATCTACAAAGAGTAAAGTAAGCAATAAATTACTTCAGCCAATAACCAATGCAATGTGAAACTAATCGAGGTGTTTCTTTATTTAGGTTATTGGCCTGCATAAGGCAAACAAAAGTATATAGGTCAGTTATATGCTGACATAGAATAAAATTAATAATAATAGTCACAAAAGTAAAAATGTATATGTAAAATGTGTTCTTTTGAACAGCAGTTTCTGAGGTCATCAAAAAGTCAAGACAGTGGTCATAAGTGTTCTTGATCTTGGCCCATAAGCCTTGAAGTTCCGAACGCTGAACTTCAAGGTTAAAAACTGTATGACTTTCAGAATCTAGCAAGTGAAAAGATGAAATGAATTTGACTACATTATCAGACGCGCGGATAAATTGTGAAAATGAAGTGACTGACATTTTGAAAAATTGAGCAAATAGCAAGATCTGTTTAATTTCCGGGTGTAAGGGGCTTTTTTTTATGGAATATGTTGAAAAAGACCCTAAAAATGTTTCTACACACTTGAATATCCAAAAAACCAAGTATAATTTGGTACGAAATGTCCAATAAGTTCATAGATAATGCCCAATGTAGAGAGTGTTTGTCTAAAAAGCCCGCAAACACGGCTAAAAATCAATTATTTAAAAAAAAAATATTAACAAACCTATTTTAGGACTTTATTTTTCAAAATTCACAATTTTGTCAGACAGACCAACTGTGCAGTGGTGAATTAAGAATACCGCACAAAAGGGAATAAAACACAAGCAGTGTTTGTTAATCGAACGGCGACGGGGAAGGGTTGGCTACCACACTACAAACAGATCACTGACAATGGTTATTAGGGATATCGCACAACGAAGGTGAAATGGGAGAATATTGCCTCAACAGAGCAAATATATTGTGGGGAACCCTGATAATGTTGTTGTTGTTAATGATGATAATGTTTTATGAGGAGATGTATTGATGCGACGGAGAGAGATATGAGTGGGGATATGTTGTTGGTGATGCGTTGTAGAGAAAAACAAACAGCAATTAACACCAGCCAAACTTCGCTTTTTTTGGTGGAATATGTTAAAAAAGACCCTAAAAATGTTTCTACACACTTGAATATCATAAAAACCAAGTAGAATTTGGTACGAAATGTCCAAAAAAAAGAGTGATTTGATCAGGGAGAAAAAGCAATAAGTTCGTAGAAAATGCCCAATGTAGAGAGTATTTTTTAAAAAAGATAAAAATCAATTATTTTAAAAAAAAAAATATTAACAAACCTATTTTTGGACTTTATTTTTCAAATTTCACAATTTTGTCAGACAGACCAACTGTGCAGTGGTGAATTAAGAATACCGCACAAAAGGGAATAAAACACAAGCGGTGTTTGTTAATCGAACGGCGACGGGAAGGGGTTGCCTACCACACTACAAACAGATCACTGACAGTGGTTATTAAGGATATCGCACAAAGAAGGTGAAATGGAAGAATATTGCCTCAACAGAGCAAATATAGTGTGGGGAACTCTGAACTTACGTACCTTATTTTGTTGATAGTGTTTTATGAGGAGATTTATTGATGCGGTGGTGAGAGATATGAGGGGGGATATGTTGTTGATGATGGTGATACCTTGTAGAAAAAAACAAACAAAAAGAATCAAAATAAAAACACAAGAGTAATTACTTTTAAGTTCAAATAAGTTTGGTGGTTTAATCAGTTATTCTTTTCTTAGTTTCACATGCGAAATTACCAACAACAACCACCGCGAAGTGGCATCTGCGCTCTACGTTCTCCGCCGAGGGGATGTCTGTGGTGTCAATCAGCATCCGTGATTGACTGGACTCGGAAGATGAAGGCCAACTTAAACCATCATACCTCTTCGCATAAAATTTTCAATTTTTTAAATAAGATCCATCTTGGGCTTGACCACATTCATCAGTTGATTTGGCTAAAAACTTGTATTTAGTCTCCCCTGGGTAGAGAAGCATATTAGGGATAATTGTCCACATAGGCATTTATTTAACCGCCGCAAGTCCACTTTCCCAACTTATGTGTGGTCAGAAAAGAAAATTTTGTATTCTATAAAATCTTTAACCCCTTATAGAATATTGGTTGGAAACGTAGATTTAGGATGTACATCTATATGAAACAAACTGCGAAACTCTTTCAGTCGGAAATTGTGGCCGGAACATGAAAAAAATACGAATATTAGAAAGTAACACGGGACCGAACATTTGTTAAATCGTCATTGAATAATATAATGAAAAATATGGATTTTATGGGCCTCCAACGCACAATTTAAATGACAAAAAATGCCATCCCATCTTACGGTAAAAGAGTAAATATCTTTGACTATTCTGAAATCATTCTGCCCTCAATTATGAGGTGGACAAAACTAAATACCATGCAGCACGGTATTCTAAACGTTGGATTCAAATTACAATTCCAAATTACAGCTTATTTGAATGGAAAGTGTTGCTAAGGTCTCTACAATACCAAAAATAAAGCTGAATTTTTACATGGGGCTATTAGAGATGTTCTATATCATATTGTTTTTTACACTGAAATTAAACCCTATTGCTAAAAATAAAAACAGGCTATTAAAAGTATCGATTATAATTGTAGTAATGAATATTTATTTCTATGTAGAAATTACTATGGAGTGTTACTTATAATAAAAATTGTGTCGTATACATAAGTCAGATTCCTGATTTATTATGCATTGAAAAGACAAAGACCGGGACCGGTTCAAGAGGTTTAAGTACACGATAATTCTTTATCCACACATGCATTCAATTCCTTGTTGATAAAAATATTTCAACTGCTCTTATTTGAAGTTGTTGCTGGTTTAATTCTGGACATTAATGTTTGAAGATGTAATAGAAAATCATCTGAATCTACAACGACATTACTTTCGGTGAACATCTGACCAGGAACATGAAGTGTTTCGCCATATACCATTTCGACTGGAGAACAATTAATAGTATCTTTTACCGAAGTTCTTAGCCCAAGAAATACTAGAGGCAAAGGCCTTGTCCATTGAGTCTTGTTGTGGCATATCAATGCGGATTTAAGAGTTCTGTGAAGACGTTCAATTAATCCATTCGATTGTGGATGATAAGACGTCGAATGTTTTAATCGAGTTCCCAATAACTTTAATAGATTCCGAAAAGTATTAGATGTGAACTGGCGTCCTCTGTCCGTGTGAACAATATCGGGAGAACCAAAACGAGTTACCCAGCCATTTAAGAAACTTTGGGACACAGATTCAGCTCTAATATTCAGCATTGGTATTGCTTCCATCCATCGGGTAAATCGATCAATGCAGGTAAGAATATAGCGATGACCATCTTATAGTGGAAATGGGCCAACTATATCTAAGTGCACCTCAGCAAAACGTCGAGATGATAATGGAAATGTCCCGATTGGACTTTTTGTATGGCGGGTTATTTTTGATCGTTGACAATTCTGACAAGATTTTGTCCATTGTGCACAATCTCTTTTCATAAAAGGCCAGCAATAATGTTCAGTGACAAGTTTTACGGAAGATCTTGAACCAGGTTGAGATAAATTGTGTAAACCGTAAAATACTGATTTTCGCAATTGAACTGGAACATATGGTCTTGCATTATTAGCTTGAGAGACATCACAAAATATCTTCGTATTTGAGGCAGGAATTGTAATGAGTTGTAAATTCATTGATTTTTCGGATTTCAACAAATCTTGAAGTTCTTGATCGCTTTGTTGAAGTTTTGAAAGTTCCTCAAAATCCAATAATGATAATGATTCTACACGGGAGAATGTATCTGCCACGATGTTTTCATTACCCTTAATGTACCTTAAGTCCGTTGAAAATTGGCCAATAACATTTAATTGTCGAAGTTGACGAGAACTTGCTTTTTCCGGCTTTTGAGAAAAATCGTAAATTAGTGGCTTGTGATCAGTATAGATTGAAAACGAACGCCCTTCTAGGTAGTCCCGAAAATACTTAACAGATTCATAAATCGCTAATAGTTCTCGATCGCAAGTACTATAGCGTTGCTGAGTTTTGTTTAGCTTCTTTGTAAAGAAAGATAATGGTTGTAACTCACCATCGACTCTCTGTTCCAAAACAGCTCCTAAAGCAAAATCTGATGCATCTACTTTAATGGATAATTCAGCATCACTAACGGGATGACTAACAACATTGTATTTGATAAGCTTGACTTACATTGCGAAAATGGTTTTTCCGCTTCCTTAGTCCAAATAACAGGTCGTTTATCATTTTTCACCACATTCTTGTGAAGTTGGTTTAGTGGGGCTTGTTCTGTCGCTGCATTAGGTAAAAACCGTCTATAAAAGTTTACCATTCCTAGAAAGCGTCGTAATTCCTTTATAGTCGAAGGCTTAGGGATACTTTCAATTTCATCAACTTTGCTTCGAATGGGTTGCATTCCAGTTGATGATATTGGGAAAAAAATCAATTTCACTATTACCGAAAGAACATTTACCTTGATTGACGACAATGCCATATTTTTGAAACCTCTCAAAAACAATCTTTAGATGCTCCAAATGTTCAGCAGGCGATTTTGAAAATATAAGGTCATCGTCAATATAGAAAAATACAAAAGGTAAACCACGTAGTACTTCATCCATTAAAAGTTGGAAACTTTGGGCGGCATTTCGCAATCCAAACGGCATTTTGACAAATTCGTATAAACCAAATGGAGTAGTGATAGCAGTTTTTGGTACGTCGTCAGGAAATACAGGAATTTGATAGAATGCGCGTGCCAAATCCAACTTTGAAAATATGCAGCTACCGGCTATGTTAATGTTGGCATCGGTGATAAAAGGTATTGGATAACGATCAGGTACCGTAATTTTATTTAAAAATCGGTAATCTACAACACATCTCCACTCACCATTTTTCTTGGGAACCATATGAAGAAGGTTCGACCAATTACTACTTGATGATCTAATAATTCCATGTCCGATCATATACTCAAAATCTTTTTTGGCAATTTGAAAACGATTTTGATCTAAGCGCCGTGGTTTTGAATATACGGGTGGTCCAGTCGTTTCAATATGATGATCCATGTTCCGTTTTAATACCAGGAAGAGTGGAGGCTTGATAGACATCTGGATATTTCATTAACAATTTATTGTACACAGAGTCATCTCTCACCAATGTTGTTATGCCCAGTGACGGATATTTAGAAATTTTCGCTGAAACTTGCAGATCAGTTTTGCCATCAATCAATGCTTTACGCTTAAGATCAGGAAGAAGATGAAAATGTTTTAAAAAATCAAAACCAATAATGGGTTTTGTAACATCTTCTATAATAAAGGTCCAAGAAAAATTTCTCCGTAATCCAAAATCTATATGCATAATTTTCTGACCGAAAGTACGAATTGAAGAACCATTAGCAGCAAAAATTTTAATACCACAGTCTGACGATTTTAAAGTCTTGAAACTCGGAGGAATTACAGACACATCGGCTCCGGTGTCAATTAAAAAATCTCTGTTGGAAAGCTTATCTTTAACAAAAAGGCGACACGAGATTCCACTGTCATCTGGAATTGTCGCAACTTCCGAGTAGTTCTCTAGTTTTTTTTAAAAAAGAGTATGGGGACACACACTTTGTTGCCTTTTCAGCGAACCGATTATGGTACCAACACCAGTTTCTGCGTCGTGATTTACTTCTGCTGCTTGATTTTCTGTTATTACCTGTCTCTGAACGAGTTTTAGAACGGTTTCTAGAAAAGTTGTTGAACTTCTTTTCTAAAGCTTCAATTTGACGGGATATTTTGGTCAGATCAATACTGCCAGCTGCAGCAGTTACTTCATAAAGTTGTGGCGAACGTAGGCTCATGATCTTATTTGCTTGTAGAGCTAACGAAGACAAATCACTTACTTGACTTATTGTTAAAATAGACCGAACATCTTCTGGAAGTTGTTCCAAAAATAGCGTCTTGAGAACAGCATCATTTAATTGACCAGAAGCAAGATTTTTCATAACTTGAAGCAAATGCGATGGTTTTTGATCTCCTAATTCTTGACTTTTCAACAGTCTGCGGACTTTTGATTCCTGAGATTCGGAAAAAGTTTCAATAAGGCGATTTTTAACGGCAACAAATCTACCATCAGCAGGAGGGGATTCCAAAATATCACAAATATGAGGAAGAAAATTTGAATCGATATTGGCTATAACGTATTGGAATTTGGTCTCATCGCGAGTGATACCAGAAATTGCAAAAATAGCTTCAACCTGCATAAACCATAATTTTGGATTTTCTTTCCAGAATGGAGGCAGCTTGTGGACACTAGAAGCAGCAACATTACGGGCTTGATAATTTTCATTCCGACCATCTGCTAATTGATCCGAATTGTCCGCGGAATTGGGCATTGTTACATTAGTTTTGTATTTGTTTTTTTTTTTTTGTATTCAACGGTTTAAAACGCGGGGTCACCAATTAATGTGCGAGGTTTATGTATTTTTAATTGAAACAAAGGCACAAATTTTAATGGGATTTAATTTCAAAATTATAACTTCACATTCATGTAATGGTGAGTGTACATAAGAAGCTTCACATCATGGCTGGGCATTAATGTCAAATTATAAAGCGAAACGACGGCAGAATTCTGACATCTCTTTATGATGTGTCAAAAAATATGCCATGCGAAATGTTTAAGCTGTTTATATATCGCTTGCATAATACAATTAAATTTATAAAAAAAACCTTAAGGTTAATGAGGCCGTTATATGGGGCCATACCATAACTGGTGCCACTATATATAACCTTATATTATAACGATTTTTACCTATTGCGAGTCTTTAATACCAAATTTGAAAAAAGATGTGACTAGGATAATCAAAATATCGAAAATCAGTGGGTACCGTTGTATGTGCACTATAGGAAAACATGGACCTAGATATTCAATGTTCTGCTACCGGAAGTAGATCTCATTATGTCCTACAAATACCAATATTTAGACAAATCTGTGGGAAATGTGGCTAAAGTCATCAAACTACCGACTATCGGGATGTACCGTTATATGGGGAATATATGAAAACGTGAACCTATACATACAATGTTTTGTTACCAATGTACATTTTATAATCTTGCTACAGTGAATTTTTTTGTACCTCTCACTAAAATTGTTAATTTTCCCTATTTAAAGGATATTTTTTATACTGGCGGTCGAGCATTGTTATTCCCCTGCATAAATCAGGAAACAAGAGTTTTATCGATAATTATAGGTGTATCGCTAAATTAAACGCCATTCCTAAATTCTTCGAACTTTTGGTATCACGAAGAATATCACACTACATAAAAAGCATAATTTCGCCTTGTCAACATGGTTTCATAATAGGTAGATCTACGATTACCAATCTAGAATTTGTTTGGCAAGTTGAAAATGTTTTTGTGCATAAGCAACAGACTGATGTTATTTATACTGATTTTAGAAAAATTTTGATATGGTAATTGAAAAGCTATTTCTTCATAAACTAGATGTAATGGTTTTCCCAACATCCCTCCTACTTACAAAATCGTACTCAAAGAGTTATTTTTAATGATTTCTCTTCATCTGGTGTACCAAAGTCACTTAGACTCATTACTATTTGTTCTTTACCTAAATGGTCTTCCAAACGTAATTCGTTTGTCCAAAATTTTAATGTACGCTTATTCACACAAATTAGCGATCAAATCTCCTTACAACACGATTTACACTCACTCGTAAACTGGCGTAGAGCAAATGGTAAGACTCTTGATCTAAAAAATGCAAACATTTGTCTTTCTTTCGGTCCATATCTTTACTATCTAACTACTTTATTGGCTCCTACAAATTGGATAATGTTGAATCTTTCATTGATTTGGGCGTAATATTAGATCCTAAGCTTCGGTTTCATTTGCATATTGATTATTGCGCTGGTCTAAAGAGTTTGATGACCCTTATGTAAGTAAAACATTATCCGTTAGCTTGGTGCGTCCAGTATTAGAATATGACTGTATATTGTGGTGCCCATTTTATAAATTTTACTCTGATAAAATTGAATCAGTTCAAATTCCGAACCTCTTCCACTTTGTGGGAGTCGGTTGTTGTTAATTGACCCTGTTAAGAGCACTATTTATCATTAAATTATTACGCGGTCTTATTGATTCTCCATTTATTATAGCTGAAATAAACCATAATGTTCCTTCTCGTATACCTCGTAATTTCGAACCTTTAAAGTTATCGTTTGCGGGAACTAACTATTAGCTTAAAAACCCTATGATGTCACTTTGTTTTATTTTTTAATTTTTCAAATATTTATTTTACGGCATCGTATCTTTATCTCCCCAAGCGGAACTACTACAACTCTCCTTAGAGTAGTAGTAATAAATATGAGATAGATAAGATCTGTTATACATTACTAAACTGCTTCATCATCTGACATTTGATCTACATTTCTCTTTGCGGTAAAGTAGACACAGCCAATGAGCAGCGATTGTAGAAATATGTACCTTGTTAATTCATGTTGACAAATCTGTGTGTGTGTCTTCTGTAACTTCCCTCTTATTTTATTCACTGGCTGATGTAGTTTCTCTAACCGGTGTGAAATCAGTGCTTACCCGTTTTAGTCTGGACTTTGGTATGTACGCGCTCTCTACGTATAGGGAGGTGGCCCCCTCGGTAGGCAGGGGAGGGTGTGAGAGGCGTGGGAACGAACGAACAAAACTAGAAACCATTATGACAAATATCAATTTTTGGACAAATCTGTGGCAGAGGTGTCAAAAATTATCAAACTACCGAACATCGGGAGGTATGGTTATATGGGTGCAATAGGAAGACGTAGACTGTTATGTCTCATTTTCAATATCAATTATCCCACAATGCAAATTGTTGTGCCAAATTTTGAAGCTCTACGTCAAATGATGTGGGCTGTGTCGTGATTTCAAGAGACCGACAGACAGAAGCATCTCGTAGACGCCATAAAATAATTCATCCTCTTTCGCTGCTTGTACTTGAAGAAACATTTCTTTATATCAGCAACAGCCGCGACTTGTGCCTGACTGCACTTCATTTATATTTCAAGTAGTGGTTTATTCAAATATGGATCCTGAAGGAATGCATCGTTGAAAGACGTTCCATCAATCTTTGAGCAGCGTTGAACACAAGACGGAGACCTGGTTTACTACCATTAATAACCCCAAAGTGTTTTAAATAAAACGTTTTTGGGTAATCTTCAATATTTCACAATATTGAAATACAAAATAAATCCTCCTTCTAAAGTAAATATGTCATCCGTCCTATGCGTGAAACTTTCTAGAATACTTAGAGCACGTCTACCCTCATCCGATATAACAATTTTGGAGTATGATTTCACTCCAAACGTTTCTGTATTAAAACTTTTTCCATTATATTTCTCATATAATTCTCCATTCTCGGTTTGTCATAAAAACACGTTTACAAGTCATATTTGAAGAACTATTTCTGGGTCCATAAATGGTCCATCCTAATCTTGATTTAAATCCTATTAAACAGGCATTAGGAGACATAATTGGAGTAGCCAAGGTCAGAAATGTGTGTCTTAAACTTTTTCTGTGAGGTTTTGCGGCTCTACGTCAAATAATGTCGGCTGCATCGTAATTTCAACAGATAGACAGACGGAGGGTATGAAAATTACAAACCAATTCGTATACAAATTTAAAAGAAAACTTACGAAACAATTTATCCCGTTCAACGTGAAACACAATTTATCAATCAAAAAACTAAAATAATTTCTCTACAACTGTTCAATTTCTAATTTTCTACATTTATAATGCATCGTTATGTTATTCACTACTTCATGAATAAATGATAATTCTACAAATTAATATATGTACATTATGGGGTCTACGAAGAATTTTTAGGGATGTTACAATCGGAATGACAAAGTTAACATACCCTTCTATAAAAATTACAAAAAATTGGTGCACAAATTTAAATGAAAACTTACGAAACAATTTATCCCATTCAAATCGAAACACATTTTGGCAGTGAAAAAATTAAAATAATTTCACTATTTCACGAGTAAATGATAAGTCTAGAAATTAACAGCAATAATGTTTGCGGTGTATTTTAATTGTTCCTTCTTTTAAAATCATATTACTATTCGATTACAGGATCTGGTTTCATAGTGTTAACGACATTTTCTACGAATTTGTCGTATATTTGACAAACTGCATATAGATGGCTAATTTTTCCACTTTATGCTTTTTGGCCTCAGTTTTTACATTTTTAAATGTAAATGTTGACTATATCAAAGGGATAAGTATTGTTTCTTATCTGAAGCTACTATGTAGGGCCTATAAATTCTTCAACAATCTATTTACTCACAGTTTTGTGTTGATCAAATATTAAGAATCAACATTTGTCGTACACAAACTCATTAGTAATTCATAGCAAATGGACATATTTTGTTGTGTGATGTTTAGTATACATTTATTTAGTCAACTTTTATAATATGCGTATATTAAATGCCTTAATTTTCCGTTTATTAGATACAATACAGGGTTGCGCATATTCGACGGACCCATGACTCTTTGGGCCCATTCCAATCGACGAGGCTTGTCCGCAGGCAACTGTCTTTGCGTCATTTGAATTTTGTACGGGAACAAATACAAATCAATGCGAATAATACGTTGTAAAGTAGACCGAGCCATGTCCAACTGCTGAGAACGGCGTTTTTGGGATGTTCTTGCCAGTGTTCTCAACACTGGCTCGTACGGCAGCGATATTCTCGGCCGATCGCCTTGGTCGACTTTTATATGGCCTCTTCGGATTAGAAAGAGCCTTACCAGTCGAAAATTTTTCGTATAAACGCTTAATGGTGTTCTTAGAAGGCGCACTTCTCACATTTATTAATGTTTTAAAACCACGTTGAGTTTTCACAATTGACTTCTTCTGTTGAATGTAAATTTCAACTATTTCGCGTGGCGTGTAATGGTTCATGGTAAAAATCAGCTTGGACTGACGCTTCAAACGCTGTATGTCATTAAGCGATGTGACATCTCTGTCAAAAATTATGGCGTTGCCAGATGGGTCCGTGGAATATGGACAACCCTATATATTATTACAGTTTATTCTCAATGGTCATTCATGGAAAAATATGTTAAACTTAGAGGTGGATCGTTATGTTGATCCCGGCATTAACTTATCTGTTTGAAAAACGTTTCCGCATTGGGACAAAAGCCTTTTCATGAACCGAATTTTGTATCTAACGAAATTTATCGTCATTTCCCCCATAAAACACAGTAAGAAAATAAATTATTAAAGCAAAGAAATACTTTGATTTATTTTTGTTAAAATTATATCATAAATAAGAACTACGGGAATAATGCAATTTCATGTTTAAGTGTCTTTCTTTACTTGCAAAAACCTGGAGTGGAAATTACTTACAGTAGGGAATATTTTTAAATCCAAATATAGAATATCCACCTATTAAAATCAATTATCCATGTCAGTAGAGTATTATTTGAATTTGCAATAAGGTTGCACACAAATCAATGTAAAATATATCAACAGTTTGTACCAAGGGAAAAAATACACATGTGCCAAGTCATTGTCTGCCTTTGATTTTAGTCACGCTTACTTTTTCCGATTTTTCGGAATCTTTGGGGCGTCTTCGGCGAGTATGTATAGTATCCCTCCTCATAGAATGTGGTCTATTAACGCCATGCAGTTTAAAATAGAGACCACAAGCATTGCACACTATTTCCCCATGCACACTTCTTCTCCATATAGTTGTAGTTATCGTGCCGCAATTCGAACACGACATATCCTTGCTTGATCCATTCTTGTTGATGAATACTTTCGAACACTAGAAGTACATAAGAAAAAAGAATATGTTTATTATTACGTTCACTGATAATGAATAATATATATATATATATATATATATATATATATATATATATATATATATATATATATATATATATATATATATATATATATATATATATATATATATATATATATATATATATATATATATATATATGTATATATATATATATATATATATATAAAAGAAACTGGCAACTTGTCTAGCAAATTGTCGAAATAATATTAATATATTTAGTACCCATTACGACCTTACAATATGATATTTGAAAAAATTCCGTTTTATAATGCCGCTAAAATCATCAAAAAACCGAATATAGGTAGGTACTGTCATATGGCGGCTAAACAAAAACGTGGACATGTATGAGGAGCTTTCTATCAAGAGATGTAGTACTCCTAGGAAATTCAAATTCGACAAAAGAGCGACACAAATCATTAAAATAACGAACATATTATGGTATATTTATACGGGGACTAAACCAAAACTCAGACATTCATTAACATTTCTATGCAAGGACGTTTCTTACGTAATGGAAACACATTTTGCCAATTCACAACAAAAACATCGGGTTAAAATTTTGGCTAAAACACCCGAAATACCTTAACACTGTCGGTACAGTCATATGATGACCCATATAGCCCCATTTTATGACAAATGATATAACCTGACAATCCGAAATTTCTCTAGTCTCAGGCCACCTCCTCATAGCATCAAATTTTAGAATAAATTTAGATTTGTTCGAATTGGTCACCTTTGGCAAGAATTATGGCCTTCAAATGGCCAATGAAACCGTCACACGCTGCCCGAATGTTGTTCTGCGGTATATCGGCCCATTCCCGGCTAAGCGCTTGCTTGAGGTGATCGGCACTGCGAAGCGGGCTTCGATCAAGCCGCTTCTTTACTTCTCGAACCATTTCTGCTGATGTTGCTGTTCTCTTCCGTCCACTTCCTTAACGTCGGGCTACGTTACCAGTATTAAGGTAACGAGCGATGGTACGAGACACAAAATATTTATTCACATTTAAATGTTGGAGTGCTCTAACGATACCCACTTGTGGTTTTCCAGCCAAACATAAAGAAATCGCACTATCACGCTTGAATTCCATCACGAATTACTTTTTTTCTAAAAAGTTCTCACCAAAATGCTATTGTACGCTTGTAAACAATATAATGAGCTGTCACTGGAATAATGTCAGCTGTCGGAAAGGTGGCTTAGAAATGACAGCAATCTGAAGTTGGTTGCAGTTTTTTCATCTCACCCAGTACCTGCTGATCGAATAACTGAGATAAAACCAAATTTCCGAAGAGGTGAGCGAATTACAGGGCTAAGAGAATAATTTTACGCCCTATACGATCTCTCCATGCCGGGGCGGCACCAGAAGTTAAGAAGTTAAATGTCATGTGTTACATATGTATGTCATCAGTAGCGTAAAGTTAACAACTGAAGCTATAGAAGGACGCCCTGTATGAATCACTATACAGGCAGATGTTACTTTTGCCGCCAGTAACGAAGGCGCGTGGACGTTACTCCTCCACAGAAAAAGGGAGAGGCACCAACGCAACTTCATAGCACAACAAAAGCTTTACATGACTTTTTCACAGTTGTTCCACTCCACAGTTCACAGTTCACCACTCCATACTCTTTGAGCACGTTGGGTTGTCAACTACATGTATTGATATCGGTTGTTGGTGCCATTCAAAAATCAGATGTCAAATATTCCTAGAAACAGGGGGTTCCCAAAGGTGGGGTGATATCTACGAAACTGTTTGACATCTACCTTAAATTCTTTTCTAAACATTTATTCAATCCAATAGACATAGCTTTTAGTTTTAAGTTGACACATGGTCATATCTGTGAAAGGTAATGACAAACGTTATGTTCGGTCAGTCAGCAAGATTATTTTTAATGAGTGCAATTTTAAATAATTTATAACAGTTACTATGCTCATAACTAAACAAGTTAAAAAGCAGTAAGTTCGGCCGGGCCGAACTTTGAATACCCTCTACCATTTGGAACGAATTTGGAAATTTTCAAAAAATAAAATCTTTAAAACATTCTATAAAAATTTAAAAAATACCAAATATAGCCGTTATATTGGGGTTTATACAACGTGGGCCTACATAGGCATTGTTTGTCATAAGCCATTAACATATTCAAATTCGAAACTTGAAATAAAGGGTGAATAATGCAGCTGAAATCATCAATACATCGTATATAGGGAGGTACCGTTATATCAGAGCTGTGCGAAGACCTGGACGTGCATAGACAATTTTCTGTCACAGGCTGTAGCATCCATCACGAACTTCAAATACCACAAATCAAACAGTTTCGGTGGGTATTGTACCTAAAATCGTCAAAATACCGAATATAGGGAGGTACTGATATATGGGGCCTATACGAAGACCTGGACCTGCGCAGACAATTTTCTGTCACAGGCTGTAGTTCCCATAACGAACTCTAAATACGTAAGTTGAAACAATTCTGGTGAATAATGACGCTAAAATCATAAATTATTGGGAGGTACGGTTTATATGGGGCTAAACGAAGACGTGGACCTGCACAGACAATTTTCCGTCTTAGGGTGTAGTATCAATTTCGAACTTCAAATACCAAATTTGAAACAATTCCGGTGAATAATGTCGCTAAAATAATCAAAATACCGAATATAGGGAGGTACCGTTATATGGGGGCTATACGAAGATGTGGACCTGCACAGACAATTTTCTGTCTTTGGGTGTAGCATCCACTTCGAATCTCAAATACCAAATTTGAAACAATTGCGGTGAATAATGTCGCTAAAATCATCAAAATACCGAATATCGGGAGGTACCGTTATATGGGGGCTATACGAATACGTGAACTTGCACAGACAATTTTCCGTCTTAGGATGTAGTATTCATTTCGAACTTCAAATATCAAATTTGAAACAATTCCGGGGAATAATGTCGATAAAATCGTCAAAATACAGAATATCGGAAGGCACCGTTATATGGGGGCTATATGAAAACGTGGACCTACATGGCCCATTCACGAACTTAACCTGCCTACTGGAAAAATAAGCATGTGTGCAAAAATTTTAGCCATCTATCTCAATTCATTCGAAAGATAGCGTGATTACGACAGACGGGCATCGCTAAATTAGAATTAGAATTTTACGCTGATCAAGAATATATACACTTTGCTGGGTCTGACATGAGTATTTCGAGGAGTAACAAACGGAATGACAAAGTTAATATACCCTCCATAGTATAGTGGAGGGTATAAAAAGGCTGAACTGGTAGTGAAAATTAGCAACAATTTGGGATGGTCTCTTGGCAGACCATTTCGTAATTTTTTTATTACTATAATTGTAGACTTTGCATTTTTTTGTTTTTGAAGTCATGTTGGAATTATGAACAGTATCTAATTTTTGCACATCTTATTGTAGTTGTGAATTCGATCCTTAATCGACAAACAAATCTATAACGTGGTCTTCCATTTTCATATAGCAAAATGTCATGCAATTAAAACACAATAGTATTAACTGCAGACCATTTTCTTACTGGTTATTGTAAAATATGTATAGTTACATTTTAAACACTAACAGCCTGTTCCACGATGTCGAAAGAACACGTTCGCACAACTTTTACACGACAAACAGCTGATTTCCGTTCCACTAAAATCCATCAGAACGAAAATTTGCTCGAAAATCAAAGCGAACGAAAACGTAATCGTTTCAGTGTAATTTTGCGTTCCACTATCTTTTTTCTTTCGTACGCATGCGAACACAAATGTCAAAATCAGTCACTTGTGTGTTTGCTGTCGAATGATAAAAATTAAGGAAAATTGTTTTAACATAAACATTTCTTGATTGAAAATGGAAAGAAAAATGTAAGTAAAAATAATAAATGCAATTTAATCTGTGAACAACAAATATATATTTTTTTATTTTCTCAATTCCAGCACGAAAAAACTACACAGCTGCGGGCAATAGTTGAGTATATGGGGGAGAATCCTAAGTTCGCCAGAGGAGTGCCAATTTTTGGAAGCAGCAGGCAATCCCATGAAGACCACTGGAAGACACAAACCTAGAAAAAATCATTTTTTTATTATTTTAAAAATGTAAAAATACAATCATACTTACTGGTTGTTAGGTACTTCAAATAAATTCGAAGCATCTCTTAAATGCCTCCGTGGCACAATTTGAACCTCCTCCTCATCATCCATAAAAAATAGGGCTACAGAAATATTCATTTTTTTCTTTTTTAAGAACACAAATAATCTGAACACAATCACTAGAAATTTTATTTTGTTTGTTTATTTACAATTTGTTTGTTTACAACTGAACTGTCAGTTGAGACAGAGCCACTGCTGCTTTTTCGCGTTTATATTAGACATTTGGCGCTTTTTTTTGCCTTATTTCGCGATTAATTTTGCCAAAAAATATTTTGCAACACTGAATCACGTAAGGCTATGCGAAAGAAAGAACGAAAGTTAGTGGAACGCATTCTTATACGAAAGTGAGTGAGTAGCCTTCGTTCGCACAAATTTTCTTTCGAGATCGTGGAACAGGCTGTAAATCACTTAGGACGACAATATAAAAACTACACAGACGATCGTATGTGTACATATATAAGTTAAATAATTGCTTATGGCGAGTCGTAAGACGTTGTGCCTTTTGCAATAATAAATGAGTTGATATTGAATGAATTTTTATTTCCACAAGCCGTTGGGCGTTGTGCTCTTTATTCTTATCCAAATCGAACCAAAAGCTAGAAAAAAAGCAGTTGGCTACTTGCTAGAGTTGGATGTTGAAGTATCGGGTTGCAAGGATTTCATCGTATGATGTCTGCAATAAGTGATGACTTAGCACCAACACCATGCCGTCAACGCGTGTTTTACTTGACGATAACTTATTGATGGGAGACTCCTCGAGCTTCCTGAAACTGTCAATAACAACTTGAATCTCACGTTGTAGTCAGACTCTCTGACGTTTCTGGTAATATTTGAAAAGAGCGTAACAACTGATCAAGAAGGTTACAGTGTTTACTCCAGACATAATAGGTGAGTTCAAAAGTTTATTCTCCATTTCGCCAATGTACCGTAAATTATTCAAATTCAGTTTTTGTAAGTATGGCAAACTCGGAATTTCTTGATGACCTGTTATGTTGAGGAGCACGGCTGGTACTGTAGATTTTTTAACGTAATTTTTTTAAATTCCTGTAGGGTAAGTGTACCAGTAGTCGGCACTTTAAAGAATTTTCGATTTTTCAATCTTTTAACATTCTGAGTGAAATCTTTCAATTACAGTAAAATATAGTTGTTCAGATTCCAAATTTTGTTTACTTTTCGAAATAATAAACAAAAATTGAATTTGTTTTTAATTAACTGGCAAAATTTGCCATTTTACTAAAATAGTAGTTTTTTGCCAATAGTCGGTACCATTTTCCAATGCTCGGCATGTCTATTTGCCAGTAGTCGGCATATGGAATTTCAGTAAAAAAATATTATTTTGAAAATTTTTTTATTTCAATGCAACTAAATCACAGTTTAATCCAGAATTTGAAATTAATTTCGTTTTTAAATAATGTTTTATTTAATTATCATTCTAAAACAAATATAGGTGGAAAATCCAGAATAGTATGGTTACCTTCATCAACGTATGGATTTTCAATTAAAATAAAGATGAGATTAAAAAAAAAGAAAAAAAGTACCTTCTTATATTTGGAATTTGTGAATTGATATTTTTCCTTAAGAAAGCCAATATTTTTTTTTTTTTCAAAAAACGTCAAATAGCTGCTTAAACAACCTACTTAATTTAGAAAAGTTGGTAAAAAAGCACAAGTAAAAGCAACTGCCGACTCAAAACTATTTTTTTATTTGAGTAGTTTTTGGATTATTTTTTAATACTATTCTCAAGTTTTGGTGAAATTGGTGAAAAATGATATTTTTCTAGTAATCGGCACCCCCTGCCGACTACTGGAAAATCTCTTCTTTTTTGTTCCTAATGTCGGCATTAATTAATTTAACAGAAAATGTTTGATTTGTATGTTTATAAGTTATAAAATGATCTTTAGACTATTATTTACTATTATAAAAAATTTCTGATTCCAAAAGTATTAAATTTAATTTACTTAAATCGATTATTAAGTTGACGCCAACACAATTTTTTTCTTTACAAACAAGCACTATCGCACGAGTTGGAAGACACTCACTGACGAAAACCGTTATTCTCTCGTAATAAATTATCGGAGCTCATTGTTTTTTAACAGAAAGAGAGCAGAAAACACTACTGACGTTTTTTTTTTTGCAATTCTTTCATTATTTGGTCAATTCTATTCTTAGTTATTTAAGTTTAAATTTCAAAACTGCCGACTACTGGGACAAGACGTACTTAGGCGCACTTACCCTATATGGAGTTATTAATCGTTACCTCTTCATCAAACGTAATGAGAGTCGTGCCGTTCACTGGTTGTCCATTTATGATAACCATTTTATCATTAATTATGATAACGCAATCATCTATAACTGTTAACGTTTCGAGATGGCTAGTGCGAGTGGTGCACTGCGCGATCTCTTCAGAATGAAGTTGTTGCGCATAAGTTGTATTGTATTGTTCTCTACAGAATGTTGCCTAGGATACTTTACTATAAAATGTACAAAATTTTCGTTTAACACGACCATAATATTAGACACTTCAATAATATCTGTAATAGTGATATTTGTAGAGAGCTCATTGATTAATTTCTACAAATCATTGGAGTCTAAAATTGACGCGATAATTATTCCTAATTTTGAAAGAGTGATATATAACATTAGGTTTTCAAATTCCATGATAATAATTCCATTTCTTGATAGTAGTTTCTCATAAAAATATTCTGTGTTTGTCTGTTTTTTTTTTTCGTTATTTATCAAACTTTTTATTGTTTTAGTGTTAATGCTTATCTGCCTATGATGAATCTTTAGTGTTTTTATAACCGTCTTCATTTGTCGTATATACGAGTCCAATAGCTGTTTCATGTGTGATCTGGGAAAATAGATTCTCAGTCTCTTTTACTATCACTGAAAACGTTCCTCTCGAGGACGCTGATAAATTATTGGAAGAAGAAAATAATAACGATCTGGATAAGCTGTTAGTGGATGATGAAGAGACGGTAGATTCTATGAAAGATAATGAGTTGTTGGATGCTAAGAACAATGAAGATACGGTATTTACCGAAAGCGATGAAATCGATAATACAAAAGAAGAGTATAATTCTGAGAATAAAACTGGAACTCAAGATTCTAATGATATTAAGAAAAACAAAAGTAAACATTATGTTAATTACTTCAAATTGTCTTTATGGACCACCCTCCCTTTTATTAAGACTGTGGTCCCCAAGTCTGTTTCGACTGTTTCTAAGGTGTACAAATGCGTAAGTTTATTTCCTAACCGTTAATTTGACTTTACGAGGACATTGTACTCTACTTTGAAAAGTCTGTTTTGTCTTGTCTGCTTTAACCTTTGCAGCTGAATATTCTGGAGCATTGTATATTTCTACATTAAATCGATTATGTAAAATAGACTTGATTGTTTCAGAATTAATAGATGCTTCGTTGTCACAATATATTGTTTTTGTCCTCGGGTAATTGTTCATAAGCTGTAAAATGGCGGATTTGGCGTCTATAATTGTTCTGGAAGCGATTGATTGAACAATTGCGAATTTTGAATATTTATCAACGCAAGTGAGAAAGTATTTCTTGTCAGTTGAGAAGATGTCAATATGCATCTGTTCCCCAGTGTATGAAGGAATGGGAGTTTCTCCAAGAATTTGCCTCTTGGGGCGTCGATCATATCTAGCATTTCGACATATTTTACAGTTTGAAACCACCTCTTTCGCTATTGTCGTGATTTTTGTGAAAAATAGTCCTGTAGGATTTGTTTTACATTTTCCTGGGCGGCTCTATGTGCCCTATTGTCCTCTAAGACAGTAATTTATTTTTGTTCATTTTTATCAAAAATGTCAGTTACCATGCGGTCAGTGTAACGGAATGTAGTTGACGGGAATGTTTCCACTAATCTGTGTTGAATAAATGCCAGTATTTTTAAATCACAAAAAATTGCATTTACCACATCACTTTTAACTACATCAAATATTCTTTGAAAAAGAGTTTCTCTACCTGAGAAATACAAGAAATGTCGTGTTTTCTTACCAAACATAATGGTTGTTCTTACTGAATCACTTCCGCTTTCTTCTATTACTATTTGATTCCGAAAACAGTTTACTGGATTGTCTGTCTTTTCAATTGTGTAAGTGAGCGACAACTCGCTATGCACTGTAGCAATATCCGAATGTACGTCTTCTTCTAAGTCGTGAATATGTTGTCGGGACAAGGCACCGGCTACATAATTTTCTTTTCCAGGTTTGCAAAAGATTTTTGCATTGTGCTCGTCGATGAATGCTTTTCATCGTTTAATTTTGGCGTTTGAATTGCGATCCGAAATAGAGCAGTTCCCTTTCATTTGTAGCAACATTTAATGCTCTGTGTTTTAAAGCTCTCGAAATCATGGTTATTGGCTTTCCGTCTTGGGACAAGACTGCACCTAAACCAGCAGAGGAGACGTCCGTTGTTAAATCAAATGGTTTTTTGTAATCTGTTTACTGTAAAATCACATTCTCAGATGCAAGTATTTCTTTAACTTTTTCGAACGTTTGGAGTTGCCCCTCATTAGGATTTATTTTTATTCTTTTCGATTGAGAAGCACTAACTTTGCCGTTTTCGCATTTTAGAATATCGGTTAGTGGCATGGCAATAGACGCGAAATCTTTAATGAAGCATCCGTATAGCTTGCCAATCCCAGAACTGACCTTACATTAAGAAGTGTTTCAGGTTTTTCATACTTGAGGATGGATGTCTCTGGATTCATTTTTATACCATTTCTGGAAACTATAAAGCCAAGATATTCAACACTTTCTTGAAAAAATGTGATTTTTCCCGGGAATATCTCATATTGGCAGAATATAATTTGTCCAATACCCATTCAATATGTTTGACGTGATCTTCTTCTGTTTCAAAGAAAATGATGACATCGTTAACATAAACATAATATGATTTCCCAATTTGTTCCTTCAGGACATCATCAGTGGCCCTTTGGACAATACTGGGGGCATTCTTAAGGCCGGAGGGAAGTCTACAATATTCGTATTTCCGATCGAATTCTATTAATAGACAAGGCACGGTCGACGAAGGGGTTTTTGTTATAACAGACAAAACCAACTTACATGGTTATGCTACTTCGTTCAGGTTGAACGAAAGCATAACAAGTGGAGAAAGATGTAAATGTTTATAAGTGCGGTTGTAAGATTTAGAAGACTTTCCAAAAGAATTTTAGTTTTATTTAATTCTTTGGTTCCTCTTCTATTGAGCTTACGATCTCGTCACTTGGGTAAAAAATGTTTTTTGTCATAGAAGTTATTTTTAAACTAACTTCTGGGGAGAATATCCCAGACAAAAAACAAGGGAACTGAAGAAGATTGGTGGCTCTTTCCGAAACCTAGGTATTCCCTGCCTTACCCCCTGGTAAACATTACCATCGTTCTCCACTAATAAACAAACGTTGTTTTTATAAAAACAACAATAAAGGGATAAAGCCTGACCATTTTGCAACAACAAAAAAAGTCGTAAAAAATCTCGATTTACCAAGATTTGAGAGAATAACGGTTATTTCGGGTATTGGGTATTTGTCATCGATAGTGATCCCGTTTAATTTCCTGAAATCGGTCACTAATCGTTTTTTAGTGTTGCCATTTTCATCTTTTCCTTTTTTATCTACAACCCAACCGGGATTGTTTTAGGGTGATCTAGAAGGCCGTATGATGCCACTCTGCAGAAGATATTTAATTTCGTTGTTAACAAAGTCAGCTACACCTGTATTAGTGCGGTAGGCTCACCTTGCTATCATTGGAAGTAGTTGTAGTTGTAATAATATACAGACATGGGACCCTCAGCGGTCACTCAGAACCCCTGCGTTCACTTGTCTGTATTTGCATATGTATTAGAAATAGACAAGGGATCCACTGCGATCACTTAGAACCTCTGCGTTCACTTGTCTAGTAGAAACGGAAGCATAAACACACGGTAACACAAGGTAATTTTGTTGTCGAAAAGAAAGAACCAATAAAGCATAAATTATATTAAGAATTAATACTAATTTATCATTGTTTTATTTCTTTTCATATTTCTTTTTTTTGCACACCACTCGCGCGAATCACCATCATCTCTCACGTAAACATCACATACATCTATTATAATAACTCTGGGCCTTACCCCCACTCCCCTGAGTTAAACATTGGTCGTATCGAGCCGGATTCAAGCCAACATTTGCTGTCGTGGATGAAGAAGTCACTGGATTACTCTCATCATCACCAACATATTTGACTAAGAAACAGGTACATAAATTCAGATTTCTATTTGAAGAGTGCTACTCGCGTTTCTTAGTGCATATTAATTTGTTTAGTTTTAGTCGAATCGCAATTGCTTTACGCGCATGTAATTGCTACTCAAAATACAGTCTACATATCATTCGTTGTACTGATCATCCTACGTCGCGGTGATCATACATTTGCCTTTCGTTTGAAAACAAGTCAGTTGGTCGACTTATGTTAACACTTCTTGTGTTAATCAAGTGCATTCCCCTACAACAAGTAGGTTTGTTGTTGTAACAATAATAAGCTTTCGTTGTACTGATCATCCGTCGTCGCGTTGATCATACAAAAATATTTGGTGCTCCTGCTCCGCTTCGTTCATTATTTTTATTTCTAACCCTCGTTGTTGCTCTACTCCTTCGCCTTAGTTGAAAATTTGCATCACCACATTGGTACATCACCACAGCATACATGCACATTCTTTTATATTAGGTCGTTTGGTTTATTTGTTGTTCAATTTCTCACCAACCAAACGTTCGCTGTTGTTATCCCCCTTCACGTTTCAAAGGTTGAGCCCTTTATTGAGAATTGATTGTTTCTAATTAACAATAACAACACACTTGTAATAACAGTGCATCCACCTGTCGATTGGCTACTTTGTCGTCGTCGCCATTATTGTTGCTGCAATTCTTCGTTTGTTTCTTACCGTCGATCAATTCTCATTTGAGAATTTGCATTGCCAAAAATTGCAAGAAAAATACTTCATCATTCCACGCGCCCTTTTTAGCGTCGGTTTTGTATATACAGTAAAAGTAACAACACATTGTTTGTGTTTTATTCCTCTTTGTTCGATGTCCGTTTTTGGTTCGACACAGTGGTGTAAAACAGTAAAAATTGTGAATTTTTGTAATTTATTTTAGAATCTATTTTTTGATAATTTATTGAAATATTATTACGTGGTTGTAGGGTTTTTGGAATTTTTGGACAAATTCACCCTACATTCGGCATTCTTTGCAGAAACATTTAGCAACAAATATTAGTGAAAATTTATCGTTTTTTAGCTAGTTTTGCAAAATTTGTAAACATTATTTAACGTTTGCAACTGTACGTAGGGGTTTTGGAATTTTTGGACAAATTCACCCTACATTCGGCATTCATTGCACATATTGCAGCAAAATATATTCGTTGAAATATTCGCGCTGCAAACAAATATATACAATAATTGGATCCCACTGATCCGTGGCGACGTCACAGACGGCTATTGCAGCAAGACAACTTTTGATATAACTATAGTTATATCAAAAGTTTGTTTGAAGAGACTAGTCAAGACTTTAAAAATATTCAAAGTCGTTAGCATCCAAGCATGCTTGTACATAAAGTTCCGCCATTAACAAGTTAAATGAGCCTGTTTCTTATCCTCGGTCTAGTAATTTACTGGCCAACACTTATTGCCTAATTTGTCCTGATCAGAGTCATGTGCTTCGAATCTGCCCCCGGTTTATTTAACTTCCTTCGAGGACAAATTCTTAATTGTGAAAAAGAATAAAAGTTGCATAAATTGTGTTTCACGTGGTCATGTAGTTAAACATTGTCGCAGCACAAATAGTTACAAATCTTGCAAGCAAAGGCATCACAGCCTTCTTCACCGACCACAAATTAGTAGAGTTGTTTCAGACTCTTTATCCAAGCCATCTCTGGTATCTACTAATTTTACAAAAAGTCACTCTTCACCATCCTGCATGCCTTCCCAAGCACTCGGTTTGAAATCTATGAATATACCCCCGGCTTTTAGCGAACCGTCTTCATTTGTCGTATATACGAGTCCAATAGCTGTTTCATGTGTGATCTGGGAAAATAGATTCTCAGTCTCTTTTACTATCACTGAAAACGTTCCTCTCGAGGACGCTGATAAATTATTGGAAGAAGAAAATAATAACGATCTGGATAAGCTGTTAGTGGATGATGAAGAGACGGTAGATTCTATGAAAGATAATGAGTTGTTGGATGCTAAGAACAATGAAGATACGGTATTTACCGAAAGCGATGAAATCGATAATACAAAAGAAGAGTATAATTCTGAGAATAAAACTGGAACTCAAGATTCTAATGATATTAAGAAAAACAAAAGTAAACATTATGTTAATTACCTCAAATTGTCTTTATGGACCACCCTCCCTTTTATTAAGACTGTGGTCCCCAAGTCTGTTTCGACTGTTTCTAAGGTGTACAAATGCATAAGTTTATTTCCTAACCGTTAATTTGACTTTACGAGGACATTGTACTCTACTTTGAAAAGTCTGTTTTGTCTTGTCTGCTTTAACCTTTGCAGCTGAATATTCTGGAGCATTGTATATTTCTACATTAAATCGATTATGTAAAATAGACTTGATTGTTTCAGAATTAATAGATGCTTCGTTGTCACAATATATTGTTTTTGTCCTCGGGTAATTGTTCATAAGCTGTAAAATGGCGGATTTGGCGTCTATAATTGTTCTGGAAGCGATTGATTGAACAATTGCGAATTTTGAATATTTATCAACGCAAGTGAGAAAGTATTTCTTGTCAGTTGAGAAGATGTCAATATGCATCTGTTCCCCAGTGTATGAAGGAATGGGAGTTTCTCCAAGAATTTGCCTCTTGGGGCGTCGATCATATCTAGCATTTCGACATATTTTACAGTTTGAAACCACCTCTTTCGCTATTGTCGTGATTTTTGTGAAAAATAGTCCTGTAGGATTTGTTTTACATTTTCCTGGGCGGCTCTATGTGCCCTATTGTCCTCTAAGACAGTAATTTATTTTTGTTCATTTTTATCAAAAATGTCAGTTACCATGCGGTCAGTGTAACGGAATGTAGTTGACGGGAATGTTTCCACTAATCTGTGTTGAATAAATGCCAGTATTTTTAAATCACAAAAAATTGCATTTACCACATCACTTTTAACTACATCAAATATTCTTTGAAAAAGAGTTTCTCTACCTGAGAAATACAAGAAATGTCGTGTTTTCTTACCAAACATAATGGTTGTTCTTACTGAATCACTTCCGCTTTCTTCTATTACTATTTGATTCCGAAAACAGTTTACTGGATTGTCTGTCTTTTCAATTGTGTAAGTGAGCGACAACTCGCTATGCACTGTAGCAATATCCGAATGTACGTCTTCTTCTAAGTCGTGAATATGTTGTCGGGACAAGGCACCGGCTACATAATTTTCTTTTCCAGGTTTGCAAAAGATTTTTGCATTGTGCTCGTCGATGAATGCTTTTCATCGTTTAATTTTGGCGTTTGAATTGCGATCCGAAATAGAGCAGTTCCCTTTCATTTGTAGCAACATTTAATGCTCTGTGTTTTAAAGCTCTCGAAATCATGGTTATTGGCTTTCCGTCTTGGGACAAGACTGCACCTAAACCAGCAGAGGGGACGTCCGTTGTTAAATCAAATGGTTTTTTGTAATCTGTTTACTGTAAAATCACATTCTCAGATGCAAGTATTTCTTTAACTTTTTCGAACGTTTGGAGTTGCCCCTCATTAGGATTTATTTTTATTCTTTTCGATTGAGAAGCACTAACTTTGCCGTTTTCGCATTTTAGAATATCGGTTAGTGGCATGGCAATAGACGCGAAATCTTTAATGAAGCATCCGTATAGCTTGCCAATCCCAGAACTGACCTTACATTAAGAAGTGTTTCAGGTTTTTCATACTTGAGGATGGATGTCTCTGGATTCATTTTTATACCATTTCTGGAAACTATAAAGCCAAGATATTCAACACTTTCTTGAAAAAATGTGATTTTTCCCGGGAATATCTCATATTGGCAGAATATAATTTGTCCAATACCCATTCAATATGTTTGACGTGATCTTCTTCTGTTTCAAAGAAAATGATGACATCGTTAACATAAACATAATATGATTTCCCAATTTGTTCCTTCAGGACATCATCAGTGACCCTTTGGACAATACTGGGGGCATTCTTAAGGCCGGAGGGAAGTCTACAATATTCGTATTTCCGATCGAATTCTATTAATAGACAAGGCACGGTCGACGAAGGGGTTTTTGTTGTAACAGACAAAACCAACTTACATGGTTATGCTACTTCGTTCAGGTTGAACGAAAGCATAACAAGTGGAGAAAGATGTAAATGTTTATAAGTGCGGTTGTAAGATTTAGAAGACTTTCCAAAAGAATTTTAGTTTTATTTAATTCTTTGGTTCCTCTTCTATTGAGCTTACGATCTCGTCACTTGGGTAAAAAATGTTTTTTGTCATAGAAGTTATTTTTAAACTAACTTCTGGGGAGAATATCCCAGACAAAAAACAAGGGAACTGATGAAGATTGGTGGCTCTTTCCGAAACCTAGGTATTCCCTGCCTTACCCCCTGGTAAACATTACCATCGTTCTCCACTAATAAACAAACGTTGTTTTTATAAAAACAACAATAAAGGGATAAAGCCTGACCATTTTGCAACAACAAAAAAAGTCGTAAAAAATCTCGATTTACCAAGATTTGAGAGAATAACGGTTATTTCGGGTATTGGGTATTTGTCATCGATAGTGATCCCGTTTAATTTCCTGAAATCGGTCACTAATCGTTTTTTAGTGTTGCCATTTTCATCTTTTCCTTTTTTATCTACAACCCAACCGGGATTGTTTTAGGGTGATCTAGAAGGCCGTATGATGCCACTCTGCAGAAGATATTTAATTTCGTTGTTAACAAAGTCAGCTACACCTGTATTAGTGCGGTAGGCTCACCTTGCTATCATTGGAAGTAGTTGTAGTTGTAATAATATACAGACATGGGACCCTCAGCGGTCACTCAGAACCCCTGCGTTCACTTGTCTGTATTTGCATATGTATTAGAAATAGACAAGGGATCCACTGCGATCACTTAGAACCTCTGCGTTCACTTGTCTAGTAGAAACGGAAGCATAAACACACGGCCTCTGTCGCCACCCCCAATTACACAAGGTAATTTTGTTGTCGAAAAGAAAGAACCAATAAAGCATAAATTATATTAAGAATTAATACTAATTTATCATTGTTTTATTTCTTTTCATATTTCTTTTTTTGCACACCACTAGCGCGAATCACCATCATCTCTCACGTAAACATCACATACATCTATCATAATAACTCTGGGCCTTACCCCCACTCCCCTGAGTTAAACATTGGTCGTATCGAGCCGGATTCAAGCCAACATTTGCTGTCGTGGATGAAGAAGTCACTGGATTACTCTCATCATCACCAACATATTTGACTAAGAAACAGGTACATAAATTCAGATTTCTATTTGAAGAGTGCTACTCGCGTTTCTTAGTGCATATTAATTTGTTTAGTTTTAGTCGAATCGCAATTGCTTTAAGCGCATGTAATTGCTACTCAAAATACAGTCTACATATCATTCGTTGTACTGATCATCCTACGTCGCGGTGATCATACATTTGCCTTTCGTTTGAAAACAAGTCAGTTGGTCGACTTATGTTAACACTTCTTGTGTTAATCAAGTGCATTCCCCTACAACAAGTAGGTTTGTTGTTGTAACAATAATAAGCTTTCATTGTACTGATCATCCGTCGTCGCGTTGATCATACAAAAATATTTGGTGCTCCTGCTCCGCTTCGTTCATTATTTTTATTTCTAACCCTCGTTGTTGCTCTACTCCTTCGCCTTAGTTGAAAATTTGCACATTCTTTTATATTAGGTCGTTTGTTTTATTTGTTGTTCAATTTCTCACCTACCAAACGTTCGCTGTTGTTATCCCCCTTCACGTTTCAAAGGTTGAGCCCTTTATTGAGAATTGATTGTTTCTAATTAACAATAACAACACACTTGTAATAACAGTGCATCCACCTGTCGATTGGCTACTTTGTCGTCGTCGCCATTATTGTTGCTGCAATTCTTCGTTTGTTTCTTACCGTCGATCAATTCTCATTTGAGAATTTGCATTGCCAAAAATTGCAACAAAAATACTTCATCATTCCACGCGCCCTTTTTAGCGTCGGTTTTGTATATACAGTAAAAGTAACAACAAATTGTTTGTGTTTTATTCCTCTTTGTTCGATGTCCGTTGTTGGTTCGACACAGTGGTGTAAAACAGTAAAAATTGTGAATTTTTGTAATTTATTTTAGAATCTATTTTTTGATAATTTATTGAAATATTATTACGTGGTTGTAGGGTTTTTGGAATTTTTGGACAAATTCACCCTACATTCGGCATTCTTTGCAGAAACATTTAGCAATAAATATTAGTGAAAATTTATCGTTTTTTAGCTAGTTTTGCAAAATTTGTAAACATTATTTAACGTTTGCAACTGTACGTAGGGGTTTTGGAATTTTTGGACAAATTCACCCTACATTCGGCATTCATTGCACATATTGCAGCAAAATATATTCGTTGAAATATTCGCGCTGCAAACAAATAT
This sequence comes from Musca domestica, assembly GCF_030504385.1. Taxonomy (NCBI): domain Eukaryota; kingdom Metazoa; phylum Arthropoda; class Insecta; order Diptera; family Muscidae; genus Musca; species Musca domestica. Next base: position 1,463,279 of record NW_026712133.1, on the reverse strand, counting down.
ATACAATAATTGGATCCCACTGATCCGTGGCGACGTCACAGACGGCTATTGCAGCAAGACAACTTTTGATATAACTATAGTTATATCAAAAGTTTGTTTGAAGAGACTAGTCAAGACTTTAAAAATATTCAAAGTCGTTAGCATCCAAGCATGCTTGTACATAAAGTTCCGCCATTAACAAGTTAAATGAGCCTGTTTCTTATCCTCGGTCTAGTAATTTACTGCCCAACACTTATTGCCTAATTTGTCCTGATCAGAGTCATGTGCTTCGAATCTGCCCCCGGTTTATTTAACTTCCTTCGAGGACAAATTCTTGATTGTGAAAAAGAATAAAAGTTGCATAAATTGTGTTTCACGTGGTCATGTAGTTAAACATTGTCGCAGCACAAATAGTTACAAATCTTGCAAGCAAAGGCATCACAGCCTTCTTCACCGACCACAAATTAGTAGAGTTGTTTCAGACTCTTTATCCAAGCCATCTCTGGTATCTACTAATTTTACAAAAAGTCACTCTTCACCATCCTGCATGCCTTCCCAAGCACTCGGTTTGAAATCTAAGAATATACCCCCGGCTTTTAGCGAATCGAAAGTCGAGGTTTAAAGACCCCCCGGCTTTTACAAAGCTCAAAAGTCGAGGTTCAAAGTCCCCACCGGCTTTTACGAAGGTCAAAAGTCGAGGTCCAAAGTCCTCTAAAACGCACCCACCCTCTGCTGAAAATAATTCTAACAGCCAGTCTTCCAACACCATTCAGGAAAATGTGCTTCTGGGAACTGCAATAGTCAACATCGTTCATGTTGTAAATCTTTTACAACTCGAGCAATTGTAGACCCTTCTTCTAAGGCATCTTTTATAGGTAAGAAACTTAAAAATGAAACTTAACTTGTTCTTTGACAAACAAATCTACTTCGCCGAGAGAAGTCTGTTCTCTCATGGTGTCTCCCCCTAAAAACGCATCTAGAATTGTGGAAACAGAAGCGTTAGTGTTGCCTGAGGTCAAAGGAAAGTTGTTCTCGCCACCATCTTTTTGTAATTTAAAGACTCGAATTCCTAATCTTGATTTACCGGATTCTTTTGATAATAGCCCTATAGATTTGCTACTTGGCGCTGAATTGTATCCTAATATTCTAGAAGCTGAACCCCCAAAAATAGTTTTGGATTCTGTGCTGGTCCAAAAATCTATTTTCGGGTATATCCTCACCGGCTCAATACCTCCATCGACTGTAACATAATCTCGCTCCAAACATTGAAATCGACCAATTTAGAAAAAAATCGTATCATAACCGAAAGTTGCTGAAAATACGAATTAATTGCGCTAAACATTGAAATTGTAGACCGAATCTACCGGTAATTCGTCACGTCGCTATGATAAAATTCGAAAATCTGCAGCTATAGCTCACTTAGGAATCTGAATTTACGTTCCTTCCTAATTTATAATAACTTTATATAGATTGCTAGACTCGTAGTTCTAGCAAGGGGACCGGAATGTATAAGTTTGATACGTTTCACCACAACTTTCCAAACTCGTCAATCACGGATGCTGATTGGCACACTGGCATCTCCTCTACAACTCCCTTGGCGGATACCGTAGTGAGCGGATCGCCGCTGGGTATTGGTTGTTGTCGGTAGGCTCACCTTGCTCTCATTGGAAGTAGTTTTAGTTGTAACAATATACAGACATGGGACCCTCAGCGGTCACTCAGAACCTCTGCGTTCACTTGTCTGTATTTGCGTATGTATTAGAAATAGACAAGGGATCCACTGCGATCACTTAGAACCTCTGCGTTCACTTGTCTAGTAGAAACGGAAGCATAAACACACGGCCTCTGTTGCCACCCCCAATTACACAAGGTAATTTTGTTGTCGAAAAGAAAGAACCAATAAAGCATAAATTATATTAAGAATTAATACTAATTTATCTTTGTTTTATTTCTTGTCATATTTCTTTCTTTGCACACCACACCCGCGAGTCATCATCATCTCTCACATAAACATTACATACATACGAATAGTAGCTGCAACAGTCGTATTGTATGGGATTGATTCTTTGGGATTTGCAACAACGCCCAAAAATTTTCTTATAATTTCGTTAAATTTTCCTGCGATAGATTGGGGCACTTTTATTTCCTGCGATATATTGGGGCACTTTTATGTCCTCCACTTGAGTAAAATTTACATTTACACATTTAAAAAATTGGATCTTTTCGATGCCAGCTATAGTTTTCAGTTCCTTATTCTCAAAGTTCAATGTTGCACTTGTCTGTGTTAACAGATCAAGGCCAATGATACCGTCAAACGTTGAGAGTGAGAATTTATCTTTTATGTACGAAATTTGTTTTTCAAACTGTTCTCTTTCACGTTCAAGGCTGCCGAAATGCCGGTGTCAACAAGCGCGCGAATGCTTTCTGCGATCGTAACCATTATGTTATTATTGTCGGGCTTTCTGTCTACAGGAAATTAGCTTAATAAATTTGTTAAAAGTTCAACTTCCTGGTCTAAATTTTGATTATTCATTAACAATTAAACCCGAGCCGAATTACGTAAATGATCAATTTTTTCCACTCAATTAATCTCACAATTAATATTATTAAAATCTTACAATTAATATATCTTACTTTTTTAATACTATTCGCGTGTCCATTGGGGTCTTTTTTTTACTGTTGTTGTTGATGTGGTTGCTGCTGCTACTATTGTAGTGTTATCACAGCTGCTGTTGTTGTCACTGCTGCTGGTCTTGTCACTCCTGCTGGTGTTGTCACTGTTGTTGATGATGCTGATGTCGCTGCTAATCCTTCGCAGCCCAGACTATTTGGAAGCCTGGTGACTTATTATTTCAAGGTTCAATCAATGCCAGTTGGGCGCCAGGTAAATAATTGCTTATGACGAGTCGTAAGACGTTGTGCCTTTTGCAATGATAAATGAGTTGATATTGAATGAATTTTTATTTCCACAAGCCGTTCGCGGTGTGCTCTTTATTCTTATCCAAATCGAACTAAAACTAGAAATAATTTCAACTTAATTCTAAATATCCAAAATGCTGACTATGCGCTTGTGCGTTCCTTGACTGTTGGAGTTGGATATTGAAGTATCGGGTTGCAAGAATTTCATCGTATGATGTCTGCAATAAGTGATGACTTAGCACCAACACCATGCCGTCAACGGGTGTTTTACTTGACCATAACTTATTGATGGAGACTGTGTTAACTTATGTATATAATAATAAATAGTAAATTTTTCATGTTGTTTTTATATATGTTCAAAAGAACATAATTTTTCCACATAATATTTTAGTCTTTGTTATTTAAAAGTTTTGTTCTATGTCAGCATATAACTGTGAAAGGAGCTAGTTACGTACAACTAGTAGCACCATCCAAGAGCCAGAAACATCTGGAGAAGAAGCCAGTTCCTACATCTGGATCAACTGATAGTTAATCAGGCCAAGGCGGACACAGTATGGATCTACCTACAGTAATAGAGCAACAACAAGCAGCAATTGCCGAATTGAGGAAGGCGATTGCTAACGAGAAAAAGGCTCCACTGGAAAGAAGGACAACGGAGTTCTACGCCAAGAAGTTAAGGGAAATGGATGCACTCTGGGAGGATATCGACCGCAATGAAAAGAAGATACGAGCGTATCCTGCAGCAGAGTCACATCCCCATATCGTCAGTAACGAGTACCAAAACATTGGAGAAGAATATAGGACTGCAGTCGACAACATCGAGGCAGACATCAAAAGGGGCAAGGAACGAACGCCTCAAAAACCGCTTCCGGCAACAAGGGAGGGTGTACAAAAACAAACTAGCGAGTTTACTGCAACCAGCAGTGTGGCAGCATTAGTGAGACGTCAGAGAGCTCTAATGCAGTCCATTCAAACTTTAATAAGGGGCAGTTCAGGCCAAGCTGCTCCCTGTCAGACAGTGGCTGCAGTTGAAAAACTGTGGATACACGTGGAAGATATCCACTTCAAAATGTTCGAGGACTTTGATGACGCAACGTTGGTGGGGTACGATGCATCAGCATACGTTCTCTTAGAGGAAGAGACGTTAAGGTTCAAAGAAAAAATATCGACGCTAACACAGGTCGATCATTCGTCGTCTCAACAGAGATCAGGCGGGAACTTGGCAAATCAAGTTAATCTGTCAAAAATTACAATCCCTCAATTTAATGGGGATTACTCAAAGTGGCAAACGTTTGCTGACATTTTTGGGAAAATGATCAACGAGCAAGCCTTGCCACAAATCCAAAAAATGTGGTATCTCAAGGCCAACGTGACTGGGGAAGCCGAGAAACTCATAAGGCACCTCGAGTTGACCGAGGCGAATTACGACAATGCCTGGAAGACACTTCAAGACAGGTACAACAACAAGAGAGCTCAAGTGTCAACTATACTTGAGAGGATGCTAAACCTGCCCAACATGTCTGGCGATAGCAGATCAGTGAAGGACTTTCATGACAGTCTTCATGAATCGTTATTGGCATTGGAGGGTCTTGGAGTAAAGCCAAAAGAATGGGATCCACTCTTAATCCACACCCTAACAAAGAGGATGGACAAGACTACTCATGTGTTGTATGAACAGTCGATTGTGGATTCCAAAGAGCTCCAAACGATGGAGCATTTCATGAAATGTTTGAGGAGTCGCTTCGAATCATTAGAAGCTGTTAATGGTATTCAGAGAAGCAAACCGTCAGCAGCGATCCGTAGATGTCACATGTGCAAAGGTGACCACCCCCTATATTACTGCAAACAGTTTTTGGCAATGACAGTACCCGAAAGACAAAAATGGGTTGCTAGACACAAGATGTGTCTAAATTGCTTCAAGGATGACCATCAGGCAAAAATGTGTACAAGTGGGAAGTGCAGGAAGTGTCAACAAAAACACATTTGCATTTTTCATCGAGGCCACAAGTAGAGAACAAGTCAGCTGATTTGTCAGTTCAGCAGCCACCAACAGTAGCATCAGCGAATAAATCTCAATCATACGTACTCCTTGCAACCGCACGGTTTGCGATCAAGGCAAATAATGGAAGAAGCTATGAGTTTAAGGCGATCCTGGATTCCGGTTCACAGATTAATCTGGTGTCAGAGCGACTAGTGCAGAGGTTGGGTATCGAACCCATTCAAGCATCGCTCTGTATCGAAGGTGTTGGCGGAAGATCGAGAACCGTAAACCACAGGGTCAACGTGGAGCTTCAGTCAGCTTTCGTGTTACCGAATATAGTGCCACCGCAACCATGTACTGACATCGATATCACATCATGGCCTATTCCAGAAAACATAAAGCTGGCAGATCCCTATTTTTATCAAACGGCCAGGATTGATCTACTTGGAGCAGAGTTCTTCTTCAACCTGATTCTCTCACAAGAAATTCGAATGTCTAAGGAGCTTCCTATATTGAAGAACTCAAAACTAGGGTGGATTGCTAGTGGAAGAGTTCAGGCTGAATCAGCAACTGTGACATGCGCCGTCTTCAGATAACATGAACGTGCTTTAGAAGATTTATTAAAAAGTTCTGGGAACAAGACGATGTTTGTGAAGACCAGAAGTTGACAATAGCAGAAGAACAGTGTAAAAATCACTTCAACCAAAATACAACAGTGAATGAGAATGGTCGGTTTGTGGTGCGATTACCGTTTGCAGACTGCCCTGAGAAGATTTTCGAATCCTTGAATGTTGCAGCATCAAGATTTTTTGCATTGGAACGTCACTTATCTAAGGATGCAAGTCTTCACGAGCAGTATGCTAAATTTGTAAAGGAGTATGAGGATCTGGGACATATGACGAAAATACAATCAGAGGGATGTGCGTGGTAATCATAACTATATCCCGCATCATTGTGTCCTACGCCCGAATAGCAGCACAACAAGGCTGAGGGTTGTGTTCGATGCGTCTTGCAAATCATCATCTGGTTGGTCACTCAATGATATTTTGCATTCAGGTCCCATGGTTCAAGGAGATCTGTTTGGGATGCTGTTGCGATTTAGACTGCCGAGATTTGTCTTTACAACAGACATTGAAAAGATGTATAGACAAGTGCTAGTCGACAAAAGAGATCGCAAGTATCAGCTAATCCTATGGAGAAACACTCCAGACAAGGAACTCGAACACTACATGTTAAATACGCTAACATATGGTACAACGTGTGCTCCATATCTTGCTACAAAATGTCTAAAAGGCTAGCAGATACAAACATGCAAAAATATCCATTGGGGGCGCTGGTACTTCAAAAGAATTTCTACGTTGACGATTGCATGTGCGGGTCTGACAGTTTAACAACGGCAATTGAGATGCAGAAATAGGTTAATATGTTACTACAGGATGCTGGATTTAGACTACGAAAATGGTGTGCTAACCACTTGAAACTACTGCATGGAGTTCCTCCAGAAGATAGAGAAGTAGATCTAAATTTTGACAAGTCATCAACCAAGATTTTGGGATTAAAATGGATTCCTCCTGCAGACCTATTTTGTTTGAAGAGTGTTGTGAATGAATGCACAATCGTCACCAAGAGGAAGGTCACGTCTGAGTTGGCAAGATTGTTCGACCCCTTAGGAATTGCAGGTCCTGTGGTGTCAGCAGCGAAGATCTTTATTTAGCAACTGTGGGAGGATAAACTAGGCTGAGACGAGGAACTGCCAGCAGAAAGGGCAGCATGTTGGTTATCGTTCAGAGAAAGCCTGAAGATGTTAAATGATTTCAAGTTACCCAGACACATGTTTGATGGAGAGAAACCAACAAAAAATGAGATACATAATTTTGTGGACGCGTCTGAAAAGTCATATGGTGCTGTGGTGTATCTTCATGCTATGCTGCCCGACGGCAGGCATATAGTCAGACTCCTTTGTTCTAAATCAAAAATAGCACCAATAAAGGAGATCACTTTACCACGATTAGAACTTTGTGCCGCTGAATTGGGGGCAAAACTTACAGCTAAAGTCAAGGCCGAATTGGGTTACGACGATCTTCGGACTATTTATTAGTCGGATTCAGAGATTACTGGATCAATTCGGAACCATCGGCACTTAAGACGTTCGTTGCCAACAAGGTAAAAAACATACAAAGCAGGTCGCTAAGCACTCAATGGCGACATGTGGGGACAAAGGATAATCCTGCCGATTTATTACCCAGAGGTATGAAACCAGATCGTCTGTCGGGATGTCTGATGTGGTTTTATGGACCCACGTATCTACATGGAAATGAATCTCTCTGGCCCGAACCCTTCTTAAAGAATAGAGAAAATCAGTCTGATCTTGAATTCAAGACAAAATCTACAGTGTCAGCAATTGCCTCACAGAGTGGGTTACAGGATATAATCTATGGAATCAACAACAAGGGTTCATTTAGACGATTACAACGTATTGTCGGTTATGTACTACGATTTGCCGAAAGGATAAAAGGACAGAAGCATGGAAGTTCGATAGATATACTGACACCTATGGAGTTAAATCAGGCGATGCAACTAATAGTCAAGACCATATAGGTGGCGGATTTTGCGAAATAAATTCAGCAGTTGAAGAAACATGGAGTATTGGACAAATCAAGCTCCATACATAGTTTGACTCCGTTTCTTGATGACAGAGGAATACTTAGAGTCGGTGGCAGGATGAAAGAGGCAACCTTAGCATACGACACAAAACACCCGATGTTGTTACCATACAACGATCCAATAGTGAAACTCATTCTAAGCATGATCCATTTAGAGAAGAGCTCACAACTATTGCTGGCAACGTCAAGCCAAAAATATTGGATAATTAAGGGGAAGGCTATGGCTCGCAACAAAAAATTGCGTAAGGTGCACCCGGGCGAAGCCAAAGTTATACAACCAAATCATGGGAAATCTCCCACCGAGCAGGGTCACACCTGCAATGCCTTTTATTGTCTCCGGCGTTGACTATTGCGGACCACTATAGGTCCACTACAAAATACGAGGCAAGATACCACACAAGGTTTACATCGCTGTCTTTGTCTGCTTCGCAACAAAGGCTGTACATTTGGAAGTAGTTACAGACCTAACAACGGAAGCATTCATTGGAGCATTGAAGAGATGTATCTATCGGCGAGGGAAATGTCAAACCTTATATTCAGACAACGCGACGAACTTTGTAGGAGCCAAAAATCAGCTCGATCACAAAAGTAGTAACAGCAGAATGGAAACTGATCACTTATTATGATCTTTCCCCATTTTGGGCAGATATGGATGACTTTTCTACCGGGATAAAAAAACATTCAGAAGATGTGTAAGATAGCAGTTGAAAACAGAAGCTGTGAATGAAAAATACTGAAAGAGATTTTCTGTTTCAAGTACAGAATTAGTTGGAATCTAATTCACTGAACATATTCCCCAGGCGCAGCAGGCGAGGAGCTCTAAACATAGTCGGGAACCTCGCACATTCGTTATTTGGTGTATTGGACTCGGAATATGCTGAGCAAATGATTGTGACAATTGAGAAGGCAAATGAAGACAAGCAACATCTATTGGATCTTCTAAAAAATCAGACATCTATTATTGATTCAACAATCGACATAATCAGAAAGGACGAAGATACGAGTCAAAGGAACTTCGGCAACATACAAGTAGAAATGAACCTTTTGGCAAATAAAGTGAAGAAAGAGGAAGATGTTAAAAAGGCAACACAATCAATTATGTTCCTCACTGCGCAGCTCATGTTACTCTCATCAAGGTTGAAGAATATAGAAAATAACCTAATCGACGTTTTAACGGATGCTCATCATGGTCGGATAAGTCCATTGCTACTTACTCCACATCAATTGCTGTTAGAGCTCCAAACCATCAAAGCTCATATTCCACCATCTCGTGCTCTACCCATTCGTGAAGATAGTATACCGGATTTCTTCAAATTAATGAGGAGTAAGGGAAGGGTTATGAAAAACCATATCATATTCGAGATTCGCCTTCCATTAGTGGATCTCCAGCAGTATGATTTATTCAAAATGGTCCCCGTACCTATGCTGCGATCAGGTCGATTTATTTCAATAGCTTCGAAATCAACATTATTGGCAGCTAACGTCCATCGGGATGAGTTAATACCTCTAACAGCAGAAGAAATGAAGAGCTGTATACATACCACAAATGACGTTTACATTTGCGACAACCAAGCGAAGTTTAGCAAAGGCGATCGGTCACATTTATGCGAGGTGAATTTCTTATTGAATAAACCGTCAGAAGCGTGTGACTTGGAATCCACCATGCACCACCAAACTTGGGGACAAATGCAACAAAAGAATAAATGGATGTTTACTCTAGTCAATTCAACAGAATTGTCCTTTGTTTGTGGTACCAAAATGACACACCTGGAGGTGCAAGGAGCTGGAACTTTAGAAATTGGACCAGACTGCATTCTCAAGGAAAACACATTTTCAATATACGTTCATTACGAAAACAAAACAACAGTGCACACATCATATCTGAGACTTAAGTCACTGGATTCCATAATCTCAAGCAATAAGCTCAACACAACATTAAACAGCACCTATGAAACACATGCTTCTGAACTCGTCACCTTACACCAACAGCTTAAAACCATTGAAATCGGCCGCATTCCACAACTAATGAAATCGACAGTCATTCACCATCATACCATCAGCTATCTAGCTCTTTGCATTGGAATTGGAGTAGCATTATACGTCACTGTCAAGTTTCATCACCACACAACTTCCAACAACGTCAACCCAACACCTATCCCCCGGCAGTCAGTCTCATCATCATACGTCAATGACCAGACAGTTTCTTGAACGTTCCTCGTTCAACGTGGGGGAGACATAATTTTTGCACATAAGTCTTTCTTATTTAAAGTATATATATATATATATATATATATATATATATATATATATATATATATATATATATGTGTGTGTGTGTGTGTAGATATACTGTAGCTATTTCAAATTTGGTAACTAAATACCTTTTAACCTCATTTAACATTGCCGCCCACAATTTCACAAATTTATCCTTGTTTGGCTCTGAATAAAATTTCCGTTTCCAGAACTCATGCTTAATTTGAGATACTACTTTCCATCTGTTTGTCAATGATGTGGACGATTGGTTCGCTAATGAATCAACATGTGCCGTTAACGGTTCTCCCACAATAAAATGACCAGGTGTTAATGCAGCTAGATCATTTGGATCGTCAGAAATAGGAGTTAACGGTCTGGAATTTAGGATTGCCTCTATTTCAATAACAATTGTTTCCAACTCTTCGTGGGTTAGTGATGCACTACTCGTGGTGCGAAGCAATAGTTGCTTAGCTGACTTCACTGCGGCTTCCCATAAGCCATCAAAATATGGTGCTCTTGGGGGAATAAACTGGAAATATATGTATATATATATATATATATATATATATATATATACCGTTAGTGTATGCGAACTAAACTTTTTATTTTTTTGTTTGGAACCAGCAAGTATTCCTATATAAAATTTTGAATGCATAAAATATCAAGAGGTAGCAAAGCGCATCGATTAGTTATATATATATATATATATATATATATATATATATATATATATATATATATATATATATATATATATATATATATATATATATGTTGATAGTGGATTCTTTATTGGTTCGCTAATGAATCAACATGTGCCGTTAACGGTTCTCCCACAATAAAATGACCAGGTGTTAATGCAGCTAGATCATTTGGATCGTCAGAAATAGGAGTTAACGGTCTGGAATTTAGGATTGCCTCTATTTCAATAACAATTGTTTCCAACTCTTCGTGGGTTAGTGATGCACTACTCGTGGTGCGAAGCAATAGTTGCTTAGCTGACTTCACTGCGGCTTCCCATAAGCCATCAAAATATGGTGCTCTTGGGGGAATAAACTGGAAATATATATATATATATATATATATATATATATATATATATATACCGTTAGTGTATGCGAACTAAACTTTTTATTTTTTTGTTTGGAACCAGCAAGTATTCCTATATAAAATTTTGAATGCATAAAATATCAAGAGGTAGCAAAGCGCATCGATTAGTTATATATATATATATATATATATATATATATATATATATATATATATATATATATATATATATATGTTGATAGTGGATTCTTTATTTTTATACAGTGAAGAAATGGATAATATGAAATATTTTAATGTAAAGATATGAAGAGAAATTATGCCTAAGTATATACATTACCTAACTGAATATTTATATAATTTCAACATATGTATATACTTACGCATAATTTCACTTCATATCTTCACATTGAATTATTTCATATTATCCATTTCTTCACTGTATAAAAATAAAGAATCCACTATCAACATACAAGACCACTTGAATGAAATGTTAAGCAGAACTGCAATGTTCTCCATTCAATACTAGAATAGATAAGAATAATTGTGCGGCTGCGATTAGATTAAGTTACAGTAGTACTTAAGGAACATATTGTTAAATAAAAACTAGAATTGAAAATACACCCAAAGAATATGATCGTAATTTCTTTTCTCATCTCCGAACATAATTGCCCTAACCTATGGCTAAACTTACACAATTTGTTAAGGGCAGAATGGACAAGTGAATTACCAATAAACATACATAAAACTTCTATGCATTTACATAAGATTGCCTTGAAATTGTGAAAAATATTTTCCTAACCGACAAAGAGTAGAAATAAGTTTAAAAGTTTGGTTCGGTGCGATGGGATGCCTTTGATTACCTTCCTGTAAGTATCTAAAAAATTATTGTTATTATATAAAAACCTGATAAATCTACATTAAAATGTCGGTCACGTATATTGCCTATACGGAAATTTTATTCAGAGCCAAACAAGGATAAATTTGTGAAATTGCATTATCGACTTTGGCGGATATCAAAACACATTTTGTTTCGATATTGTCGATAATATTATCCGTTCAGAACTTTGATTACTTATCTGAACAGGTAAATAAATTCTTTAAACATGAACGAATTCAGATTTAGGATACAGTATTCAAACGAGTTTTATTTCATACTGCAAATGCCTGAGAACTCGGTTGTAGAACTTGTGAAATACTTATAACTTATAAAATTATAACGGGGCGTTAATGTTAAATGAGGTTAAAAGGTATTCAGTTACCAAATTTGAAAAAACCAAATTAATATTATGGCAAAAATCATATACACAGTCTCCATCAATAAGTTATCGTCAAGTAAAACACCCGTTGACGGCATGATGTTGGTGCTAAGTCATCACTTATTGCAGACATCATACGATGAAATTCTTGCAACCCGATACTTCAACATCCAACTCCAGCAAGTAGCCAACTGCTAGCAGTCAAGGAACGCACAAGCGCATAGTCAGCATTTTGGATTTTTGGAATTAAGTTAAAATTATTTCTAGTTTCAGTTCGATTTGGATAAGAATAAAGAGTACACCGCGCAACGGCTTGTGGAAATAAAAATTCATTCTATATAAACTCATTTATTAATGCAAAAAACATGACGTTGACAACACAACGTATCAAAGAGTATGGCGTGGTGAGCTGTATCAAAAGCTTTCGATAAACCATAACTGTGAAAATGTCATGTAAAGCTTTTGTTGTGCTATGAAACTTCTGAAGTCCGCGTTGACGGGTCTCCCTTATTCTGGGGAGGAGTAACGTCCATATATATATTTATATGTATAACATAATACTTTTTAATTAGTACTTCGATATATACGTTATTATAAAGGGATTACACTGTGATTTTGGATAACTTTTTTTGTCTAAATGTAAGAACTTGTTTTTATAAACATGTATATTATAAAGTTTTTTGTTGTATATCTCTTTCATATAATCACAATCTTGTCTTCTGTTCATGGATGTACATACTCTACCGCATTTTACTTCAAAGGCTCTAAGTTTTTCCATATATGATAGTAATATGTTGAGTCATATTGGGCAGCCTTTGTGTAAATTTTGTCTTTTTGGACAAAAGGTAACTTTAACAGTTGATGTAATATTTTAAGTATAAAATAAGCGTTATGTATAAAATAAGCATTTGAAGCTATTAAATTTGCTCATTTTTATAATCATATTAATAAAGAATTTTGCTGATAAGGAAAGCGTCTAAAAGTGTTTAGCATTGATTATGCAATTAAAAGCGATAATTGGAAATTATCTTGTTTTCTTTTTTCGCTTTGCCAAGATTCCTTCGTTACATTAGGCAATTAATTGCTGTCACATTTATTCCTGTTTAGTTTTTAATCTCAAAAGAGTTGCCATAGGATAAAATGCGTTGATGGTTTTGTCTTAATCAATGGCATGTGAAATGTGCTAGGATTAATGAAAAGTCGTAGATGCAATTAGAAATAATGTTGGTCTTTGGTAGTGTTGTACAAAATGTAGGAACATCTCTGCAGACCTTTACAAATTTTTAACGGATTTGCAGTCGGATTGACATCGATGAAAAAAAGATTTTTCCTCACTATCAGAATTTCTCTACATTGTTTGAGAAATACCAAATACCTGAAAATATTGTTGTACTGTTGATTTTAAAAGAATTTTGGCCTGCTAGGGCATTCATTAAAGAATTTCTAAAAAGATCCGACAATTTAACTCATTTGCCTCTAAGACCAGATTCGGTGCCAAAAAACTAAATGACTCATTTCATCAGAATGTAAGGGGGCTTAATACAAAATTAACCAGTTTATATACCGATAGCATTGGTTTCAATTATAATGTATTGATTTTCTCCGAAACTTGGTTAAAAACATCTATATTAAAAAGTGAAATTTTATGTTCAAAATATCAAATATTTAGAAAATAGATATAGTTATAGCTATCATATATATAATTCATCTGATTTGAGGTTTAAGTCTCTCACTTTCGTAATACGCACAAATATAATTGAGAAACATTTCTGACAAATTTCACCTCTAAAAACCTAACTCGGGGTATGACGAATTTTCCGCTCGTCCATCCGACTTACCATCAGCATTGGCATTGGCCCAAGAGGTTGAGTCAAATCGGGAAAGATACCAATTCGCGTCAAACTTCGCTAAATCACGCGAGGACAGAGATAAGTATAAGTATGAAACACATTTCGCACACGGAAATGTTCAAAGTAAAAATCCGTACTTTTCTAAAAGAAATTCAAATCGTTCAAACAAGAACGAAAATAATCAAATAGAACCCATGGAGGTCGATGAATCTATGCGATTCAGACAATCAACTAAATTAAAGCCATCTACACAGGGCTTACCTCAGAATCAATACGATCAAAATCAGAACCTACCACAGCCGTTCCAAAATCGACCAAATTGGCAGGCCGTGAAAAGACCCAACAATGGTACGGTAAAATACACTGGGCTAAAACATCAGAGAATTAATCACATTTCTCAAGATGAGTCCGGATGTGGTCAAGACTACCATCAAATGGCAGAAGCCGAAGCAGACGATATTGTAATCGATGCTGGGGATGAATTTGACCAGATTATTTTTTTAGGTACAACTCCCTGCTACAATTTATAGAAAGGAAAGTGGCAGGGAAAATATTAAAATTGCTTATTGATACGGGGGCTTCGAAGAATTATATCAAACCTATAAAAGGTTTAAAAGGTATTATTCCCGTAGCCAACCTGTTCATAGTGAAATCTATTCATGGTTTCACAGCAATTAAGGAAAAATGTACCATAAATATTTTTCAAACCAATAGCAATTTTTTTATCTTACCATCACTATCAACGTTTGATGGTATAATTGGCCTTGATCTATTAACACAGATAGGTGCAACGTTGAATTTTGAAAGTAGGGAACTTAAAACTATAGTTGGGATCGAAAAGATCCAATTTTTAAAATGCGTAAATGTAAATTTTACACAAGTTGAGGACATGAAAATACTTCAAATCGTTGCGGAAAAAAAGGAAGTGATAAAAAAATTTTCGGGTGTTTTTGCAAACCCCAAAGAATCACTTCCATATAATACGAATATTGTAGCTACCATTAGAACTAATTCTAGTGATCCCGTTTATACAAAACTATACCAATATCCCATGGGTGTAGCAGATTTTGTTAACAATGAAGTAAAAGAACTTCTGCATAACGGCATAATACGGCCTTCCAAATCATCCTACAATAATCCCGTTTGGGTTGTTGATAAAAAAGGCAAGGATGAATACGGTAATTCCAAAAAACGATTAGTTATAGACTTCAGGAAACTGAACAGCATTACGATCGATGACAAATACCCAATACCCCAAATACCCCTCATTCTCTCAAATCTTGGCAAAGCAAGATTTTTTACGACACTTGACCTTAAATCAGGTTTCCATCAAATAACACTATCTGAACAAGATGGTGAAAAAACTGCATTCTCAGTTGGATATGGAAAATATGAATTTTGCAGTCTTCCTTTTGGTCTGAAGAATGCCCCCAGCATTTTCCAAAGGGCCATCAACGATGTCCTGAGAGAGAAAATTGGAAAGTCGTGCTATGTTTAAGTCGACGACGTCATTATTTTCTCTGAAACCGAAGAAGACCATGCGAAACATATTGAGTGGGTACTGGAGAGATTATAAGGGGCCAATATGAGAATTTCTCGGGAAAAATCACATTTCTTTCGGGAAAGTTTCGATTACCTCGGTTTTTTTGTGTCCAGAAATGGCATCAGAACGAGCCCGAAAAAGTAAAGGACATCCTTAATTATGAAACACCTTCTACACTCTTCAACGTAAGGTCGTTTCTAGGATTGGCAAGTTATTACAGATGCTTTATTAAAGATTTCGCATCCATCGCCAAGCCGCTAACAGATATTCTAAAGGGCGAAAACGGCAAGATTAGTGCTTCTCAATCAAAAAGGGTGAAAATAAATTTTAATGAAGAGCAAATGCAGACCTTTAGAAAATTAAAGGAAATCCTTGCTTCTGAAGAAGTTATGCTTCTTTATCCTGACTTCAAAAAACCTTTTGATCTTACAACAGACGCCTCTTCATTGGGTCTGGGAGCAGTTCTCTCACAAGGGGGGAGGCCAATCACCATGATTTCCAGAACCCTTAAAGATAAAGAGCAAAACTATGCCACTAATGAGCGAGAGATCTTAGCTATTGTTTAGTCTCTTCAAAAATTGAGGAACTTTTTATATGGAGTAAGATATTTAAATATTTACACAGACCACCAACCACTTACATTTTCAGTCTCTGATAGAAACCCGAATGCTAAGATAAAACGGTGGGCAGCATTTGTTGACGAACATAATGCCAAAATTATTTATAAACCTGGAAAGGAGAATTATGTGGCGGACGCCCTTTCACGACAGAACATCCATACTCTGAATGTAGAATCTATGCGCACCATTTCGAGCCTCAATCTTTGAATACTTTGGAAGAAGATAATCACTCAGATCTCGCAACGGTACACAGCGAAATATCTTTGACCTATACCATTGAGTCTACAGAAAAACCGGTCAATTGCTTTAGGAACCAAATTGTCCTCCGGGAGGCAAATTTCCTACTTCACAAGCAGGGAAACATTGCTAAACGAAGTAAAATCAGTGATCAATCCAAATGTATTCAGCATGAATTGGTTAGATACTTTCCCGCTACTAAATTTTGGCACTGCAAAAATTTTGTCCAGGACATTTTTGATAAAAATGAACAGAGGAAAATTATTGCCATCGAACATAACCGTGCCCATAGGGCAGCTCAGGAAAATGTTAAGCAGATACTTTCTGATTATTATTTTCTAAAAATGGCGAAGATGGCAAATGAAATTGCTGCAAATTGTAAAATCTGTTCGAGGGCTAAATACGACAGGCACACTATGAAACATGAGCTTGGGGTAACCCCAACACCATCTTACGTAGGCGAAATGCTTCATATCGATGTATTTTCAACGGATAAAAATTTTTTTCTAACATGCATCGATAAATTTTCAAAGTTTGCGGTTGTTCAACATATTCCATCTCGTACAATAATAGATTTAAAAGGCCCGATTATACAACTAATGAATCTTTTTCCGCACACGGAAAATATTTACTATGACAACGAACCTTCACTAAAATCTGAGACTACTATGTCCCTGTTACGGGATCAATTTAATGTTAAAGTGGAAAACGCTGCTCCCCTTCATAGACATCAAATGGACAAGTCGAGCGCTTTCATAGCACACTTTCTGAAATAGCTAGATGCCTCAAATTAGAAAAGAAAATGGAAAGCACAGTTGACCTTATTTTACTAGCAACCATAAAATATAATCGTACTATTCACTCAATAACCAACAAACGACCGATAGATATTTTCCAATTCTCCTCATCCGAATTAAGGGAGGAAATTAAAGAAAAAATTTCAAAAGCTCAACAGACCGTACTAAATAGAAACAATGCCTCCAGGCAAAATAGAACATTTGAAGTTGGTGAGTCCGTACTAGTGAAAAACAACAAAAGGCTAGGAAACAAATTGACCCCGTTATACTCTGAAGAAACAATAGAAGCCGATCTAGGAACTACGGTACTTATTAGAGGGAAGGTGGTCCACAAGGACAACATAAGATAATTAAAAATTTGTATAATCCGATTATAATAAACAACTTTTTTAAACAAATTTTAGGACTTTGATGATGTTGCTTATCAGACCCCTTACCACAAAATTAATTGACTATTCTGGCTCCGACTACATACCGATTGAAGATGGGGATGTTATAATTTGGCAGGACTTGGACTACTTACGATATACATCAAATCTGACAACATATTTGGAAATTGCGGACGAAACCGAAAAACTTATGGAACATTTCCCCTCCTCGCATATGGTGAAAATACTCGAGTATGATATTAAGCGAATACGCTCCCTCCTACAATCATTGTATGTTCACCACAGACACGCGAGAAGTATTAACATCTTGGGAACAGCACTAAAAATAATAGCGGGAACTCCCGATTTTGACGACTTTGAGGAACAGAAATTTCGACAGAAGGAACTTATAAATTCAATTAACAAACAGGTTTCAATCAACTCTAAAACACAGGATCAGATAAATAAGTTAACAGATATTGTCAACAAAATTATTGGAAATGCTAAACCTGAACAAATTCATACAGGGTATTTATACGAAATACTACTTGCTCGAAACAGAATTACAATTGCGGAAATCGAAACATTAATGCTATCAATCACTCTTGTAAAAGCAGATGTAATTAATCCTACGCTATTAGATTCTGATGATGTAAATGAATTATTACAAATAAGCTCAACAAATACAATTGTAACAGACTTGCTAGAAGTATCACTAATTAAGGTCCTACTGTATAATGAAATGTTGCATTTTCTTATTAAATATCCCAAGCCCAAATTAGTATGTAAGAAAATAATTATGCACCCCGTCCAACATAATGGCACAATACTACATCTTGCTGAAACCAACAGCGTCGCTAATTGTGGAAATCGTATAATTGCAATAGGAAACTGTACCTCAACGCTAACTTCATCATTTTGTCAAGAATATTCTCAACCAACTTGTGCTCAACAGCTTCATTCGGGTACTATAGCACACTGCAGCACAAGACCAAGTCATCTTGAACCATTGGAGATTGTCGATGATGGCGTCATGATGATAAACGACAACAGAGCCACTATAAAAAACCCAGAAGGAACCGTAACAATAATTCCCGGCACATATTTGATTACGTTTGAAGATGAAATCAGTATTAATGACTCCATATACAAAAACCAGAAGATGGTACCGACGTCGGCTATATCTACTATAGTTAATATCACAAGTCATCAAGAGATATTTAGCCTGCCATATCTTCAAAGATTAAATTTTGAAAACTTACAACACATCGATGTCGTGAAGAACAGGACAATAACAAATTGTGTCGAAGACGAACAGTAAAACGCGATGTTATTGAAGCTGTCATTGATAGCTACAAAAGATCCGAGGACGGCCTTTACTTAAGTAGGGGAGGAGTTAACACAATCTCCATTGTCCCACCCTAATATTTTGATCAAACGATGGCGAACTATGATAATTGTTCGTCCAACATATTGCAATGCAACACTCCACACGAGGCACAGTGTCAGCAATTATATTCATCATCATTGCTTAGCCAACACCAAACATACGAGCATTTATTCAACGTATTCCAATATAATACTCCACAGAAAGGCGCAGAGTCAGCAGTAGAAAACAATAATTATAAGTTTAATCATAGCTTTAAGTATCTTAATAAGTTAGTTTGATAAGAGAACTGGAATAAAGAAGGTGTAACAACACCATACAAATACCATACATATATATATATATATATATATATATATATATATATATATATATATATATATATATATATAAGTTAACGGCTCACCCTAATAAACATCAAACTAAATATGCAAACCAACTAGTAAACATTCCCATCATTATGCTGCGCAAGCAGTCCGACAAATCAACAGGAATATGACACCAGGGCAGTCATCCGCCACAAACACGCGCACTAATACCAGCGCACCGCAAGTGATGACTCAGCGTAATAACGAGCACGACCAGGCTGCAGTATAATATTAGTTTTAAGTTGAAGTAATTCATAATTGTAAATCCAACAAGAGAGGTGCATAGCACCGCAACATAAATGTTAGTAACAAAATAAAGAAACACCATAGCAGTGTGAAATAAACTTTAACTTCTAACATTAACTGGCGCCCAACGACTACAAGGATCAACACATCCTAGAACCCAACAACCACAAGGATTAAAACATCCCAACAGCCGGTACGAGAACCGTTCCTGAGTAGGAGTACGAAAAGGATGTTACGTAAGAACTAGCGGACTACCGGGATATAAGGAAAATGATCAAATTATTATTAGTAAGTTATTATAAATTTAACAAAAGTAAAAAAGAAGAAATGTTAAAATAAAATTAAACAAAATAAGGAATAACACAGAAAGTGAAAGTGTGAAATCTAATTTACAAAAAATCATATTTGTGCTAGAATACGTTTAACAAAAATAACAAAGTAAGAAGAAAGAAATGTTAGAGTAAGGTAAAACAAAAAATAAAGTGTGACATCTAAATTTACAAAAAAAATCATATTTGTGCGAAATTAACAAATGTAAGAAATATGAAATGTTAGATTAAGTTAAACAAAAAAATAGAGTGTGGCATCCAAATTTAAAGAGTCATATCCGTGCTGAAATAAGTTTAAAGAAATTTTGATAATAGATTTGTGACGAGAACTAGGATTTGGTGTTTCTTTTTCTCCCTTTTTTCGAGCGGCCAATGCCGGAAGATTTAAACAACTTAATAACAAGGGTCGAAGCTATGAGTGTTTCAGGACAGACATCTTCGCCTTCTGGGGCAGCTCCCGTAAGGTTTAATCCCTTTACAGAAAGTCAGACTAATGAGGTGAAACGAATAATAAGTGAGACGGTGGCAAACCTTCTCAAACAGGGGGAGGATGTTACCGCCACTAAAGATGTCGACATAGAAGGATCTGGGGATATCTCAGAAGGAGAGAGAATACCAGACATAGTGAAGACGTTAAGGGAATTCTCGGGCAAGCCAGGAGAATTTAGTTCGTGGAGGAAAGCTGTTGATAGGATCATGAACATTTATGAGTCACAAAGGGGAACAACCAAATACTTCACAATTCTACACACTGTTAGGCATAAAATTGTTGGTGAGGCCGACACGGCTTTGGAGTCTTATCGGACCCCATTAAATTGGAAAGCGATAAGAAAGTGTTTAGTGCTTCATTTTTCAGATAAGAGAGATATTTCGACCTTAGAGTATCAAATGACCGTCCTATCTCAGGGTGGGCAAACCATAACAGATTTTTACCAGAAGGTTTACCACCATTTGTCTTTGATTCTGGACAAGATTGATTGTCTGGATATAGGGAACGAGGCTTTGGATGTATTGACCCAAACATATAGGGACAAGGCTTTGGACACCTTTATTCGAGGACTTAATGGTAATCTTCCAAGCTTAATGAGTGTTACAAACCCGACAAGTTTGCCTCAGGCTCTAAATGCCTGTTTAAAATTAGGTAATCTAGGTGTGCGTATTCAACACGCTACCGAGAAAGGATCTAGACCAAACAGGATCCCCCAAACTAACCCTCCTAGACATTTTTACCCACAGCTGACGATTGGTGATAGGAATTTTCAAGGTGACCAAAGGTACAGAGGCCCTACTCAATATCGTTATCGGAATTTCCGAAGTGGAGAACAACAATACGGAGGGCCGGCGAACTTTTCGAATCGACCTCCAGTAGTGAATAATTTTGGACACCCCCAATACGGAGGATACAGACCCCCACTTCCTCCTAAACCTGCTGTACCAATGGACGTGGATCAATCAATACAGACTAGGCAGGTAAACTATCAGAATAGGCCACAGTTGAGTAATGCTTTTAACAATGTTCAGCCTAACTTTAAGAGAAATAACTCAGGAAATATTCATCAGCCGCAAAAGCAGCAGAGAATGTTTAATGTTGAGGCCCAAATACGTGAGGATGCAGAGCCGGATGAAATGAATGGTTCTGATGAACAGGAATATGAGGTTTCCTATGACGAAGCGTACGAGGAGGATCTAGACGATCAGTTGGCAATTGTAGATGACGTTAATTTTTTAGACTAGCTTCAACGTTGCCATACCTCCCTTTCAGAATGAAAAATGGCAACGAACTTAAATTTCTTATAGACACCGGTTCGAACAAAAATTATATTAATGGCAAATTTATTAGAAACCCTCTAAAGAACCAGAAACCTTTTCATGTTAAGTCCGTAGGCGGCATAGTTAGTATAGAGACCCATAGTTTTATTGACATTTTTAATTGCGGGATCGGAAAGTTAGAATTTTACATCCTTCCTGGTCTAGAGACCTTTGATGGGATAATAGGGAATGATACCCTGAAATCTTTGAATGCAGTGATTTACACTTGGAGATCCTATCTCACAATTCTGGATGGAAAGAAATTTCCTTTGAAAGAGCTGCAAATTGATGAGATTAATAACATGAATCTACGTTTAAATCATCTAAATCCCGAAGAAGAAAAAGAAGTCAGGAATATTTTGGATGACCATCCAAACCTTTTTGCAGATCCCAATAAAAAACTCACTTATTCAACAATCGTACAAGCTGAAATTAATACGAGTAGTGATAGTCCAGTTTATTCAAAATCCTATCCGTATCCAATGGCACTGAAATCCGAAATTGACAAACAGATAGAAGAACTATTAAGGGACGGGATAATTCGCCCTTCCAGGTCCGCATATAATGCTCCAGTTTGGATAGTACCAAAAAAACCAGATGCTTCAGGTGTGAAAAAATACCGCATGGTTATTGACTATAGGAAACTTAATGAGATAACTAGACCTGACAGATACCCCATACCTGAAATTACAGAAATCTTGGCTAACTTAGGCGAACAGAAATACTTTTCCACCATAGATTTAAAGAGCGGATTCCATCAGATTCCACTTAGGGAATCCGATATTGAGAAAACAGCTTTTTCCGTCAAGAATGGAAAGTTCGAGTTCACAAGACTACCATTTGGACTACGTAACGCGTCTGCAATATTCCAAAGAGCTCTAGATGATATTCTTAGAGAGCATATAGGGAAACGGTGCTACGTCTACATTGATGACATTTTGATATTTGGTAGGACTAAAAAGGAACACATTGAAAATTTGAGGATAATATTCCGCACTTTGGAAGACTCTAATCTGAAAGTTCATTTGGACAAGAGTGAATTCTTAAAGGAAGAAATTGACTTCTTAGGGTTCAATGTAAAGGAAGGAGGTTTTTCTGCAAACCCAGACAGACTTAAGGCCATAGTTAATTTCCCTCAACCCAGAACAGTTCATGACTTGCGATCGTTCCTGGGTTTGACCGGACATTATCGGAGATTCATAAGGGGCTATGCTCAAATAGCCAAACCATTAACTTCCATGATGAGAGGCGATATAGGGAAAACCCCGAGAAACCAGTCAAAAAAAATCAGTGTCAATTTGAATTCCGAACAGATTGAAAGTTTCAAACAGCTCAAGAACTGTTTGGTATCGGAGGAAGTCGTTTTGAACTATCCCGACTTTGATAAGCCCTTTGAACTCACTACTGACGCCTCGAAATACGCTTTAGGAGCAGTTTTATCTCAAGGCAATAGACCTATCACATACCTTTCTAGAACTCTCAGTAGGGCAGAAGAGGAATATGCGACAAATGAGAAAGAAATGCTGGCGATAATTTGGGCTTTAAAGGAATTGAATTGTTACTTGTATGGAGCAAGAAGCATAAAGATATTTACCGACCATCAACCTTTGACATTTGCGCTAAGCAACAAGAACACAAATGTGAAGATGAAGAAGTGGAAGGCACAGTTAGAAGAATATAATTACGAGTTAATTTATAAACCAGGTAGCACGAATGTAGTCGCGGACACGCTATCGAGACCACCAGTGACAGATGTTAACTCCCTAACGCCCACGGTTCACAGTGCCGAGGACTCATCGGAAGACCTAATTCCTTCCGCTGAGGTGCCAATAAATACCTTCAAAAATCAGATCATTATTGAGGAATCATCAGCTTCCTCATATGAATTTAACATTGTATTTCCCTCCTACCATAGACATATCATTAAAGAAACCAGTCTAGCGGAATCAGATCTGAAAGTCATATTAAAGAGATACTTAAATCCTACAGTAGTCAACGGCATCAAGACCTCAGAGCCAGTTATGCTTATGATTCAAGCACTGTACCCTCATCACTTCAGAAACATTAAAGTACGATTCGCTCGAACAATGGTTGAAGATGTTACTGATGAGGAGAGACAAAAACAAATCATTATTGAGACTCACAACAGAGCACATAGGAATAATGCCGAGAATAGGAGACAAATTTTAGAGAGCTATTACTTCCCTTCCATGACTAGGAAAATAAAGAATGTGATCAATATCTGTAAAGTATGTAAAGAAAATAAGTATGAGCGACATCCGAACGCTCCCAAACTTAATAAGACACCTATGCCAACTTATCCTGGGCATACAATCCACATAGATATCTTCTCTACAGACAAGTTTCGAGTTTTAACCGCAATAGACAAATTTACAAAATTCGCAGTAACCAGAATGATAAATGGCAAAGGCATTGAAGACATTAGGAAACCATTGAGAGAAATAATTTTCTACTTTGGGGTCCCGAAGTCAATTGTATTTGATAACGAGCGATCTTTCAATTCTCAGACCATTCGGTTTATGTTGGAAGACGAACTTGGCATGGAAATTTTTACGGCACCGCCTTATAAGAGCGAGGTTAATGGGCAAATAGAGAGATTCCATTCGACCTTATCGGAAATTATGCGTTGCAGTAAGTGTGAGCGACCCGATTACTCTTTTGAGGAGCTATTGCAAGATAGCGTTAACAAGTACAATCACACAATACATTCGTCAATTGGAAAGAAACCCGTAGATCTATTTTTTGGACGACCGACGACCTTTGGACCAGAGGACTACGAAAGGACTCGCCTTAACAACTACGAAAGACTCTTGAGGAAACAGGAAAATGATTTGGCAAATCATAATCGTATTAGGGAAGAACCAAAAGAATATCAAGAAGGTCAGAAAATATTTGTCAAACAGAACAAGAGATTAGGAACCAAATTATCTAAACGTTTCAAAGAAGAAGTTGTAAAGGAGAATAGGCACTCAACTGTCCTGACTCAATCAGGGAGAATAGTCCATAAGAGTCATATCAGAAACTGACTTACTTATTTACCGGGTTTCCAGTTCTTAATTACAGGTTGCCTAGGGGTCACAGAAATATTGGACTACTCTCAATCAGAAGTGGTTCTTATAGAGAGTGGAATAGGAAAAATACAAACAGGGACATTCAAAATTTTGCATGTTATTAACATCAAGGAATATCATGACACTCTAGAGAGGATCAAGGACGACTTGGCCAAAGGAATTCCAGACAACCACCCACTACTCCCCTTCCTACATAATGACATCACTACCCTATCTCACCTTATAAATCGGCTAATGCCTGAAGAGAGATCTAAAAGATCTCTTGATGAGATTGGAACGGCGTGGAAATGGCTGGCAGGTAGTCCAGACCATGATGACCTTATGCTTTTGAAAAACAAAATCAATGAGTTAACAGACAACAGCAATAACCAGTTAATAATCAACAGAGATCTAATAGAAAGAATGCAGGAGATAACGAATGCGACAAATAGTATTTCAAAAATTTTAAAGACTAGTGAGGACTTCCGTAATACCCTCATATTGCAGGCAAAGTACAAAGTTGAAATTTTAAAGGAGGAAATAACGAATATTAATTCGGCCATTCATTTAACAAAATCCAACATTGTAAACACATTTATTTTATCGGAAATAGAAATTAGGAAAATAGAAGAAATATTTAATCAAGATGAAATCCCGTTTCAAAACATTGAACAAGCTTTAAATTTCGCACGAATAAAAATTGTAAACAATAGTACTAATATAATTTACATTATAAGCATTCCCAAAACTGTAAAAGAAATTTGTAATGTCATAACCATAAGACCTGTAAAAAATCAAAATACTGTTTTAAATCTTGATTATAAGAAAATTGTAAAATGTGAAAGAGCAACATTTGGAATTAAAAGTCCTTGTCAAAAAATAAATGGTATTGAATTATGTCTAGAATCTAATGTAGCCAATATAACAAACAATACATGTATTCCTAAATTAGTAACTAATAGCCCACATAATTGTTCAATAGTAAATGCAGATCACATTAATAATTTAGAGGAAATAGAACCTGGATTAATTTTGATAAATAACATAAAAGAAAATATTGTCATAAATGGAAACGAAAAAAATGTAACAGGAACTTATTTAATAAGATTTAGTAATTCTACAATTAGGATAGGCAACAAAAATTTCACCGTCGAAGAAGCTGCTTACTCCAAACCGTTGCCTGCGCTACTAAAACACTCAGCTAGAAACAACTACACCGAAGAAATACTATCTCTACAACTACTAAAAACGTTGCACGTGAAAAGTAATAAAAGAATCGAGCGTCTAAATACTGAATTCAAGACCAGTTTATGTTTTAACATCAGTCTCATATTAGCATTGGTCATCCTCCTGATGGCAGTAAAAATGAGGCAAAGGCGCAAAACTAGTATGAAAATTATAAAAATGACCCCACATGAAGGAATGTCTAGACCTCAAATAGAAATGACAGAAAGCCAATTGGCAGCCGGCACAACAGAATCTGTTATCAAAACAAAACAACTAGCAAACCACAATATTAACTTGAATCAACGCGGCAGTCTTTATAATCTGCCATATTTCTAAACACATCAATCGAGACGCTTGATAATTCGAGAGGGAGGAGTTAACGGCTCACCCTAATAAACATCAAACTAAATATGCAAACCAACTAGTAAACATTCCCATCATTATGCTGCGCAAGCAGTCCGACAAATCAACAGGAATATGACACCAGGGCAGTCATCCGCCACAAACACGCGCACTAATACCAGCGCACCGCAAGTGATGACTCAGCGTAATAACGAGCACGACCAGGCTGCAGTATAATATTAGTTTTAAGTTGAAGTAATTCATAATTGTAAATCCAACAAGAGAGGTGCATAGCACCGCAACATAAATGTTAGTAACAAAATAAAGAAACACCATAGCAGTGTGAAATAAACTTTAACTTCTAACATTAACTTATATATATATATATATATATATATATATATATATATATATATATATATATATATATATATATGTATATATATATATATATACATATATATATATATATATACATATATATATATATATATATATATATATATATATATATATATATATATATATATATATATATATATATATATATATATGTATATATATATATATATATATATATATATATATATATATATATATATATATATATATACATATACCCATTTTTAAAGCCGTGGGCAATAAATATTTATCCACACAGAATAATAAACCGTGGGCTTCAACTGTGTGGATGTGCTATACAAATCTATTAACAAGTATATATCAATCTTATCGCCATGTAAGGGATCAAATTAATTTTTAATATGGTTAAAATCGTACCAAAATCTTCCAGTGAAATGAGCAGTATTTTGGAATTTACTGTATATTGTATACTGCATAATTGAGGGCTGAATGATTGAAGAATAGCCAAAAATAATTACTTTTTTAAACCCATTAGCACTTAGATTTTCAAGTGTGGTGCACATTTCTGCTTGTTTTAGCTACATGAATTTGGCCGAGCAGAAATGTGCATATTGTAAATTTGACATTTAATTGGCAGGGCTAACAAGGTTGAAAAATGTATTGATACATTTCAATAAAGAAAATGATCAACTTGAAAACTAAAGGAAAAACTAATATTTGTCGTGCAAAAAACAAAAAGAGAAAATATGGAGCAACTGATGTATTCACTTTTGGATGATTCCAGTAGTGAAGAGGACTGGCTGAATGAGGAATCAGATTATTAATTATTATTATAAATTATTAATTTTAACCTATCGTCTTCAATACTCATTTTTTAAATGTTGGCGCTCTTTTCAGTAAGGTTTCACCAGTCCGATTTAGGCTGTTTACTTTCGTAATTTTGACATTTTATCGCATTTCTGCTAATTTTCCGTTCCCTTATTTTTTGAGCAAACCTAAATGAGAATGACATTTCGAACTGTTCTCTCTTCTGCTAGTTTTACTACT
This sequence comes from Musca domestica, assembly GCF_030504385.1. Lineage (NCBI taxonomy): Eukaryota > Metazoa > Arthropoda > Insecta > Diptera > Muscidae > Musca > Musca domestica. The sequence continues at coordinate 1,435,574 of NW_026712133.1, read as the reverse complement.
AAAAAAGTACTGGAACACAACTATTGTTTGGTTCACGCTTGCTTCACAGTTTCCAAACTTCAATTCGCAAAATTCTAATCAATATGGTAAGAGAGCACCCATAACACAGCTCAGACTTCTGCTTACATTTATCTTCAGATAAATGTTTAAGCTTGTCCTTAAGTTTAAGAGATACGCATCCTTTTCCACTCATAGTCTACAAAAACTTATAATAAAATAAAATTAATTTCCAATGTTAGTGTCAAATACATATTAACCCTTTCGCTTTTTCTCGGGTTTTCCTTTGCAATAAACATATGTTTTCAATTAGTAGAGATGCCACCTAGTGTTTTTCACTGATGATATTAAATATGTATGTTAAAAAATTCCGATTTATCTTTCAATAATTATGCAATAAACCCGTCAAAATTAAGAGGAAATGTGCATTTGATGACATGAATTTTGAACCAATTAAAATGGGGAAATCAATAAACAGGGTTTAATTATCCGAGGAATCTTACATGTGTTTTGGTATGCAATTTTTTTTACCCCATCATTTGGTTCAATTAAGCGTGGAAACCAATTAACCTTGGGACCAATCTACTTAAAAATACTCTATAATATTCATGACGGGAGCCATAATTATTGACGCCGTTAATTACCGGAACTAGTTGTGTAACAACTCTGGTTTACTACTGTTCGCGCCAGGTCTCAATTGTATCAGTAATATTAACTGAAACCGGCTGTGGAACAGTGTTCTGCTCTGAAACTATAGCTTTGTGATTTGCCATTCCCTTAGTTGGTGCCTTTTTCGGAGCCCTTTTGCGTTTCTGACCAGGAACTGACGGTGACGACACAAACTCATCTAATTCTTGGTATTTCTCAAACAATGTAGAGAAATTCTCAAATCGGATATTTTCATTATCTGGCACATATAAATTTTTATCTTTAAAAACATAACTCGGGGTATGGCCAATGTTTGTACAAAAAATTATGTAAATCGGGCCAGCCGTTTTCAACTGATTCCATTACCAACGAACAATAATTTATTATTATATATATAGATACATATATGTATCTTATATATATAAATGTAAGTTGTGTTAGTTACTACGCTTATAACTTAAGAACCGCTGGACTGATTTTAACGATTCACACAAATTAGGAAATTCGGAATTGTCTCCTCTCCGAAAAGGATAATATCCGAAAAAAATCGGGTAAAAATGTGATATATTAAAATTTTCATTTTGACTTTTTAAATGTACAATAGTAATGTTTTATTTTGCATGATTTTTTTCAAATTTTGACTTACTTTTTTCTAATGTACATTTGTAGTGTTTTTATATTTAATTTTTGAATTCGAATATTAATACCAATTTATTTCATTGACTTGATTTCTTGAGAACTGAAATTGATGGCGGGTTACATGGAAGTGTAGTACCGAATTATGTGGTGGCGAAACGGAAAAGATGATATCGAAATAATTAAAAATGCATTGCTGTAATAAATCAGCGAACAAGTTAAAGATTTTTTCAATTTGTTATTCTTTTTTTGTCAATTTTTTTCAACTTGTATTATCATATTGAATTCAGTGGGTTTTTTGTGAACAAAATAAAGAATAATAAGAATAATTTCAACACATACAATTTTTAACCAAAAAAAAAAAAAAAAAAAAAAAAAGTGCGAAATAGGATGTTAACTGACATCTACCCTTCAACTCCAGGGCCTACATCATGGTTCAGCTGGGACTTTTAGAAAGAAAAGGTTTTATATCCTTTCAGAAATTCTTCCCAAACATTCAAAATCGCTTTTGCAGGTCTTTATATCGATCATAACTCACGGATAAGGGAACAACCCGATTTCATATTTATATAACCATCTTTGATTTAAGCTTTTTTTGGGGTCTTGGCCACTTTTTTCATTTTTTGGCCCTTATTTGGCATTTTTGTTTCTAAGGGGGTAGAGAACCTCTTCGCATACAATATATATATATATATATATATATATATATATATATATATATACATATACCCATTTTTAAAGCCGTGGGCAATAAATATTTATCCACACAGAATAATAAACCGTGGGCTTGAACTGTGTGGATGTGCTATACAAATCTATTAACAAGTATATATCAATCTTATCGCCATGTAAGGGATCAAATTAATTTTTAATATGGTTAAAATCGTACCAAAATCTTCCAGTGAAATGAGCAGTATTTTGGAATTTACTGTATATTGTATACTGCATAATTGAGGGCTGAATGATTGAAGAATAGCCAAAAATAATTACTTTTTTAAACCCATTAGCACTTGTACATCCCAAATCTACGTTCCCAGCCAATATTCTCTTGGGGGTTAATAGAATACAAAATTTCAATTGAATACAAAATTTTCTTTTCTGACCACACATTAGATGTGAAAGTTGACTTGGGGATACTTCAATGTGGGGACTTTACTTAAATAAATTCCTATGTGGCAATTATCTGTATGATGGTTCCCTACCCCAGGGTGGCATAAATAAATTTTTTTAGCCAAATCAATTGATGAATGTGGTCAAGACCAATATGGGCCCTACTCTGAAAATTTCAAATTGTATGCGAAGAGGTTCTCTACCCCCTTAGAAACAAAAATGCCAAATAAGGGCCAATAAATGAAAAAAGTGGCCAAGACCCCAAAAAAAGCTTAAATCAAAGATGGTTATATAAATATGAAATCGGGTTGTTCCCTTATCCGTGAGTTATGATCGATATAAAGACCTGCAAAAGCGATTTTGAATGTTTGGGAAGAATTTCTGAAAGGATATAAAACCTTTTCTTTCTAAAAGTCCCAGCTGAACCATGATGTAGGCCCTGGAGTTGAAGGGTAGATGTCAGTTAACATCCTATTTCTCACTTTTTTTTTTTGGTTAAAAATTGTATGTGTTGAAATTATTCTTATTATTCTTTATTTTGTTCACAAAAAACCCACTGAATTCAATATGATAATACAAGTTGAAAAAAATTGACAAAAAAAGAATAACAAATTGAAAAAATCTTTAACTTGTTCGCTGATTTATTACAGCAATGCATTTTTAATTATTTCGATATGATCTTTTCCGTTTCGCCACCACATAATTCGGTACTACACTTCCATGTAACCCGCCATCAATTTCAGTTCTCAAGAAATCAAGTCAATGAAATAAATTGGTATTAATATTCGAATTCAAAAATTAAATATAAAAACACTACAAATGTACATTAGAAAAAAGTAAGTCAAAATTTGAAAAAAATCATGCAAAATAAAACATTACTATTGTACATTTAAAAAGTCAAAATGAAAATTTTAATATATCACATTTTTACCCGATTTTTTTCGGATATTATCCTTTTCGGAGAGGAGACAATTCCGAATTTCCTAATTTGTGTGAATCGTTAAAATCAGTCCAGCGGTTCTTAAGTTATAAGCGTAGTAACTAACACAACTTACATTTATATATATATAAGATACATATATGTATCTATATATATAATAATAAATTATTGTTCGTTGGTAATGGAATCAGTTGAAAACGGCTGGCCCGATTTACATAATTTTTTGTACAAACATTGGCCATACCCCGAGTTATGTTTTTAAAGATAAAAATTTATATGTGCCAGATAATGAAAATATCCGATTTGAGAATTTCTCTACATTGTTTGAGAAATACCAAGAATTAGATGAGTTTGTGTCGTCACCGTCAGTTCCTGGTCAGAAACGCAAAAGGGCTCCGAAAAAGGCACCAACTAAGGGAATGGCAAATCACAAAGCTATAGTTTCAGAGCAGAACACTGTTCCACAGCCGGTTTCAGTTAATATTACTGATACAATTGAGACCTGGCGCGAACAGTAGTAAACCAGTGTTGTTACACAACTAGTTCCGGTAATTAACGGCGTCAATAATTATGGCTCCCGTCATGAATATTATAGAGTATTTTTAAGTAGATTGGTCCCAAGGTTAATTGGTTTCCACGCTTAATTGAACCAAATGATGGGGTAAAAAAATTGCATACCAAAACACATGTAAGATTCCTCGGATAATTAAACCCTGTTTATTGATTTCCCCATTTTAATTGGTTCAAAATTCATGTCATCAAATGCACATTTCCTCTTAATTTTGACGGGTTTATTGCATAATTATTGAAAGATAAATCGGAATTTTTTAACATACATATTTAATATCATCAGTGAAAAACACTAGGTGGCATCTCTACTAATTGAAAACATATGTTTATTGCAAAGGAAAACCCGAGAAAAAGCGAAAGGGTTAATATGTATTTGACACTAACATTGGAAATTAATTTTATCTTATTATAAGTTTTTGTAGACTATGAGTGGAAAAGGATGCGTATCTCTTAAACTTAAGGACAAGCTTAAACATTTATCTGAAGATAAATGTAAGCAGAAGTCTGAGCTGTGTTATGGGTGCTCTCTTACCATATTGATTAGAATTTTGCGAATTGAAGTTTGGAAACTGTGAAGCAAGCGTGAACCAAACAATAGTTGTGTTCCAGTACTTTTTTAGTAGTAAAACTAGCAGAAGAGAGAACAGTTCGAAATGTCATTCTCATTTAGGTTTGCTCAAAAAATAAGGGAACGGAAAATTAGCAGAAATGCGATAAAATGTCAAAATTACGAAAGTAAACAGCCTAAATCGGGCTGGTGAAACCTTACTGAAAAGAGCGCCAACATTTAAAAAATGAGTATTGAAGACGATAGGTTAAAATTAATAATTTATAATAATAATTAATAATCTGATTCCTCATTCAGCCAGTCCTCTTCACTACTGGAATCATCCAAAAGTGAATACATCAGTTGCTCCATATTTTCTCTTTTTGTTTTTTGCACGACAAATATTAGTTTTTCCTTTAGTTTTCAAGTTGATCATTTTCTTTATTGAAATGTATCAATACATTTTTCAACCTTGTTAGCCCTGCCAATTAAATGTCAAATTTACAATATGCACATTTCTGCTCGGCCAAATTCATGTAGCTAAAACAAGCAGAAATGTGCACCACTCAGCGCCATTTTTTTCTCGAGAGAGCTGCAAGTTTTGCTAGTTTTTGGAGTACGGGAACGCGTTGTAGCAGAAATAGTGCTAATTAGTACTAATTTGCAGGTTCTGGAACACAACTAATATTAACGTTAAAATAGCGCTTTAAATTTGTTTCGAACAAATGCAATCATCTGGTGCAGTGAATTCAATGGTTATGGCAACAGCGACAAGGAATTAAGCTTAGAAAAAAATGCGGCAGAAGATTTTCAGATCAGTTGTACCAAATATATTATCAGAATAAAAGTAGGCAGACATTTTCAAAGCGGATGAGAGCGATTTATTTTTCAAAGTATTGCCTCCAGAAAGCAAAGTTACGGAATACCGTAACACCGGATTCACGTCATCTAAGGAGCACGTAACGTTACTTTTTATATGCAATGCAATGGGTAATTACAAAAAAGTGATTATAATCGGAAAGGTGAAAAACCCACGTTGTCTTAAAAGCAAATCAAAAGGCATGGATGACAGCAGAATTATGGAGCAAAATTATACTTAATTTAGAAGAAGAAGCAGCTTCACAACATTGTTCTGTTTGTGGATAATGGGTTCAAAATTTAAGGGACACAAATCTACAGTTTTTACTAGCGAATACTACAGCAATAACCCAGACCCTAGATAATCATTTTCTTCTTGGGGGACGTCTTCACTAATTTTGCTTGTAAAATTATAACTAGCAGTACTAACATGTGCAATAACAAAATCCGATGGTTTAACACCTTTTTAAAACAATTTTTAATACACGTAGGCTCTTAAAACTGTGCTTTATCATATACATTGCATATAGAATATTAATTGATATTGAAAACTCTTCAGCTGTTTTTCCTAGCTCCGTAGGTACAATCTGTTTTCTAACAGTATTCTGTCTATATTATGACTTTAAAAAATACAGACATTTTCAAGTAATTCTTTAAAAATTATAATCTCTAAAAGTGTGAATATGGACAATATTAATGTATATATTTGCATATAATTTGCTTTTATTCCTTAAGTTTATGTAAAACTTATATGTCAGTTGGTTTTTAGTTTATTAATTTTATTTCTTTATAAAACTAATGTGCACATAAAAAAATAAAATATAAAATGCATATACCGCATATACTTCTTTCCAATTATGCCAGATTTCTGTAATTACAATTTATTTGATGCAATTGCGACCAGGTATTATATTTTTTAGTTCGTTCCCACGCCTCTTACTGCCAGCACTGCCGACTGAGGAGCAACTTCCCCAACGTAGGGAGCACGTACACAGCAAGGACCGGGAATGGCGGGTTAGTTGTGAGTTAGTGGTACCGGCTACAGTCTATTACATCAGCCGGCAAAAGTAATAGATAAGAATTAAAGCAACACATATTTCATTCATATAAACCCCCCCGTAAACATTACCACCATTCTCCACTAATAAATAACGCTCTTAGCATAAACGTCTCCTTTCAAATGTTGGGAGATCAATTAACAGTAAACGACTTTCAGAAGGAGGAAGTAAATCTGACGGGTTCCAGTTAAGGCCCCGTAGACCGAAAATCAAAAATTGAAAGCATCGGTATTCTAATACTGGGCGCGCTAAGCTAACAAACAATCTTTTGGTGACATATGGATTATCTAACTCTTTAGACCAGCGTTTTATGAAATCTTAAAAAGACTTGGCTTTATTAACACAATGAAAAAGTAGTTTAGGATCCAATATAACAACGAGGTCAATAAAGGACTCAGAATTTTCTAATTTGTATGAGCCGATAAAGTAGTTAAAAGGTATTGGTTAGGATCTAAACAATGCAGTTTTTTGCATTTCTTAAGATCAAGAGACATGCCATTTGCACTGCCCCAGTTCACAAGGGAATATAAATCGTACTGGAAGAAAATCGAATCGTCAAGGGAATTTGTATGCAAGTAAAGCTTCACATCATCTGCATACATTAGTATTTTAGAGAATCGAATGTTATCCGGGAGATCATTAAGATACAGGACAAAAAGTAAAGGACCCAAATGACTACCCTGTGATACGCCAGAAGAAACAATAATATTTTTGGAAAACGAATCATTGAAAATAACTTTTTGGGTACGACCCTCTAAGTGTCATGAAATTCAGCCTAATAGAGCAGTCGGAAAACCCATAGCATCGAGTATATGTAGCAAAAGCTTATGAACTACGGTATCAAAGGCTTTACTGAAGTCTGTATATATGTAGCGTCAGTTTGTTGTTTATTTACAAATCCGTTGTGAATTTGGCACACAAATTCTAAAAGATAAGAGGTAGTAGATCTGCCTTTCAAGAAAAGGCGAGAATATGCTTTTTATAAAATGTGACATCCGTCGTGAAACTAAGAGTTCGAAAAGTTTAGGAATGGCGCTTAACTTAACAATACATCTATAGTTATCTATGAAACGTCTATTGCCCTATTTATGAAGTGGAATAACGAAACTCAATCTCCAGAACTATAATCTATATATGTGCTGAAAGTGCTCGGAGACACCTTTCATTTAAGTCTAGCTTGATCCGATCAACCCATAGCATCGAGTATATGTAGCAAAAGCTTATGAACTACGGTATCAAAGGTTTTACTGAAGTCTGTATATATAGCGTCAGTTTGTTGTTTATTTACAAATCCGTTGTGAATTTGGCACACAAATTCTAAAAGATAAGAGGTAGTAGATCTGCCTTTCAAGAAAAGGCGAGAATATGCTTTTTATAAAATGTGACATCCGTCGTGAAACTAAGAGTTCGAAAAGTTTAGGAATGGCGCTTAACTTAACAATACATCTATTGTTATCTATGAAACGTCTATTGCCCTAGTTATGAAGTGGAATAACGAAACTCGATCTCCAGAAGCTTGGAAAGTAACCTCTTTTCAAGGAGTAATTAAATATTTTTGGGTACATCCATGGCAAGGTTTAACAGAAGCATTGAAAGATATGTATCCTCAGGAATTACAAATGGAGGACATCTACAATGCGAAATATGTAATGAAGAAGAGAAATTTTAATCTAGAGTTGTTCCTTATCATTGAGTATAACATTTACTTGGTATAATTGTTAATAAATCTTATCCCAAAAAGCATCGAATACAACTAGGTAAGTGGAGTGTACATAATCTATTTTATTATCACCCGAAACCTAAAATACATTAGGAAGATTAAAATCACCCATGCATGTCAATGCAGAGTTACCTAGAATAATATCTACATTAATAGAGAAACTTTATGATAATAATATCAAATATTTAGAAAAGATCTTGTTTGTAAAAAGTTTGTAATATACCACTATTTTAATTGATCAAAATGGTTTTCCTTATATAGAATTTATTGGCGTTTCCATTGAACTTGGAAATACATATTGTAACACGCACTTATATTCTACTTTGGCATTTGTAAATGTAACACAGCATTTTGAAATATTCAGATTTCCCACGATATGCACTCCATGAGTCACCGAAAGTCAGTCCGATACATTTAAAACTGTCCCTAATTACAAAAAAAAAAAATGAAGTCGTATTATTTCCTATAAACTGTAATGTGCCTTTGTAGTAGTCATAAAGATCTGGAATACGTAATTGATAGATTTTATGAAATTTGAAATAGATTTAAACTGGAATGTACTCCAACGGTTAGAATTCAAAATTCCAATAAACACCTGAGTTATCATTTTAAAAAATTTTAAGAAATAAGCCTTTTCGTAAATATAACAAATTAGGCTTAACTATAGACCATATCAATTACTCTGCTGCTAGGTCTAAAAATACCTTACAATCTGATACATTGTATAATCTTTATTTCTTCAAAGCCCTCAGTATTGAAATGTAATAATAAGAAATTTATCACAGGCACAGATGTTGGTGAATGTTTCGTAGTTTTTTTTTTTTTTTTGTCCCAACCTGTAGTTTCAGTACATCCTGTCAAATCAAAGATTCATGTCCTTATAAGTTGTCACAGACCGATCAAATTATATACCTAATATACATCTTAAGTATAGTTCAGATATATAATATTCTCTGTAACACTATATATTATAACTTTACATAAGTTTGGTAGTCTAACAAATGTGTCAAATTATACAGAAACTGCAAAATTAAATGTCATTCACAAATTGTTCGAAAAATAATTTCTACAGTAATTTCACTCAAAATTCTATCTATGTTTAGTCCATATCGGCTGGCTTTCGTAATGGTCTCTCAACTACAACAAACATTAAACAATTTACGTCATTTGTTTAGCGTAATCAAATTAACACACTTTATACTAATTTGAGTAAAGCTTTTGATGGGGCAACACAAACTAAAATAAATATATATCAATTTACTCGGAAGTGTTCGACACAGTATCAACCCATTCTAGTATTTGTGAATTTTTGGCCGCAATAATGCAATATCTTAATAAGTTTGTCTCGAAAGTAATTTTAAAATATTCAACAGAACTATTTGTTTAAACTGTTTTTATATACCATCCATACTATGGTGGTATTAAGTTTGTCATTCCGTTTGTAACACCTCGAAATATACATTTTAGACCCCACAAAGTATATATATTCTGATCAGCATAAAATTCTATGTCGATTTAACAATCAAACACAAGTACAAAGGTAATAATTCATCAAGTACAAAACTAAGGCTAAACGCAATCTTTTTACGAAGCTTAAAATGAATTATAAATTAGAAAATGTAACTTAGTTTAAAATCAACTCAAGCTTGCAAGAAATAAAGAAATATAACTTTAGAAAATCCGTTAACAACACGATAAAATAAACAATTAATAAATCTGTTAGTTCGAACTTTGAATACCCTCCGCCATTTGGAACGAATTTGAATTTTTCAAAAACAATCAAATCCTTTAAAAATTCTTAAAAATACCAATTTGAAATAATTCCGGTAAATAATGTCGCTAAAATCATCAAAAAACCGTATATCGGGGTTGTTATATGGGGCTATACGAAGACTGGGACCTGCAAGGAAAATTTTCTGTCAGGGCTGTAGTATAGTATATTATAACTATAGTATATTATAACTAGCAGTACTAACATGTGCAATAACAAAATCCGATGGTTTAACACCTTTTTAAAACAATTTTTAATACACGTAGGCTCTTAAAACTGTGCTTTATCATATACATTGCATATAGAATATTAATTGATATTGAAAACTCTTCAACTGTTTTTCCTAGCTCCGTAGGTACAATCTGTTTTCTAACAGTATTCTGTCTATATTATGACTTTAAAAAAATACAGACATTTTCAAGTAATTCTTTAAAAATTATAATCTCTAAAAGTGTGAATATGGACAATATTAATGTATATATTTGCATATAATTTGCTTTTATTCCTTAAGTTTATGTAAAACTTATATGTCAGTTGGTTTTTAGTTTATTAATTTTATTTCTTTATAAAACTAATGTGCACATAAAAAAATAAAATATAAAATGCATATACCGCATATACTTCTTTCCAATTATGCCAGATTTCTGTAATTACAATTTATTTGATGCAATTGCGACCAGGTATTATATTTTTTAGTTCGTTCCCACGCCTCTTACTGCCAGCACTGCCGACTGAGGAGCAACTTCCCCAACGTAGGGAGCACGTACACAGCAAGGACCGGGAATGGCGGGTTAGTTGTGTGTTAGTGGTACCGGCTACAGTCTATTACATCAGCCGGCAAAAGTAATAGATAAGAATTAAAGCAACACATATTTCATTCATATAAACCCCCCCGTAAACATTACCACCATTCTCCACTAATAAATAACGCTCTTAGCATAAACGTCTCCTTTCAAATGTTGGGAGATCAATTAACAGTAAACGACTTTCAGAAGGAGGAAGTAAATCTGACGGGTTCCAGTTAAGGCCCCGTAGACCGAAAATCAAAAATTGAAAGCATCGGTATTCTAATACTGGGCGCGCTAAGCTAACAAACAATCTTTTGGTGACATATGGATTATCTAACTCTTTAGACCAGCGTTTTATGAAATCTTATAAAGACTTGGCTTTATTAACACAATGAAAAAGTAGTTTAGGATCCAATATAACAACGAGGTCAATAAAGGACTCAGAATTTTCTAATTTGTATGAGCCGATAAAGTAGTTAAAAGGTATTGGTTAGGATCTAAACAATGCAGTTTTTTGCATTTCTTAAGATCAAGAGACATGCCATTTGCACTGCCCCAGTTCACAAGGGAATATAAATCGTACTGGAAGAAAATCGAATCGTCAAGGGAATTTGTATGCAAGTAAAGCTTCACATCATCTGCATACATTAGTATTTTAGAGAATCGAATGTTATCCGGGAGATCATTAAGATACAGGACAAAAAGTAAAGGACCCAAATGACTACCCTGTGATACGCCAGAAGAAACAATAATATTTTTGGAAAACGAATCATTGAAAATAACTTTTTGGGTACGACCCTCTAAGTGTCATGAAATTCAGCCTAATAGAGCAGTCGGAAAACCCATAGCATCGAGTATATGTAGCAAAAGCTTATGAACTACGGTATCAAAGGCTTTACTGAAGTCTGTATATATGTAGCGTCAGTTTGTTGTTTATTTACAAATCCGTTGTGAATTTGGCACACAAATTCTAAAAGATAAGAGGTAGTAGATCTGCCTTTCAAGAAAAGGCGAGAATATGCTTTTTATAAAATGTGACATCCGTCGTGAAACTAAGAGTTCGAAAAGTTTAGGAATGGCGCTTAACTTAACAATACACCTATAGTTATCTATGAAACGTCTATTGCCCTATTTATGAAGTGGAATAACGAAACTCAATCTCCAGAACTATAATCTATATATGTGCTGAAAGTGCTCGGAGACACCTTTCATTTAAGCCTAGCTTGATCCGATCAACCCATAGCATCGAGTATATGTAGCAAAAGCTTATGAACTACGGTATCAAAGGTTTTACTGAAGTCTGTATATATAGCGTCAGTTTGTTGTTTATTTACAAATCCGTTGTGAATTTGGCACACAAATTCTAAAAGATAAGAGGTAGTAGATCTGCCTTTCAAGAAAAGGCGAGAATATGCTTTTTATAAAATGTGACATCCGTCGTGAAACTAAGAGTTCGAAAATTTAGGAATGGCGCTTAACTTAACAATACATCTATTGTTATCTATGAAACGTCTATTGCCCTAGTTATGAAGTGGAATAACGAAACTCGATCTCCAGAAGCTTGGAAAGTAACCTCTTTTCAAGGAGTAATTAAATATTTTCGGGTACATCCATGGCAAGGTTTAACAGAAGCGTTGAAAGATATGTATCCTCAGGAATTACAAATGGAGGACATCTACAATGCGAAATATGTAATGAAGAAGAGAAATTTTAATCTAGAGTTGTTCCTTATCATTGAGTATAACATTTACTTGGTATAATTGTTAATAAATCTTATCCCAAAAAGCATCGAATACAACTAGGTAAGTGGAGTGTACATAATCTATTTTATTATCACCCGAAACCTAAAATACATTAGGAAGATTAAAATCACCCATGCATGTCAATGCAGAGTTACCTAGATAATAATAATAACTACATTAATAGTGAAACTTTATGATAATAATATCAAATATTTAGAAAAGATCTTGTTTGTAAAAAGTTTGTAATATACCACTATTTTAATTGATCAAAATGGTTTTCCTTATATAGAATTTATTGGCGTTTCCATTGAACTTGGAAATACATATTGTAACACGCACTTATATTCTACTTTGGCATTTGTAAATGTAACACAGCATTTTGAAATATTCAGATTTCCCACGATATGCACTCCATGAGTCACCGAAAGTCAGTCCGATACATTTAAAACTGTCCCTAATTACAAAAAAAAAAAAAAAAAAATGAAGTCGTATTATTTCCTATAAACTGTAATGTGCCTTTGTAGTAGTCATAAAGATCTGGAATACGTAATTGATAGATTTTATGAAATTTGAAATAGATTTAAACTGGAATGTACTCCAACGGTTAGAATTCAAAATTCCAATAAACACCTGAGTTATCATTTTAAAAAATTTTAAGAAATAAGCCTTTTCGTAAATATAACAAATTAGGCTTAACTATAGACCATATCAATTACTCTGCTGCTAGGTCTAAAAATACCTTACAATCTGATAGATTGTATAATCTTTATTTCGCCAAGATTAAAAATGATTTTAAAGTCAATCCTAAATTTTTTATTTTTTCGTTAGTCTAAAACGAAGGGCTTCTTCAAAGCCCTCAACTACAACAAACATTAAACAATTTACGTCATTTGTTTAGCGTAATCAAATTAACACACTTTATACTAATTTGAGTAAAGCTTTTGATGGGGCAACACAAACTAAAATAAATATATATCAATTTACTTACAAGATATATCACAACTAGTTTTTTTTTTTTTTTTTTTTTTGAATGCCCCTTCGGTCGGAAGTGTTCGACACAGTATCAACCCTTTCTAGTACTTGTGAATTTTTGGCCGCAATAATGCAATATCTTAATAAGTTTGTCTCGAAAGTAATTTTAAAATATTCAACAGAACTATTTGTTTAAACTGTTTTTATATACCATCCATACTATGGTGGTATTAAGTTTGTCATTCCGTTTGTAACACCTCGAAATATACATTTTAGACCACACAAAGTATATATATTCTGATCAGCATAAAATTCTATGTCGATTTAACAATACCCGTCCGTCTGTGGACAGATATAATAAGATCAAACACAAGTACAAAGGTAATAATTCATCAAGTACAAAACTAAGGCTAAACTCAATCTTTTTACGAAGCTTAAAATGAATTGTAAATTAGAAAATGTAACTTAGTTTAAAATCAACTTAAGCTTGCAAGAAATATAACTTTAGAAAATCCGTTAACAACACGATAAAATAAACAAGTAATAAATCTGTTAGTTCGAACTTTGAATACCCTCCGCCATTTGGAACGAATTTGGCATTTCTCAAAAACAATCAAATCCTTTAAAAATTCTTAAAAATACCAATTTGAAATAATTCCGGTAAATAATGTCGCTAAAATCATCAAAAAACCGTATATCGGGGTTGTTATATGGGGCTATACGAAGACTGGGACCTGCAAGGAAAATTTTCTGTCAGGGCTGTAGTATTCATTACGAACTTCAAATACAAAATTTGAAATAGTTCCGGTAAATAATGCCGCTAAAATCATAAAAATACCGAAAATCGTGGGGTACCGTTATATGGGGGCTATACGAAGACGTGGACCTGCATAGACAATTTTATGTCTTATGGTGTAGTGTCCATTACGAACTTCGAATACCAAATTTGAAACAATTCCGGTAATTCATGTCGCTAAGATTATCAAAATACCGAATATCGGGAGGTACCTTTATATGAGAACTATACGAAGACGTTGACCTGCATGGCCCATTTTCTGTTTTAGGCTGTAGTATCCATGTTAACCAAGAACAATCATTCTACGATACCAGAAAACAAGGTTCTATAAAAAAAAAAAAAAATTAATTCGGCCGAACCCTCCACCTTAGGGGAAAGAAAACATTAGAGCCCATTATGACCCACAAATACCAATTTTTAGACATATTCATGGAAAAATGTGGCAAAAATTATCAAAATGCCGAATATCGGGAGGTACCGCTATATGGGGCTACTATGACCTACAAATAGCAATTTTCAAATCCGTGAAAAAATGTGGCAAAAGTTATCAAAATACCGAAAATCCTAGACACAATACATATTGTTCTGCTCAATTTTGATGCTCTACGTCAAATAATGTGGGCTGTATCGTGATTTCAACAGACAGACGGACATCGTTAAATCGACTTAGAATTTTATGCTGATTATGAATATATATACTTTATGGGGTCTACGACGAATATTTAGGGATATTACAAAAGGGATGACAAGGTTAATATACCCTCCTCTCCAAGGTTTAGGGTATTAAAACATACTGAGTCGCCAAATCGCAAAAATAGCAGGGTCTATTACGAATATCAAGAGGTACAGAACCCGAGGAAATACAAAAGTATTCATAGCCTACCTTTCTCCGGACTCAACAATGAAAAAACTTCCGCACGAGAGGAGGTTTTAATAACATACATAAATGTTTCCCACATCATAATAATTGCTTATGAATACTACAAATGCTTTTCATAGTCTATAATGTAATAACAACGGATCTTATTATTAATAAGTACAAAAGCAGCTAAGTTAAGCCTGTCGCTTACAACTGAATCGCATATGCCACGTGAAGAACTGCAATTCCATATGCATCTGTTGATTGTACAAGCCTGAAAAATGTTTCAATCGACTCTTAAAATTGCAAACCGCTTAGAAATTTTGTATGCAAATTCAATGAAACCCATTATGTTTTCTAGAAAAGTTTCCTCTAGCGCTACAATTTTGATATGCCACAAACTTTTTTGCGTTGAAAGAAAATATACTCTTCCGAAGTATTAGTGTTGAGTATAACATAGAATCTGATCTCATTCACTTCACAATCACATATAATTTAGGTCCTTAACCACGAAGTAAATCAAATTTATCATAAATTGGGATATCTTGAGGCATTTCTCATAATAATGTTTGTATCTCAACATTCAAACTTCTGAAACCTTAATGTTTTACTTTTTAAATACGCTTCATTTCAAACGAATTGGAAAAAAGGAAGGAAAGGAAGATTTAAAGTGCTGGAAATAGCAAAATATGTTTACTTTGTATCTTTGACCTAAATTCAAAAGAAATCTGTTTGCGTGTTCTAGTAGTTGTTCGATTACGCTGTGTGACAATATTTTAATTTTTTTCCTTTCCCCTATTGATTACTTACAATTGTAATAAGCAGTACCAATTCGTTCCTAAACCTACTTTCTCCATAACTTTTAATAAAGAAAAATGTCTTTCAAATTTGTTCAAAACAATCTAGTTCTACGTGTGTTTTTCTTTCTATCATTTTGCCTATCAATCTGAAGCAAAATATATTATTCAGAAGAGTCCTATGACAAAGCTTGGTCATAGATTGAGTTCTAGCGAATTCTCGTAAACGCCCAGCTTAACGAGTTGTTCAACCTTCCTTCTGTTCATTCAGAACCCGCTCGAAGTTCGCATATCCTTCATTTGGCTACCTGAATTCACAAACCCGGTAAAGTTTTTGATACGACCCACTTGTTGGATCAAATTAAATGAATCTTTAGTTATTTTTTATATTGTGGAGCATTTTTTGTAATTTCAACTGCTACTTGATGGCATGGAAAGGTGTTTGAGTAATATATATATAAAATTAAATAAAAAAAATTAAAATCAAATTAAATGAATTAAAGATTTCTTTAATTTGCTCACATAAAAAAGTTAACCGGGTTTGTGCTTAAATAAACAAAAAATTCCAATGAAACGAATTGCGTGATTGATTGCATAATCTCGGAAACGGACTCTAGAGTGTGTTGTCTAATTGGGAAAAAATACGTGTTGCTAACTTGGGATGACTTCTTTTTTCTTTGCGAACGTTAGAAATTCTTTCTGGTTATAATTTATCGGCGTGGGAGAGGAGTTACGTTCTGCGTTGGGTGTTCTATTTTCTTTGCGAAACATCGTTTCTATTGACGATGTTTCTAACGACGAAGGCTTGGACAAGGAGTTATTTCAGAGAGGAGGTGAGGAGCTATTGCGTTAGAAGCTGTTGTTGTTTTTAATTCGTATGTATCTCTTGTTGTTCGTTGGAATCTTACGGTGTTTGACTTGATGGTCTTGTAATTTGGTAAATGCATTCAGTGTGCTTGAGACTTTCGCCGCGTTGAGTGTGCTAAAAAAGTGTATTGTTATTTTTAAAAAGTGAAAACAGATCCTGTAAATGCTGAAATATGGAGAGTAATGTAAGTACAGTAAAATACCCTTTCTGTGAAGAATATTACCAATATCGGACATTCTTTTTACTCGCATTAAAACCAATTACTGTCCGGCTGGAAAAACTTTTATGTGTTATTTTAAAGAGTGTTTTTTAACTTTTGCCAAAAGCCAGTTCCAACATTTAAGAATATGCTGATGAATTCACAGAACGGGGGATTGTTTTTAAAGCATTATGCAATCTTAATCTTTTTAACGAGGAACAGCGCAACTAACTCATAAACACACTTGCAAAGTATATTGAGTCTAAGGGATATCATTACTCACTTGCCGATAGCAATGAGATAGAAAATTAAATTTGATTGCTATTTCCAACGGAGTTGAAGGTAAGTGCTGTATTTGTATGCCACAATAATTGTCTTTTAAATATTCTTTAAATTCAATTTCATTTAGGATTATAAAATTTTTAATTTCTCCCTATCTAAAGGATATTTCCCAAGCTATTGGCGATCGAGCTTTGCTATTACCCTGCATAAATCTGGAAATAGGAGTGTCATCAATAATTATAAGTGTATCGCTAAATTAAGTGCCATTCCTAAACTCTTCGAACTTTTGGTATCACGAAGAATATTACACTACATAAAAAGCATAATTTCACCTTGTCAACACGGTTTCATGATAGGTAGATCTAGATCTAGAATTGGTTTGTCAAGTTCAAATGGCTTTGTGAATAAGCAACAGACTGACGTTATTTACACTGATTTTATCAAAGTTTTTGATATAGTAGTTCATAAGCTCTTGCTTCAAAAACTAGACTTAATGGGTTTCCCAACATAACTTTTAAACTTGATATCCTCCTACTTACATAATCGTACACAAAGAGTTATTTTTAATGATGTCTCTTCGAAGAATATCAATGTTTCATCTGGTGTACCACAGGGAAGTCACTTGGGCCCATTACTGTTTGTTGTTTACCTAAATGGCCTTCCAAACGTAGTTCGTTTTTCCAAAAAAAAATGTACTCTGATTATGTGCAGCCTTTTCTTCACACAAATTCACTTAGCGATCAAATCTCCTTACAATAGGATTTATACTCACTCGTAAACTGGTATAGTGCGAATGGTATGACCCTTAATCTAAAAAAATCCATTTATTATAGGTGAAATATACCATAATGTTCCTTCTCGCAGAACTCGTTTTTTCGAACCTTTAAAATTATCGTTTGCGAGAACTAACTATGAGCTTATCAACCCTCTGAGGCCACTTTGCGTTTTTTAAAACAGTTTATTTAACACTACAGGGTTGCCCATATTTGACGGACCCATCTGGCAACGCCATAACTTTTGACAGAGATGTCACATCGCTTAATGACATACCGCGTTTTAAGCGTCAGTCCAAGCAGATTTTTACCATGAATAATTACACGCCACGCGAAATAGTTGAAATTTACATTCAACAGAAGAAGTCAATTGTGAAAACTCTACGTGCCTTTAAAACATTAATAAATGTGAGAAGTGCGCCTTCTAAGAACACCATTAAGCGTTTATACGAAAAATTTTCGACTGGTAAGGCTCTTTCTAATCCGAAGA
This sequence comes from Musca domestica, assembly GCF_030504385.1. Lineage (NCBI taxonomy): Eukaryota > Metazoa > Arthropoda > Insecta > Diptera > Muscidae > Musca > Musca domestica. Next base: position 1,417,153 of record NW_026712133.1, on the reverse strand, counting down.
GGCCATATAAAAGTCGACCAAGGCAATCGGCCGAGAATATCATTTAATTTTGCTGTACAGTAGACGCAGCCAATGAGAAGCGATTTTAGAAATCTGTACCTTGTTAACTTATGTTTACTAATGTGTGTATTTTTTTTTATTATTTTATTCACTGGCTGATGTAGTTTCTGTAGCCGGTGTGAAACCATTGCTAACCCGCCTTAGTCCGGACTTTGGTGTGTACGCGCTCTCTACGTATAGGGAGGTGGTGGTGGGAGGTGTCGGGTGTGAGAGGGGTGGGGACGAACGATAAAAAAATACACTTTAGGAAAAACGTAGATTGTATAATTTTAAACGATGCACCAAAAGTCTAACGAAGGAGAATGAATCCATTAGTGGATCTATGAATGAAACGATCGAAAGCAAAAAATTTGGTGATTACAACTTCATTCGTATAAGAATATATAAATATTTATATATATTATTTCCTTTTCATTATTATTTAGTTCCAAAAGCTGAGTCAAACTCTCTCGAAACCAAGATACTACAGCTGACGAATTCAATATTTACCGGAGAAAATGTTCTTAGCTTAGATTTTTCCAAATTGAACATTCAGAAAGCACAAATGACATTTTCAAATGTTGGTCAGAGTACAAAAAGCCTTGTTAAATTAAGTTGGTAAGTAAATTGTTTAAATCGATAAAAATTAATATATGAAAATTTTTTTCTCCCAAAGATCGATATCGATTTTGCGCTTAAATACCCTAAATCTTGTAATCTTATTTTAAAGTGGTCACTTTATGAGAGAAAAATCTGGCACTCAACAGCATCTTAAATTTCTTCCAAAATCGTAACTATTATCGATACATACGACGAAGGTAAGAATCAAATCAATTCAGAATCAAAAATGTTCTTGATATTTTGGAATTTGCACCTTCTTTTTCCACCGTAACAAAACAGTGTCAAACAAATACACATTTGTTTCGATGGAATTAGTTTTCCAATTTTAAAAGTCTTAATGGCTGTAGATTTATTGTTTAAAACATTATTTGTATTTAATTTAGAATTTCCTGACTAATCTAATATTTTTTTGTAACTTTATTTTTTTATTTTAACTTATTATATTATATATATTATATACATTTATTTTAAATTATTTCTATTGTAAGTTTAATAAAATTGAGCTCGAGGTCTTTGTTGTTTTTTTAATAATATTTATTTATTATTTTCGATATTTCGTCCTCCGACGGAAGACATCATCAGGAAAAAAAAAAAAAATACATAATCTGGCCAAGGCATCCCTCTAAAGATAAAGTATTTGTGTAATTGATGATGCTGGGAACATAAACGACACTGAAACGACAATCTTGATGACGACTATCGACACACGAAGATGCTGAGCTAACGTTTGGTGTAAGGGCTGTAGGAGTTTGAGTTGTTAGCGTCGTTTTAGCTCCTGATACCCCGTAGAGAACTAAATAGTATGACGATGTTCTGAAATCTTTTTCGAATTCATGCCAAGCACAAATAAAATTAGTCCCGTTGTCTGAAAAACGGTTTTAGGACAACCACGACGACCTATGAATCGATAAAAGGTAGCCAGAAATGAACCCCACACAAACGTACCCTTTAGTGATACGACAAGCACGACCCGTAAATGACTTTATATCAAAAGTCTACCCCAATTGTAGTGAAAGGTCTATTTATCGAAGTTCTCACGAGAGGAAGTGCGGTCATAATCTGCGGATAAGATCGATTTTTCTCTAGCCAGAAAACACTATACGGATGAGCATTCTGACACGAGGAATCCAACACTCCATTCGAATTATACGCAACATTAGCTTAATACCACCGTGTAGAGGTGCCAATCGACAACATATGGCAGAAAAATGATGATAAATTGGGGGAATATACTAAACGTCCAAGCAAATGCATAAAACCTCGTCTAAAATGGGGTTTAAAGAAAAAAGGGAGCTAGAGGAAGGTAATGACCGTTTATCCAGAAAATGCTTATACTCATATGCACAATGGCACTTCTGTGCCACTATGGCCAAATGATTCTTTACCACTCTAATTTCTTCAAAGGTTGGGATTTTACTCGTGAAACAACTTGCAGGCCGATTGTGGGGTTGAGTTTTATGGATGAAAAGATACATATATGCCGAAACTAGCAACGTTTTATCAAGTGGAGGAAATCGCTCCAAAATATCTTCATATTTTGTAAAGAAAGAAAAATACCTTTCTACACTACACGTCCAAAATCAGTTCCAAGTGGAGAGAGATCTGAGATTTTCCAAGCGGAACTATCTTAATTCAACCAACTAGGACCTTTCCACCAAAGACAATTATTAGCAAATTCTAAAGTAGAGACTCCGCGGCTTCCCAAATCCGCCAGTTTGTCCTCAGACGTAACATGGAACCAATGACCATTCCCTACGTTTTGTTGTATTCAAAAAACCCTATTTGCCACAAAACTAGTCTAAGTTGTAGGAGTTTTTCACAATTGCGGAATCGGTCTAACAGTAAATCTTGTTAATTGGATTATTAGATTATTTAGGAATGGGATTTACAAAGAAAAATAACGTTTCCAAACTGGCGTACCATCGAATACCAAATGTTTTGGAACTACTTTGCCTCTATAAAGGGAAGAAGATGAGCGTCAACTAAATTTTCTGTGGGCAAACTAGCAAGAACAGATTTGTCGTTTGCATTCCACTTTCTCAACTCAAATGTAGCTGTGGATAAAGGAGCAATAAACTAATTACGAGCAAGAATAGCAGTTTCCGGGTCATAACAGACAGCAAGGACGTCATTAACACACACACTTTTACGAAGGGTATTTGACGTCAAAGCATATTCAGACTCACAATCATCAGCAAGTTGGATCAAAATATATGGGGCATAATTTACCCCAAAAGTGACAGTTTGCAATTCGTAACCTGAAGTGGGGACAAAATTCTTTAAAGAGATGTATGATGAGGGTGAACGATACATTTGCGTGATGTCACAAATAAACACGAACCGAAGTAATTGCCATATCAATATTAACAAGACTAAGTATGCTTGGAGAGTTGGACCCACATGAAGAATGTCAACTTATGCCAGTAGAAGTTTTATTTGATGCATTAAAAACTATGCGTAATTTGGAGCTTTGTTTCTCTAGATTCATGACTGGGTGATGAGGTAAATAACATACTAGTGGCGCTTTTGAGGAAGAAACAGAACACATGTGACCTGAGTCAAGATAATCTCGAACAACTGCATCGTACATTTTGTTGAGGTTCCTGGTTCATAACACCGATAAGCCAACAATCGATACCTCAACAATTATCTATTGTGATCAAGGAAGAAGGATCAAGATGCAAAACTTTTGCCACAAGAAATATAATTGTTTTACAACAAAATTATATTTAGACCGCCAGAGTCTTTTTATTAAAACAAGTGTTTCATTAGTCTACACCACCAGTATTTAATTAGCAACACGTAAGTTTCGTCTGCATACTTATCGTGTTGTCTAGTATTCATAATTATTGTTGTTCGTCCTTACACAACAAATACTTTCGGCTGTAAATCTATTCTGTAGATTTAAAACACCTACAAGTCCATACGCCAGCATCGAAACTTGTACATGGTCCTTCGAAGCCTTTATAAAAAGAATCGGCTGATTTGCAAGATAAAAAATAACAAAACATTGTTTAGAGCAATTCACTTTACATTTTTAGTTTATCGCCTTTGCTTTTGTTCTTGTTGCCAAATAAACAAAAAAGCAATTTTAAAGAGAAAATCTCTTTTGTATGTATGTTTGTTTAAAATAATTGAAATGAACGCATACACTTACATCATTAAAAAATACATCACACTCACTTTTCTGCATCATTCTTGTAACATTTGTTTTGATTACATTCGTGAGTTACTACAAATGAAATAAGCTTTTGTTATAGGTTTTATTGTTATGTGTGATCGATCTGTCATCTGCCATTTTTCGACTATAGATCAGCTGGTGTGGTGAAAAAAAGTTGTGTAGTTAGTGTGGCGAGTAACGTAACGTACAAGGCATAGTACATACATTGAATAGCACAATAATAATAATCAAACGATTGAATAATAACAAAAAATAAGTTAATAGGAACAAATAAATAAAAATAAATCCTAATTAAAATATCACATAAATCAACAACATATATAAATCTAAAAATTAACAATATTAATATTACTCTTAAAGTTTAAAAAAATAAGCATTTATTGAGAAAACAGGAATATAGAACACAAACACATTTGAAATTTTACATGACTTCATTTATTTCTACATTAATAAATAAATTAAAAGTTGAAGTGTTTGTATATTAAAAAATATTTAAATTCATAAATAATAAAAATAATTTATAAAATATCAATTAATATCATTCGTTCAGGCTGAACGAAAGCATAACAAGTGGAGAAAGATGTAAATGTTTATAAGTGCGGTTGTAAGATTTAGAAGACTTTCCAAGAGAATTTTAGTTTTATTTAATTCTTTGGATCCTCTTCTATTGAGCTTACGATCTCGTCACTTGGGTAAAAAATGTTTTTTGTCATAGAAGTTATTTTTAAAATAACTTCTGGGGAGAATATCCCAGGCAAAAACAAGGGAACTGATGAGGATTGGTGGCTCTTTCCGAAACCTAGGTATTCCCTGCCTTACCCCCTGGTAAACATTACCATCGTTCTCCACTAATAAACAAACGTTGTTTTTATAAAAACAACAATAAAGGGATAAAGCCAGACCATTTTGCAACAACAAAATACTACGGTATCCCGAACAAACAAGCCACACTGTTCTATTAATAGACAAGGCACGGTCGACGAAGGGGTTTTTGTTGTAACAGACAAAACCAACTTACATGGTTATGCTACTTCGTTCAGGCTGAACGAAAGCATAACAAGTGGAGAAAGATGTAAATGTTTATAAGTGCGGTTGTAAGATTTAGAAGACTTTCCAAGAGAATTTTAGTTTTATTTAATTCTTTGGATCCTCTTCTATTGAGCTTACGATCTCGTCACTTGGGTAAAAAAAATGTTTTTTGTCATAGAAGTTATTTTCAAAATAACTTCTGGGGAGAATATCCCAGACAAAAACAAGGGAACTGATGAGGATTGGTGGCTCTTTCCGAAACCTAGGTATTCCCTGCCTTACCCCCTGGTAAACATTACCATCGTTCTCCACTAATAAACAAACGTTGTTTTTATAAAAACAACAATAAAGGGATAAAGCCAGACCATTTTGCAACAACAAAATACTACGGTATCCCGAACAAACAAGCCACACTGTTCTATTAATAGACAAGGCACGGTCGACGAAGGGGTTTTTGTTGTAACAGACAAAACCAACTTACATGGTTATGCTACTTCGTTCAGGCTGAACGAAAGCATAACAAGTGGAGAAAGATGTAAATGTTTATAAGTGCGGTTGTAAGATTTAGAAGACTTTCCAAGAGAATTTTAGTTTTATTTAATTCTTTGGATCCTCTTCTATTGAGCTTACGATCTCGTCACTTGGGTAAAAAATGTTTTTTGTCATAGAAGTTATTTTTAAAATAACTTCTGGGGAGAATATCCCAGACAAAAACAAGGGAACTGATGAGGATTGGTGGCTCTTTCCGAAACCTAGGTATTCCCTGCCTTACCCCCTGGTAAACATTACCATCGTTCTCCACTAATAAACAAACGTTGTTTTTATAAAAACAACAATAAAGGGATAAAGCCAGACCATTTTGCAACAACAAAATACTACGGTATCCCGAACAAACAAGCCACACTGTTCTATTAATAGACAAGGCACGGTCGACGAAGGGGTTTTTGTTGTAACAGACAAAACCAACTTACATGGTTATGCTACTTCGTTCAGGCTGAACGAAAGCATAACAAGTGGAGAAAGATGTAAATGTTTATAAGTGCGGTTGTAAGATTTAGAAGACTTTCCAAGAGAATTTTAGTTTTATTTAATTCTTTGGATCCTCTTCTATTGAGCTTACGATCTCGTCACTTGGGTAAAAAATGTTTTTTGTCATAGAAGTTATTTTTAAAATAACTTCTGGGGAGAATATCCCAGACAAAAACAAGGGAACTGATGAGGATTGGTGGCTCTTTCCGAAACCTAGGTATTCCCTGCCTTACCCCCTGGTAAACATTACCATCGTTCTCCACTAATAAACAAACGTTGTTTTTATAAAAACAACAATAAAGGGATAAAGCCAGACCATTTTGCAACAACAAAATACTACGGTATCCCGAACAAACAAGCCACACTGTTCTTCAAATAATTAAATAAATAAAATAAATCAATATTACAAAATGGTTTCTAAAATGTATGCTAGATTTGAATACGAGACCGAAAACCTCATGCAAACTTGCATTAAAATAGGAAGCACGGCAGAGAACGAGCTGTCTGATTCTTTAATAGAAACAAAATTAGAATCAATGGATGAAAATTGGCACAATGTACGCAGTGCATGTGAAAGTGTCTATTTTACCGAAGTCGACAAAGATTGAGTCCGCCAGAGACAATTATCAAACGACAAAGGCCAATTTGTTGGAAATATTAAAAAAAATAGAAAGACTGAAAGTAATAATGACGCTAGAGGCGACATCACAGACCCTACACTCTTTAATATTTCAAATACAACATTTGATTTGTCGGATATTTGTATTAAATTTCCACCTTGTGACACTCAAGACTTCTATGGAAGTTATGAAGAATGGCCTACATTTCGAGATATGTTTAATGCCATTTGTGGAAATCCCAGACTGACACCAGCGCAAAAATTTTATATATATATATATATATATATATATATATATATATATATATATATATATATATATATATATATATATATATATATATATATATATAAAAGCTTCTTGTGGAAACTTAGACCCTTTGGGAACAATCGCTCGAATCACATTCAGAGCTTCCTAAATGGTCACAAATGGAGAACTTCCTTAAAAACAGACATCGAGTCCTAGAAAGAATAGATTAAAATGCGCAATCGATAGTATCGAATAGATGTGTTATGTGTAATAAAAATCACTTACTCAAAAACTGTTCAAGATTCAATAACATGAGTGTCAGTCAGAGAGTTGAATTCATAAGAGAACAAAGTTTATGTAATAACTGTTTAAAGAGGGGACATAACACACGGGAATGCTTCAGTGCGCATAGATGTTTATATTGTAAAAAAACAACAACACAAAATTGCACGTAGCAAACGCAGAAACTCTACCAAGGAGTCCTACATCATCAATAATACCTCGCAGAACTTCAAATATTCAAACAATAAAACATGTCACCACAGATAACATGACGTTTACCTCAAACTCTACATCCCAAAGCTCTAATACACAAACTAATTTATCAATTAGTGATGCTGATGTTTTATTACCAACTGCGCTTGTAAAAATCAAGTGCAATGGTAAAACGTTCACAGCAAGAGCTTTATTAGATACTGGATCTAAACAATCATTTATAACAAGCAAAGTTGCAAATAGAATTGGGAGTGGAACAAGTGAATCGAATTTCAATATTAGCGGTTCAGTAGTTGCATGCACGAATAAAATGTGCAACATCACTTTGTGTTCAAATGAAAACAATATAGTAGAAGTACAGGCTTTAGTTATTGAAGATATAACAAAAGAGAATCTCACTGAATCTATTCCCAAGTCAAAGTTAAATGAAATCCGCGATCTAAGACTTGCAGATCCCTTTTTCCAAAAATCAAATGAGATTGATATGTTAATAGGCAGTGATGTATTACCATCTATCTTATTGAATAGAAATAAAACAAATGTTTTTGAGAGTATGATAGCTCAAAATTCCATAGTTGGATGGTCCTATGGTCCTTGTTTGAGAATATTTAACAATAATGATTAAAAAAGATGAAATATTCATGAAAAAATAAAATTATTTAAAACGAATCTTGTGTCGCAAGCACATTAACTGGTGGTTAGGTAATTGCAAATCTACCGCTGAAGAAGCTTGTTCTGATTTTTAAGTCAAAAGTCACTAGAGGTGAAAAAAAAAATATGAAAATTTAAAATTAATAAAGACATATACTAAAATTGTTCATTGGAGGTGGATGATTGATAATAAATTTATGTAAATGTTTTTTTACGACATATAAATAAGTCACTAGAGGTGACTGAAGACAAAACAACGCAAAACACCTGAAATAATATTCTTGGAATTCTTATATTCCTTCAAAGACAAATTGGCTCTTGCTTATGTCAATTATGAATTAAAGAAATGATGATAGTAATGATACGTAGCCACAAGAGGTGGTTACAAAGGTGATCAATTTTCATAACTGATCCCTCGAAAAATAAAAAATTATAAAATTATTTCGAAATGTTCCACTTGAGGTGATAATTTGTCACCAGAGGTGACAAAAGAGAGAGAAAAGAAATATTATGAAATGAATTTGGAAATAATAGTGAAGATTAATAATTGCTCTAATTCCATATTGAATATGGTGCAAATTTTTTGCTTTAAATTATTTCTATACAGAATTAAGTACATTTGATGGAATTAAAATTTGTTGGTTTTGTCAATATCCATCCCAAAAAAATGGACTAAACACACATTTAACTCACTGAAGAAGATTACTGTGGAGATAATTTGAGCATGTTGAGGTTCCTGGTTCATAACACCGATAAGCCAACAATCGATACCTCAACAATTATCTATTGTGATCAAGGAAGAACGATCACTAAGAAAAAGAAGCAAGAAGTAAAACTTTTGCCACAAGAAATATTATTGTTTTTACAATAAAATTAGAGTCTTTTATTAAAACAAGTGTTTTATTTGCCTACACCACCAGTATCTAATTAGCAACACGTAAGTATCGTCTGCATACTTGTTGCGATGTCTAGTATTCATAATTATTGTTGTTCGTCCCTGTTCAACAAATACTTTTGGCTCTAAATCTATTCTGTAGATTTAGAACCCCTACAAGTCCATACGCTAGTATCGGAACTTTTGCACATTTATTTTAGAGAAGGCTTGCGCAAAAGCAAATTTTCATTCCTAAAAAATTGACTAAAACCATTTTGACGCGAATCACCAATTTTCAGGCAGTAAGGATGGAAAGTGTGAAAACGTAGCGACTCTCTGAGTCGTAGTTGTAGATGGGTAATTGTCCTCGCAGAACTTGTCTGATGGCGAAATTAAAGTTTTTTCTAGAGGTAACGGAGGACGAATCATTTACACCAGAAATGGTTTCAAGAGTGGATCGAAACGATAACTTCAATCTATTTTGAAGGTGCTCAGCTATAAAAGTAGCCTCAGACGCGGGGTCAATGAGAGCTCGAACTGGATAAGAATTTTCTTCGTGAGGACTCGCGAATTGTGCGATGTGTAAAACATTTGTTTTTAATGGCATACATAGCAACTATGTTCACTGGGACAGTTACTAACCCAATGAGCTCTTGACAAACAATTAAACACAAGCCATGCTTTTTCAAAACTGTAATTTTTTGCTCGAAAGACTTCTTTTTAAAATAATGACAAGGGTAGAGCGCATGATTTTCATTATAGAATGCAACACAATGATGTCAGAGGAAGTTTTCGCCAAATGTGACTTAGCGTTGATTTTTTTGGGGATTTTGAGGAATCTATACCTTGTATGCCACGAAAACAGGTAAGCGTCTGAATGCTCTCCGTGGGGAACAAATAGTGCTGACCCCTGACGATAAGGAAGACTCATCTGTGAGACTCTGTTCCCAGAATGTCACCGTAAGCCTTGATAGTCGCTGAATACAAATAAAAACTAAAATAGGATCCCAATGATCGGTGACAATGTAATAGACTGACATGTCAGATTATCAACCGTTTCTTTGTAAAGTTTTAACATCTATAAATGGCTAGTAACTAGCATTTTTATACCCTCCACCTTGGAAAGAAGGGTATATTAACTTTGACATTCCGTTTGTAACATCGTCGTAGACCCCATAAACTATATATATTCATAATCAGCGGATCATTCTAAGTCGATTTAACGATGTCCGTCTGTCTGTCTGTCCGTTTCCTGTTGAAATCACGATACAACCCACATTATTTGACGTAGAGCGCCAAAATTTAGCAGAGCAATTTGTATTATGTCTAGGATGGTTGGTATTGGTATAAAATGAGATATATCGGTCCACGTTCTGGTATAGTCCCCATATAACGGTACCTCCCGATATTCGGTATTTTGATGATTTATGCCACATTTTTCACGGATTTGTCTGAAAATTGGTATTTTTAGGTCATAACGGGTTCCAAAGAGTGTGACAAAACATTGCATGTATAGGTCCGCGATTTGGTATAGCCCAATATAACGGTACCTCCCGATATTCGCTATTTTTATGGTTTTTGCCAAATTTTTTCACTGATTTGTCTAAAAATTAATATTTGTGGGTCATAATGGGTCCTAGTTCGTGTGGCGAAACATTGTATGTATTGGTCCACGTTTTGGTATAGTCGCCATATAACGGTACCTCCCAATATTCGGTATTTTGATGGTTTTTGCCACATTTCTTCTAATGTTTCCTTTACCATAAGGTGGAGGGTATTAAAAGTTTGGCCCTGCCGAACATAATTTTTTTACTTGTTTTATTGTCATAAGCATCCCTAAGAGTTTTTCAAGCCAGAATAAAAATTTTAAGAGCGAGTGGAAACTTCGACACCATTTTCCCTAGTCTCACCTTGAGTTTTCTTAATTAAATGACACATCCTTTCAATATCAGTTAATCGGGAATTATTTATAAACATAGCAGAAAGTAGATCTCAGAACGTGGGCCATGACAAAAAATCTGCGCGGAAATCATCTTTATCCCATGGCTGTAGATTAAAATTATGCATGGTGTTCCGAACCACAAGGTAGACGCCAATTCGAAATTGAAATATCAGCAATGCTCTGAATACCTAAGTAAACCATATTGGATAAGGGTGGCAAACTATTATTTAGTACTTTGCTAGATTGGTAGTACATGATTGCAAACTATTCGACCTATTGAGTGTACAAACTGCAATATTTCGGTTATTTCCGATAAACATCCAAAATAGTTTTTTTTTTTCTGGTGGACTGTTATTTTTCATAAGCAGAAGTAATTTCGTCTGAGGTACTACCCTCTACGGTTACCAAAAAATGGAGATACTTGTCATAAGTATCCTCGATTTTGTACCACAAATACTGTAATTCGGTGTTTCGAATTTTTAAATTGAAATATATGTTTATATGTGTATATATATTCTTTTTTATGTGTTTTGTACAATTTTATTTTCTGTGTTTATATTTCATAAAATTGTCCTTTGTGTTAATAATTACTGTTCAATGTTTGTACAATGTTTCCTTTCCTGTAGTATTGATATTTGTGTTGTAAAATCACTGTTTGATTTTTATAAAATTATTAACATCAATAATATTTTTCCTTTATTTTAATCACTTTAACTTGTCACACGGGGGGAAACTTGCGTTCGCGATTGTAATTCGATTCGAACTCACTAATCTTCAATTTGCATTGTCACATCAAACCAGTTTTGGTTGTTGACGATGCTTATTAATTGGAATTCAGCATTGGAATTTACCGGTGGCTGCATAAATGAATGTGTGTATGTTCATGTGTTTACATTATTTACATCATTCCGTTTTGATGCTTTTTATGCAGCCAATACCCAACCAACAATGTTGGGCAAAATTGCGTAAATTTATGAACATTTTCTGGGCCCCAATGACAAGTGTAAGTATTCACTTGTAATATACCATAAGAATGGTCGTTCTTCAGTTCCTCGGCATGTTCTTGATGGGCCCAGCAAATACGTACCCCAGCTGAGTATTGTAGGCCAGGACATCGCCAATTCCTTCTGCTGTGCGCCCATTCTTCTTTAAGGCGGAGTAAATGTACACCAGTCAATTTCGGCAATACCCCCGACGATCCACTATCTCATACCGCTGGAAGGGCATCTGCCTGCGGAACCTCTCACTGGCACTGAGGGCATGGTCTTCTTGGCATAGTTCACATGAATATTGCCAGTAGCTAGGTCTCTCATGGCGCTGGCGTGGTCTTGCGTTGACGGCTTTCAGGGGATGTGGAAGTGGGACAATAGGTTGGCCATATGGGTCTATTGGCGCTTCTTGCTGTTAGATGGAGATGGCGCTTCTTGCTTTTAGGTGAGTCTGGGCTACGGCTGCGATCGTCTAGACGGCAGTCCTGGTTGGGCAAGTAAGCGGCTACATCTGAAAAAAAATAAAGACGAGTACTAATTTTTTTTTGAGTGAGAATCCGACTAGTCAGTCGGAAAACAGTTTGGCAATTTTTGTTATAGGTCTGCTAATGTTGCCACTTGCCATCCATATGTCTAGAACTCTGGTATTTTGGTCACTGCCTGGATACTTTTTTATATTTCCACTTAGATCTTCTGTGAGAAACGTGAAGATATTCTAATTTCTATCTGTTGCAAAAATATTGCGGAATAACTTGTAGTCTTTTCCAACGATTGACTAAGCTGAGATCTGAATCTGAAATGTCTGATTCAGCTAGAGTAAGAATGGATGTTCCTATTAAGAAATGACCAGTTGTCAAAGAGAAAGGTCATTTGGGTCGTCGCTAGCAGGACTTAAGGGTCCCGAATTAAGACAGCCTTCAATTCTTGGTAGAAAGTGGTAAATTCTTCAAAAGTGAAGTTCATTTTTGGGATACTTTTACGCAAATGAATTTTAAATGATTTAACACCAGCTTCACACAAGCCGCCCATGTGCGGAGCACCAGGAGGAATAAATTTCCAAGCAAGATTTTCAGTGAAGTTGTTTTGAATCGTGCTATTTTGAAATTTCTTCATGAAAGTTAATCGATCTCGCTTTAATAAATCAACAGCTCCCGCAAAGATAGTTCCGTTGTCAGAGAATATACAAGATGGACAACCTCGCCGACTTATGAACTGGAAAAAGGTAAAGGGTCGAGACAGAAAAGCACGTTTGGGTTTGTTATTTTTTTTATAAATTAAGCAAATTCGACATTTTCGTATGGATCTTAATACTCGGGTCATTAATTGATTACCATCGTGTAAGATAATCATATGAGTAAATTCGACTAACAATTTGCTATGTTTTGCGCCATGTGGTAGTATTATTGGATGGTGTTCGCTATACGAAAGGGCTCGCGATTGTACTAATCTGCCATTTGCTCTAATAATACCCTTTGAGCCTAGAAACAGGTTGAGTGTCAACAGAGGACTTGAAGGAGAAATTTAAGTCTTTTTCATAAGTGTGTTGTATTCGTCTGCATATACCAATTTCTGGGTACGAATTATGCAAGATCGTTTACCATCTTGGATTTCAGCTGCTGTAAGGTCTTTTGACGAGGTACGAAGATGTTGCCTATTTGCTCCAGTATTTTTCCAGAGTCTTAGAGCATATGCACATGATCGATAAACTTTAGCTAAAGACGAGAAATTTTTGCCGTTTTGGCTTCCAAATTTGTGTCATTTAGAATATCTTGAGATGGCCAACGGTGTTTAGGCATTCTGAGCCATTGAGGTCTCTGCCACCAGAGTTCATTGGTCCTTAGCTTTGCGGATGAATATCCACGGCTCGCAATATCAGCTGGATTGTTTTTCGAATCGACATGTCTCCAATGTTCTTGTCCAACATTATCAGCAATTTCAGAAACTCTGTTTCCAACAAATGTGCTCCAATGACAAGGAGGCCTTTTTAACCATGCTAAGACGATGGTAGAGTCTGTCCAAAATTGTTTCGAATATTTGGATATTTGTAGACTATATACAATGGATTTTGCTAATTTTAATAGTAATACTGCCCCGCATAATTCGAGTCTAGGTATTGATAGTTTCTTAATAGGAGCGACACGAGTCTTTGCTGCTAATAATATATAGCGTAGCTCCATACGAGCTTTCCGACACGTCACAAAATCCATTAATTTCTACAGAACCATCTAGCATTCATCGAGGAACTCTCAGATATTCAATATCTTTGCTATTTTTAACAAAATTGTTCCAGTTCATTCATTCATTAGTTATTGACTTCAATTGATCATCACAGTCAATTTTGTCTAGCCAGATTTGTTGCATTATTAGCTTAGCTACAACAACCACCAAACAATTTGGCTATCGTTGATAAAACTTCTCGCTTTGAAGATACATTCTTATTTTCCATTGAAGGTGGGGTGAAGGAAAAATAATCGCCTGAGATATTTAATCGAATTCCAAGGGTCTTAGTAGAAGCATCTTCGGAAATGTCTAGCCAATTGAGTGGCTGTAAATGTTCATGTAGAATATCATGTATTATTTTGTGATCATTTGATGCCCATTTCATCAGTGTAAAAACGGCAGATTCTACAGCGGCAGTTAATTCATTTCGGGTTTTGATTGATTCATCTTCAGTGTGGCCGCCAGCTAATACATCATCAACATATAAATTATTCAAAATTATATTTGCGGTTCTATGATATGATTCTTTTGCATCTTCTGCTAGTTTAAGGGGAGTTCTCAATGCTAAATATGGTGCGCAGTTAACTCCAAATGTAACTGTAAGCAGCTAATAATTCTGTACTGAAGTTTCAGGAGACTGTCTAAAGAGAATTCTTTGATATATTGTTTGCTTTGAATCCAAAAGTATTTGGTGATACATCTTTGTTATATCTTGAAGGCATGTTTGAAGAATCACCATTTTAAAATGTGCAATACTAAATCCTGTTGTAAAATGGGTCCACCAAATAATATGTCACTTAGACTTGTTTTGTTTGTTATAGGAAAGAAGCATTAAATACAACTCTTAACATCGTTGTGAGTCGATCTGGTTTTATCACCGCGTGATGTTGTAGATAATCAATCTTATTACGGTTGCCGTAGTCGTATCGAAAACTGCAACTTGACGCTTCGTAACGAATAATTGGTATTATGTGTGTCGCATGCGAGAAATTACAATTCTGCATGAAATTCTGTTACAATTTTCGTACCACAAAACGCGTTCTAATTCGACAAACGCTGCAAAATTAGTCGTTAGAGATTTTGTTGCCGACAACATACAAAAGTTTTTCCCAATTGAGATTACAAAAGAATAAATAATATACAAAATGGATTTGAATAAGAAGTATGTATCAACATTACAAAAATATATGTATGTACATCTGTTAACATTTCGTTTATTCTAGATTTAAAGTCACATCGAAGAAACAATTTGATGAAATGATCCAGATCTTACAAATGAATAAAAAATTTGGCTAGAGGTTATAGCAATAGCTTAAAAAAATTAACATGGGGCAAAACTCAACATCCTAGGACCGCCGGTTCGAACAAACGAGGCCTTGATGAAAGTCTGGGTCGTCTACAAATTCAAACTAAGGAAAAAGCTAGTTCATAATAAGGCAGAATGTCGTGCTACAGGTGGAGGGCCCTTCAAGCAGTTCATTTTAAGCGACACGGAAGAAGCAGCATCCCGCTTGTTACAATTGGACACAATTGTAAATGCAGGAAACCAAGCAATTGGAATTTAACAGCGTCAACTACTGGTTGAACTGGAGACTGAGTTGGAAGATTTTGAAGGGTTTAATTAGTTTAATTAGTGAAGACAAAGAAAACCACAATCCCTGCACACTGACTCCTCGAAGTGTAAACACTCTACACTGAAATACGCAACAGAAGCAGGTTTTGGTCATCCTGGATGTCTGTACGCTTCCCCCTGTAAGCACAAATAACCCGCATCAAAATTAAATTCAGCAAGAGCTTCCAACGACTTCTTCGATGTTAAACGATCATTAAATGATATTGAGAGGTACCAACGCAAAAACTACAAGCTGAATGAAGAGATGTTAAAACAAACAAAACTTAGCTATAAGTTAAGGGAAGAAATATTAAAACTTCTTAAAGAAGAATATAAAAATAAGACGGAATTCAGAAAGGAACTATTGCGATGCGGGAAAGATGAAATTGAAATTAGAAGAAACAAGGAGTAGTTTTCAGTGAAACAATTTATGTATATAACTTGAAGCATAGCTTTTATATTTAAATATTAATAATTAATTTTATTTTTTATACGATAATAACAAAATGAATTAAATATTTAAAGATAGCATTATTGATTATCTTATGTCTAATGTATTAAAATCGTCGTTCATTTCAACATCATTGGGATCTGACATGACGTAGAGGTTTGTGTTAACTATCGGCATTTCAATTTTGAAATGTATGCAAATGTTGTGTAATGCTGCACAAACTGCTGTTACTTTCCCACACATATCAGGGGTGTAATGCGATTGTCTCGCTCCTAATATACATCGAAATCTGTTTTTCAACACACCAATTGCTCGTTCAACTATATTTCCTGTTTTTTAATGTATTTTGTTGAATCTACACTCTGGTGAGCCTTCGTCAGCAGGTCTAAATGGCGTAATTAAAAATTTTTCCAATGGATATCCTGCGTCACCTAGAACGAACTTTTTAGAATGCATTACTAATTTTATTTAATATACATACCTAATATCCATGTATTTCTTTCGCCATTTTCAAATTTTTCTTTCAAGTGTTGTTTCAAATCACTTGTATTCCGAACCAACGAATCGTGAACGGATCCATTCTGGTGTGACGATATATCTCTAATTCTTAATTTGTGATCACACACCTACAATAATACAGTGACTAAAGCTATTTGCATTATTTATAAGTTATCCATCATACCACCGTTACATTAAGACTGTAGACAATCTGTCTTCCATTTTTGGCGCAACAATTTTTTTGTGCGTCCCATCTATACACCCAATCACACCAGGAAATCCAGTATTGTTCAAAAAATTTTCCTTTATTTCATATTTCTCTTCTTCTGCAGTGGGAAAAGAGATCCAATCTGGACACAGCTTATTATGCAATACTTCTATTCACTCGTGGAACACATTGCTGACAGACGGCTGTGATAAACTGACATGGAAATCGTTACCAGCGCCCTTTTGATAACTTCCTTCAGCGAGTATTCGAATCGTTGCCGCTAGTTTTTGTGTATTTGGGATACTTGTAGATTTAACCCGGCTACAAAAATCTGGAATGAGTTGAGCCAAAACATATTTGAATGCATCCTTACTAAGCCTGAAGTAACTAACGTATCTAAAGAAAAAACTGTTTATTTTAGCTTCTTTCCCATTTTACTTTTCACTTACTGGGAATCAGTCATGGAAAATATGTTAGACTCTTGCCGCAATATTTTTCGTTTCACGTTTAAATCGTTTTGAATATATTCATAAAAAATTGCCAACACTTAACATATTTCAATATTTAATTTAACAAATAATCGTTTTACTTCAACTATTTTTACTGCCGCTTTTATTTATTTTAACCGGGTAGCTCTTAAATTCTACAAATGTTTGTTATTCCAGAGCACCCTGTTTTTTCACATCTATTACAAAAAAGGCGTATTCGAAAATTGTACATAATACCAAAAAAAATTAGTTACGACAACGCCAAGCATAATAAGGGTAAATAATTTGGCATTCTATCTATTTCATTCGGAATGATTTTCCTCATATGACCAATTTCTAGGTATTCGAGTATTGAGGCATCATATTGTTCTTTTATTTCTGGTGTTTTCATAAGTTTTTTCTCCATTCTGTAGAATTGAGCTTAGGTGATTTTTCGGGAATTCTTCGCATATTTTGAATAGGAGAGTCACCACATATTCCATCCTTGGTCCGGATTGTTATTTCAGTGTAGTATTGATCACAAAATTGGTCTTCTTCTGACCGTAAAACTTTTTTAGGGGTCTCTCCCATCTCCCAAAAACGTGTAAGTACTTTCTCTGTTTATTTTGTATGTTTGAAGGGTGCTTCCGGGTATGGGTCCTTCAACTATCCATCCAAACTTTGTTTTTGTGTTAAAATTGATCCAAATGTTTGCATCGGAGTTCCAATTGTGAATATTAATGGTTCAATGTCCATTCTAATAAGTAGATCGGTTGGTTGACTGTTCTAATGCTGTTACATCTCGAAGTTGTGATTCATCTAAGTTTTGTAGTGGTAAATTTGAAGAAGTTCTTTAAAACTGAAGCCCAGACTTTCAGTTTAAGGCTAGGGTCGTATTAGGATCTCATAGTAAACAAGCAAGATTTCGTTGAAGTCTCAGAAACACATTGACTTACGCCAGTGACATGAACTAAGTTGTTACGTGTACTTAACTTTGTACTATTGCTGTGAAGAGTAGCGTTCCTCCAGATCGTCGCTCACTAATTTGCTTATCTTGGAGGGTCAAAGTAGTAATAGTAGTTGGTTCTAGGTTTGTAGTAGAGTATTTGATTTGTAAGAGCGGCAGCACTAGTACTAGGTCGTGCTTCTACTTGAGCTTGGTATGTATTTGTTGTTTGGTTTTTCGTTCCATAGTGTAACAAAGTATTGTGTCTCATAGTACAAATACTGCAGCCAAAGCGACTTTTACAATCCTATCCTGCGTGATTTGATGACATGCAATTGTAGCATTAGTGTGATATTTTCACGATGTGAATTCTGCCATTCACATTCTTTTTCAAAAATTTGCTGCAATCTCTGATGAAATGATTTGATTTGCAGCTTGACATGTTTGAGTATTTTTCGGTTTATTTTGTTGAGGTAATATTACATTTGTAGGTCTTCCTCCCAAATTGTTTGTATTTGTTTAGACATTTGTTTGAAATATTTTCAAAAATCTAGGCATATAATTGGTAATTGGTTTTTGTTAAACAAATTTTGCTGTAGAGGGCTTTATATTACCAACTGATTCCAAGGCTTTGAATTAGTTTGTTAAGAAAGCGTCAAACTGTTCCCATTTGGAATTTTTTTACAATCGCTTAATGAGTTCTCGAATTCTTCTAAAAAGCCTCTAGTTAATTTTGTTGAACAAATGTATATTAAAATCGGATCCTATCCTTTAACATCGACATCAAGCATCCCCAGTGTCTGAATGCTGCTATTAAGAGTGTCTTGTAGTTTTTGTGAATTGATTCCGTAGAAACTCCAGGTAGATTAAAAGTGTCTTAGTTTCGTCATTATTTGCATTCTTTAGATCGTTGACACAATTTGTGAATTTATCGCTCAAAGTTTTATCAATTTAGAATGCTAATCGTTAACCTTTACGAAATTTTGTTGTTAAAAAAAGGAAAAGATGCCCAATCAAAGGGACTAACTTGGTTCAAGATTTTAGTTTCTATCCAAATTTTATTTTTGAAATGAGGATGTGTTTCTTACTCCAATTGTTGTCGACGAGAACGATCTTATCTTATTGGTTTGAGTCAAATTATAATTCGTTCCTTTCCAAAAGTTTCAAAAGTTCAAAAATTTACTTTATATTTAAAGCCGGGCTAATTTGATTAAAAATTGTTTGTTGGGTTGCCAGAAGGGGCCAACTTTTAGCTAAAACGAGCAAACAATTAAATAAAAACTCTTAAAGTCCACTTACAGGAGGATGTTATTTTTGCAAATCGAGAAATAATTCAAATGTTTGTTTTTTTTTTAAGAGTGTAAATGAGTGTTGCAAAAGCAGAAATAACCAGAGATATATTGCTGCAAAAAACAATTTTTTTTTTCAAAAACACAAGAGTATAGGTTGATAATCGAAGGGAAGTTGAAAATTCCAAAAAATTTCAAAGAATCCAAAAATTTTTCAACGAAGTAAAAATGTGTGCTGGGTTGTCGAACAGTTTCACTAAAATCGCTTAATATCCTATGACAGAAGGATATTATTTTTAACAAAGCCAATAACTTTGATTATTGCTTTGAAAATTTATCTGATTCAACAAATTTTTTAAATTCTCCAAATTGTTGATCAAAATCGCAACGAGAGGTAGAAAAAAGCATGTATATAAGAAGCCAAATATTTCAGCAGAAATAGTTCAAACAAATAATTTGGGTCAAAATCCAAAAATTTGAGAAAAAGTTTTTAAAGTAATTTGATTTAAGTCAACGTACAAATATTTCAACAAAAATTTTCAAAAAGTTATTATGACCAAGCAAAGTATTTCAAAAGAAAATAATTTGGGTCAACATCCAAATATTTTTAGCAAAGAAAAGTGCAAAAAAGTGTCAAGAAAAACTTTTTATTTTTCAAAAAGTCGTGTAATGTGACACAAAATTCAAAAATATACCAGCAAAATGTTTCTGCGAAAAAAGCAAGAAATTAATTTTGGGTCCCAGATAAATTTTTTTAAGCTCCATAGAGCAAGAGATATTATGCTAAATGGGAAAAAATGTTATTTCAAAAGAAAATAATTTGGGTCAACATCTAAATATTTTTAGCAAAGAAAAGTGCAAAAAAGTGTCAAGAAAAACTTTTTATTTTTCAAAGAGTCGTGTAGTGTGTCACAAAATTCAAAAATATACCAGCAAAATATTTCTGCGAAAAAAGCAAGAAATTAATTTTGGGTCCCAGATAAAATTTTTTAAGCTCCTTAGAGCAAGAGATATTATGCTAAATGGGAAAAAATGTTAAAATTAGAATAAAAAATTAAAAATTGAAGATATATGGTATCGATATTGTGTCTGTCCGCCAGACCCCGATATTAAATTTGTTCTCCAAAATAATAAATAAAAATAAATTTGTGGGTTAAATTTCAAATGTATGCCTTGCTATGGTACGCTTTCACGACGTACTTTCAAGAGTACTCACTTGGGATTTTCTTTGGGTCTCGGTGTTTTACCTTGTTTGTTGTTGTGCTGCTTGTGTCCGTCCTGCTTGCTGCTGGTTCTACAATTTTCCGTGTTGTTGCTCTTTGTGTCACTGTTTATTGTCTCTTTTTGCATAGCGGTGTGTACGTTCGCTTTTTGTTTCACTGTTTACTGTCTATCTTTCTTAATTATTTATTTTTTTTTTTTTTCAATATCTAAAAATGTATTTTTTTTAACTTTTTTATCTTTGCACTTATGTTTTAAACTCACTGTATTTTTGTTTTTTTTTTCTATTCTTGTGTCTGTCTGTCCACTCACAAAATTTTTTCTCGTTTTTTAATAATTTAAAAACTTCACTTTATGATCCGGCTCTGGAGAACCAAATGTTTTTAGGCTTACCTTTTTTGCCTTTTGTAGCGTTTTTAAATTATAATAAATTTTTGTTTTGTGTTTTATTTAAAGTTATTTTGTATTATTCAATGTCCATTCTAATAAGTAGATCGGTTGGTTGACTGTTCTAATGCTGTTACATCTCGAAGTTGTGATTCATCTAAGTTTTGTAGTGGTAAATTTGAAGAAGTTCTTTAAAACTGAAGCCCAGACTTTCAGTTTAAGGCTAGGGTCGTATTAGGATCTCATAGTAAACAAGCAAGATTTCGTTGAAGTCTCAGAAACACATTGACTTACGCCAGTGACATGAACTAAGTTGTTACGTGTACTTAACTTTGTACTATTGCTGTGAAGAGTAGCGTTCCTCCAGATCGTCGCTCACTAATTTGCTTATCTTGCAGGGTCAAAGTAGTAATAGTAGTTGGTTCTAGGTTTGTAGTAGAGTATTTGATTTGTAAGAGCGGCAGCACTAGTACTAGGTCGTGCTTCTACTTGAGCTTGGTATGTATTTGTTGTTTGGTTTTTCGTTCCATAGTGTAACAAAGTATTGTGTCTCATAGTACAAATACTGCAGCCAAAGCGACTTTTGCAATCCTATCCTGCGTGATTTGATGACATGCAATTGTAGCATTAGTGTGATATTTTCACGATGTGAATTCTGCCATTCACATTCTTTTTCAAAAATTTGCTGCAATCTCTGATGAAATGATTTGATTTGCAGCTTGACATGTTTGAGTATTTTTCGGTTTATTTTGTTGAGGTAATATTACATTTGTAGGTCTTCCTCCCAAATTGTTTGTATTTGTTTAGACATTTGTTTGAAATATTTTCAAAAATCTAGGCATCTAATTGGTAATTGGTTTTTGTTAAACAAATTTTGCTGTAGAGGGCTTTATATTACCAACTGATTCCAAGGCTTTGAATTAGTTTGTTAAGAAAGCGTCAAACTGTTCCCATTTGGAATTTTTTTACAATCGCTTAATGAGTTCTCGAATTCTTCTAAAAAGCCTCTAGTTAATTTTGTTGAACAAATGTATATTAAAATCGGATCCTATCCTTTAACATCGACATCAAGCATCCCCAGTGTCTGAATGCTGCTATTAAGAGTGTCTTGTAGTTTTTGTGAATTGATTCCGTAGAAACTCCAGGTAGATTAAAAGTGTCTTAGTTTCGTCATTATTTGCATTCTTTAGATCGTTGACACAATTTGTGAATTTATCGCTCAAAGTTTTATCAATTTAGAATGCTAATCGTTAACCTTTACGAAATTTTGTTGTTAAAAAAAGGAAAAGATGCCCAATCAAAGGGACTAACTTGGTTCAAGATTTTAGTTTCTATCCAAATTTTATTTTTGAAATGAGGATGTGTTTCTTACTCCAATTGTTGTCGACGAGAACGATCTTATCTTATTGGTTTGAGTCAAATTATAATTCGTTCCTTTCCAAAAGTTTCAAAAGTTCAAAAATTTACTTTATATTTAAAGCCGGGCTAATTTGATTAAAAATTGTTTGTTGGGTTGCCAGAAGGGGCCAACTTTTAGCTAAAACGAGCAAACAATTAAATAAAAACTCTTAAAGTCCACATACAGGAGGATGTTATTTTTGCAAATCGAGAAATAATTCAAATGTTTGTTTTTTTTAAGAGTGTAAATGAGTGTTGCAAAAGCAGAAATAACCAGAGATATATTGCTGCAAAAAACAATTTTTTTTTTTCAAAAACACAAGAGTATAGGTTGATAATCGAAGGGAAGTTGAAAATTCCAAAAAATTTCAAAGAATCCAAAAAATTTTCAACGAAGTAAAAATGTGTGCTGGGTTGTCGAACAGTTTCACTAAAATCGCTTAATATCCTATGACAGAAGGATATTATTTTTAACAAAGCCAATAACTTTGATTATTGCTTTGAAAATTTATCTGATTCAACAAATTTTTTAAATTCTCCAAATTGTTGATCAAAATCGCAACGAGAGGTAGAAAAAAGCATGTATATAAGAAGCCAAATATTTCAGCAGAAATAGTTCAAACAAATAATTTGGGTCAAGATCCAAAAATTTGAGAAAAAGTTTTTAAAGTAATTTGATTTAAGTCAACGTACAAATATTTCAACAAAAATTTTCAAAAAGTTATTATGACCAAGCAAAGTATTTCAAAAGAAAATAATTTGGGTCAACATCCAAATATTTTTAGCAAAGAAAAGTGCAAAAAAGTGTCAAGAAAAACTTTTTATTTTTCAAAAAGTCGTGTAATGTGACACAAAATTCAAAAATATACCAGCAAAATGTTTCTGCGAAAAAAGCAAGAAATTAATTTTGGGTCCCAGATAAATTTTTTTAAGCTCCATAGAGCAAGAGATATTATGCTAAATGGGAAAAAATGTTATTTCAAAAGAAAATAATTTGGGTCAACATCTAAATATTTTTAGCAAAGAAAAGTGCAAAAAAGTGTCAAGAAAAACTTTTTATTTTTCAAAGAGTCGTGTAGTGTGTCACAAAATTCAAAAATATACCAGCAAAATATTTCTGCGAAAAAAGCAAGAAATTAATTTTGGGTCCCAGATAAAATTTTTTAAGCTCCTTAGAGCAAGAGATATTATGCTAAATGGGAAAAAATGTTAAAATTAGAATAAAAAATTAAAAATTGAAGATATATGGTATCGATATTGTGTCTGTCCGCCAGACCCCGATATTAAATTTGTTCTCCAAAATAATAAATAAAAATAAATTTGTGGGTTAAATTTCAAATGTATGCCTTGCTATGGTACGCTTTCACGACGTACTTTCAAGAGTACTCACTTGGGATTTTCTTTGGGTCTCGGTGTTTTACCTTGTTTGTTGTTGTGCT
Organism: Musca domestica; assembly: GCF_030504385.1. Classification (NCBI taxonomy): domain Eukaryota; kingdom Metazoa; phylum Arthropoda; class Insecta; order Diptera; family Muscidae; genus Musca; species Musca domestica. The sequence goes on along the minus strand of NW_026712133.1, from coordinate 1,393,298 downwards.
GCTTGTGTCCGTCCTGCTTGCTGCTGGTTCTACAATTTTCCGTGTTGTTGCTCTTTGTGTCACTGTTTATTGTCTCTTTTTGCATAGCGGTGTGTACGTTCGCTTTTTGTTTCACTGTTTACTGTCTATCTTTCTTAATTATTTATTTTTTTTTTTTTTTCAATATCTAAAAATGTATTTTTTTAACTTTTTTATCTTTGCACTTATGTTTTAAACTCACTGTATTTTTGTTTTTTTTTTTTTCTATTCTTGTGTCTGTCTGTCCACTCACAAAATTTTTTCTCGTTTTTTAATAATTTAAAAACTTCACTTTATGATCCGGCTCTGGAGAACCAAATGTTTTTAGGCTTACCTTTTTTGCCTTTTGTAGCGTTTTTAAATTATAATAAATTTTTGTTTTGTGTTTTATTTAAAGTTATTTTGTATTATTTTTCAATAGTATAATTTTAAGTTTTTGTAATTAATTTGAATTGTTTTATTCTCTATATCTTATGTTTTAATTCAGTAGTTCACAAATGTTATTCAGGTAAGTTAGCACTTAAGTTTTAAGTCACTAGGTTTTAGGGTTATATTATATATGCCGCCTATAAATACCCAGCCAACAGTGTTGGGCAAAATTGCGTAAATTTATGAACACATGTATTTGAATAACTATCTATTGGCTGAATGACTTAAGAACAAAAACAACATTAGTGTGGTTATTGGTGTTGTTATTAATGTCATTAATTGCGTTTTTGATAATATGTTCCCTGAAAAAAATACATTCTACAATACGGAAAACAAGGTTCTATGAAAAAAACATTCTGCGGATTCATAGCGGACTCCACAAGATAAAAAACTTCCACACGAGGATACGTGGACTTAAAAGGGGAGGAGTTAACAATATAAATGTTTGCCACATCGTAATAAATGCCTATGAATTCTACAAATGCTTCTCAAGTATATAATGCAACAACGGATCTTATTAATGACAATTACAAAAGCTAAGCAGCTAAGTTCGGCCTGGAACCTACAACTTATTGCCTTCTGCAGAATCGCAAATTCCACGCGTAGAACTACATTTGCCGTATGCATATGTTGATTGTACAAGCTTGAAAAATGTTTTAATCGGTTCTTAAAATTGCAAACCGCCTAGAAATTTTGTATGCAAATTAAAGGAAAGCCGTTATGTTTTCTAAAAAAGGTTCCTATAGCGCTACAATTTCATACAAACGTTTGGGCGTTGAAAGATATAACATAAAATCTGATCTCTTCCAACAACAATCACATATAATGTAGGTACTCAACAATGAAGTAAACCGAATGTATCATAAATTAGGATATCTTGTGTGTCAACATTCAACTCCAACTTCTGAACCCTCATAGCTTTACTTTTTAACTACGCTTAATTTCAAACAATTTGAAAAAAGGAAAAATATATAGAATGATGGAAATAGCAAAATATCTTTAGTTTGTATCTTTGGCTGGTGACTTAAATTCAAAAGATATCTGTTTGCTTGTTATTATAGTTGTTCAATTACTCTGTGTGAAATTTTTTAATTTTTATTATTTTTCCTTTTTCCCTTTTAGCTACTTACAATTTAGCCATTGTTACAAGCGATAAAAATTCCTGCTTTAGAAGAGTTCTATGATAAATTGTGGTTTCAATCAAGCTTGATCATCGATTGAGTTCTAGCGAATTGCAATGTATCTGATATTTCTGTTGCAAGCTTCTAAATGCTCATATAATTCGAAAATGTCCAAAGTTTTTGAAGATGCGTTCTAATGCTCGCTCTTCCGAAATCAAACGTCAAGGTTTGCGACTCAATTGTTTTCCACAAACACATTCCGTGATGAATTGTCAAATTAGCATAGCTGTTACGCATTAAATAAGCGACACAATACTCTTCTAGACAAGACTCCACGCAATTCGTCTTTCGTACGGTAGCAGCGGAGTTGGGTCTGTACAAAATTATTTTTCTACCAATTCCTGTGGGTTTTTGCTAGGTACCGCAATAGTGCAAATTGTTCCTTATGGTGTGACATATTCGTTGTGCGGTCTTCGATTCTTTTATTGCAGAACGTTTGTCAATAAAATTAAACTACTTTACGAGTTTTCAGATTTAGTGTACGTAAACAGTACAATTTCTTCATTCGCGATTTCGAATTAACAATTTCGTAATTCCTACAGGAATTCCGACTTCTTCGTTCAAAGACCGTCCGAACCTTTCGTTGACTAATGTGAGCTCATGTAGAAGTGCTCACAATTTGACCTTCTTTTTGGCAGCAATGTGCTGAGAGCGATAATTCTTTCTATGTCAATATCAGAAATACGTGACTCTCTTCTGGTCAGTCTGTCTTTGGATGGACCTTGGCGGATCTTATATTTAAAAATTCATCCACAGTCATTGACAAAATTTCTAATTTCCGCGAAATCTCTTTGTATAACAAGATTTTTTAATTTTGGTAAGTGGAGAATATTCCAAGGAAGAACATCTTGTCCCCAGTCGATAAATTTTGCGAAGATTTTGTCAAGCCTACCATAACAAGAACATAGTTCGTTTACCTTTTAAGGAGACCAATGTTAATGGTGAAATGGTGCCATGCATTCGTTTCTTTTTTAATGACGACGCTGAGAATTTTTTTTTTTTTCGTTCGTTCCCACGCCTCTCACTCCCACCCCTGCCGACCGAGGGGGCGACCTCCCCATACGTTGGGAGCGCGTACACACCAAAGACCGGGAATGGTGGGTTAGTTGTGAGTTAGTGGTGCCAGCTACAGTCTAGTACATCAGCCGGCAAAGTAATAGGTAAAAATACACTATAGAGAAAGGAATTAAATATATAACATTTATAACAAATATAACAAATATAAACAAATAACAGTGAAAATAATGTGTTAAACAAAGACTACTGTTCAAAGGCTGGTGTCTATTGTTTCCGCAGAGAGAATTGTAGACTAGGTGCCGTTAAAATGAACTTAAAGATTCTGACAACTAGTGCTCAAAGGCTGGGTCTACTGGTTCCGCAAAGGGAGATGTAGATCAGGTGCCGCAAAAATGAGCTTTTAAAAAAAAAATAAAAAAATAGGTAAGTGAACATATACAATCACATGTGGAGAATAGATCTTTTAATAGAGTTCAACGAATTACTTAAACAAATACTATTACATAGACTATTGTAAATTACACATAAGGATCTCAATGGGTTACTGATTGCGAAATTAGTTCTTGCGAGAGATAACTTTAAAGGTTCGAAATGACGAGTTCTACGAGAAGGAATATTATAAGTAACTTTCTCAGTTAAAAAAATGAGAATCAATCAAACCGCGTGTTAATTTGATAATAAATAACGCTCTTAGCATAAACCGCCTCCTTTCAATTGTTGGGAGATCAATCAACAGTAAACGATTTTCATAAGGTGGAAGTAATTCTGTCGGGTTCCAGTTAAGGCCCCGTAGAGCAAAAATCAGGAATTGAACTGATTCGATTTTATCTGAGTAGCATTTATAAAAAGAACTCCACAGAATACATCCGTATTCTAATATTGGGCGAACTAAACTTACAAATAAGGATCATCGAACTCTTTAGACTAGCGTTTTATGAAACCTAGTAAAGACTTGGCTTTATTAACACATGAGTCAATATGTAAATGAAAACGTAGTTTTGGATCTAGAATAACACCGAGGTCAGTAAAGGAATCAACATTTTCTAATTTGTATGAACCAATAAAGTAGTTAGAATGTATTGGCTGAGATCGTGACAAGGAAAATTTTTTGCATTTCTTAAGATTAAGGGACATACCGTTGGCACTGCACCAGTTCACAAGGGAATGTAAATCGTACTGTAAGAAAGTCGAATCGTCAAGGGAATTTATATGCATGTAAAGCTTCACATCATCAGCATACATTAGTATTTTAGAGAATCGAATGTGATCCGGGAGATCATTAAGATACAAAACAAAAAGTAAAGGGCCCAAATGACTACCCTGAGGTACGCCAGAAGAAACAACAATATTTTTTGAAAATGAATCATTGAAAATGACTTTTTGGGTACGACCCTCCAAGTATGATGAAATCCAGCCTAACAGAGCTGTCGGAAAACCCATAGTATCGAGTTTATATAGCAAAAGCTTATGGACTACGGTATCAAAGGCTTTACTGAAGTCTGTATAAATAGCGTCAGTTTGTTGTTTATTTATAAATCCGTTGTGAACATGGCACACAAATTCTAAAAGATTAGAAGTAGTAGATCTGCCTTTCATAAAACCATGCTGAAAAGGTGATAATATGCTTTTTATAAAATGTGACATCCGACGTGAGACTAAGAGTTCGAAAAGTTTAGGAATGGCACTTAACTTAGCAATACATCTATAGTTATCTATGAAACGTCTATTGCCTGATTTATGAAGTGGAATAACAAAACTCGATCTCCAGAAGCTTGGAAAATAACCTATTTTCAAAGAGTAATTAAATATCTTAGTCAATGGTAAGTATAATTCTCTAGCACAAGATTTTAAAAAATGAGGAGCGTAATGTCTTTAAACCATTTAAGTCTTCGTCTTCGGTTAAGATAATGCAGGGAAAGTGATTCAATGAAGTGGTATGAATTTCGCAAGGGCCTCTAGATGTGCCCTGGGTATAGGATGACTGAAAAAAGTCAGCAAATAAATTTGCAATTTCAAGATTGTCTGAAGACTCTTTACTACCAAGTTTCATGCTGGAGGGAAATTTCTGAGCTCTCCTTTTGGAGTTTACAAATTTAAAGAAATTCTTAGGATTGTTTAATAAATTCTGCCGCATTTGGGCTAAATGCTGAGAATAACATTTGGAGTTTTCCGAATTATATCTATTTCTTGCCATGGAATATTTTGTATAATTTACGGCAGTGTTAGATTTTTTGAAATTTTTGAAAAGTCTATTTTTAATATTACGTAGACGTCTTAGTGTAGGAGTAAACCAAGCAGGGTCTTGGTCAACTAATGGTTTTGCCATTGGTACGGAGCTAGCTAGAGCTAAATTGAGCTGTTCATAAAATTTAGAAACACATGATTCAATGTCGCCATTGATGCACCACATAGAACCTGATAAGAGAGAGCGTAGTAGGGGTATATTGGCCTTCGCAGAATTTCGCCTACTAGATAAAGTTTTAATAACAGTGATATTGGACAGAGTGTTCCTTAATTCAAGGTTTAAAAGGAGCGTTGGATGATATGTATCCCCAGGAATTACAAATGGAGGACTTGTACTAAGCGAAATATTTAGGGAAGATGAGAAAATTAAATCTAGGAGTCAGGCAAATTTTAATTTATCCAGTTCATGTTAAGATCATCGTTCAAATCCAGATGAGGAAATTCAGGTCTTTCAATTACAGACAGTGACATTCGGTGTTAATTTAGCACCTTATATGGCGATACGAGTATTACATCAGCTAGCTGATGATGTTCATTTGGAGCTTCCTATATATAGCAATTTTCTTCGAAATTTTATGTACATCGACGATATTGTAGCCGGAATTCCAGAAATAGAGTGAACCAAATTTTTTTACCCTCCACCATAGTATAGAGGGTATATTCAGATTGTCATTCCGTTTGTAACACCTCGAAATACACATTTTAGACCCCCAAATCTTGATCAGCATAAAATACTATGTCGACTTAGCGATGTCCTTCCGTCTGCGGAAATCACTCTAGCTTCCGAACGAATTGAAGTAGATTGATAAAATTTTACTCAAATGTATATTATGTCTGGAGGACTTTTGGTATTGGAAATGGGCCATCTAGATCCACGTTTTGGTATAGCCACAATATAACGGTACCCCCGATATTCGAATTTTTGATGATTTTTGCGACAATATTTATCGGAATTGTTTCAAATTTGGTATTTGAAGTTCGAAATGGATACTGCAGCCTATGACAGAAAATTGTCTGTGCTGGTTCACGTCTTCGTATAGTCCCCATATAACGGTACCTCCGGATATTCCATTCTTTGTTGATTTTAGCGACATTATTCACCGAAATTCTTTCAAATTTCAATTCAGTTTGTAATGGATACTAAAGCCTACGAAAGAAAATTGTCTGTGCAGGACCACGTCTTCGTATAGCCCCCATATAACGGTACCTCCAGATATTCGGTACTTTTTTGATTTTAGTGACATTATTAACCGGAATTCTTTCAAATTTAGTATTTGATGTTCGTAGTGGATACTACAGCATATGATAAAAAATTGTCTGTGCAGGTTCTTCGTATAACCCCCATATAACGGTACCTGCCGATATTCGGTACTTTGTTGAATTTAGCGACATTATTAACCGGAATTTTTATAGGGCCCATATAATGGTACCTCCCGATATTGGTTATTTTGGTGATTTTAGCTACATTATTCGCCGATTTCTCATTTGAATATTGTAATAGCTTATGACAAAAGTTACCTACGCAGGACCATGTCGTCATATAGACCCTAATGTTACAGCTACATTCGGTATTTCTAAGATTTTAACAAAAATTTTAAAAGATTTTAAAATTCGTTCCAAATGGTGGAGGGTATTCAAAGTTCGGCCCGGCCGAACTTCCTGCATTTTTACTTGTTTAGTTTTGCGTTCTATTCAGAAGTTGCAGTCAGCTTCAAAGTCCGTTGGATTTTCATTCCGAAATTCGTCATGCAATTTGAAAGCTATTCTGGCCGACATTCCACCTAAGCATCGCCAGCGAGGGGACTTTCTTAAGTTAGACGAATTAAATAGTAGCACGATCAAAATGTTGTCTCATGATATCGTTTCCGATTGTTTGCAATTCCAAACTGAAATCAACAAATGTAACGCTTGTATTCTTTACAAAATCGTTGTCAGATGTTATTAATGACAATTACAAAAGCTAAGCAGCTAAGTTCGGCCTGGAACCTACAACTGAATGCCTTCTGCAGAATCGCAAATTCCACGCGTAGAACTACATTTGCCGTATGCATATGTTGATTGTACAAGCTTGAAAAATGTTTCAATCGGTTCTTAAAATTGCAAACCGCCTAGAAATTTTGTATGCAAATTAAAGGAAAACCGTTATGTTTTCTAAAAAAGGTTCCTATAGCGCTACAATTTCATACAAACTTTTGGGCGTTGAAAGATATAACATAAAATCTGATCTCTTCCAACAACAATCACATATAATGTAGGTACTCAACAATGAAGTAAACCGAATGTATCATAAATTAGGATATCTTGTGTGTCAACATTCAACTCCAACTTCTGAACCCTCATAGCTTTACTTTTTAACTACGCTTAATTTCAAACAATTTGAAAAAAGGAAAAATATATAGAATGATGGAAATAGCAAAATATCTTTAGTTTGTATCTTTGGCTGGTGACTTAAATTCAAAAGATATCTGTTTGCTTGTTATTATAGTTGTTCAATTACTCTGTGTGAAATTTTTTAATTTTTATTTTTTTCCTTTTTCCCTTTTAGTTACTTACAATTTAGCCATTGTTACAAGCGATAAAAATTCCTGCTTTAGAAGAGTTCTATGATAAATTGTGGTTTCAATCAAGCTTGATCATCGATTGAGTTCTAGCGAATTGCAATGTATCTGATATTTCTGTTGCAAGCTTCTAAATGCTCATATAATTCGAAAATGTCCAAAGTTTTTGAAGATGCGTTCTAATGCTCGCTCTTCCGAAATCAAACGTCAAGGTTTGCGACTCAATTGTTTTCCACAAACACATTCCGTGATGAATTGTCAAACTAGCATAGCTGTTACGCATTAAATAAGCTACACAATACTCTTCTAGACAAGACTCCACGCAATTCGTCTTTCGTACGGTAGCAGCGGAGTTGGGTCTGTACAAAATTATTTTTCTACCAATTCCTGTGGGTTGTTGCTAGGTACCGCAATAGTGCAAATTGTTCTTTATGGTGTGACATATTCGTTGTGCGCTCTTCGATTCTTTTATTGCAGAACGTTTGTCCAACAATGTGCTGAGAGCGATAATTCTTTCTATGTCAATATCAGAAATACGTGACTCTCTTCTGGTCAGTCTGTCTTTGGATGGACCTTGGCGGATCCTATATTTAAAAATTCATCCACAGTCATTGACAAAATTTCTAATTTCCGCAAAATCTCTTTGTATAACGAGATTTTGTAATTTTGGTAAGTGGAGAATATTCCAAGGAAGAACATCTTGTCCCCAGTCGATAAATTTTGCGAAGATTTTGTCAAGCCTACCATAACAAGAACATAGTTCGTTTACCTTTTAAGGAGACCAATGTTAATGGTGAAATGGTGCCATGCATTCGTTTCTTTTTTAATGACGACGTTGAGAAATTGTACAGGCACATTCTAATTTATCCAGTTCATGTTAAGATCATCGTTCAAATCCAAATGAGGAAATTCAAGTCTTTCAATTACAGACAGTGACATTCGGTGTTAATTTAGCACCTTATATGGCGATACGAGTATTACATCAGCTAGCTGATGATGTTCATTTGGAGCTTCCTATATATAGCAATTTTCTTCGAAATTTTATGTACATCGACGATATTGTAGCCGGAATTCCAGAAATAGAGTGAACCAAATTTTTTTACCCTCCACCATAGTATAGAGGGTATATTCAGTTTGTCATTCCGTTTGTAACACCTCGAAATATACATTTCACGTCTTCGTATAGCCCCCATATGACGGTACCTCCGGATATTCCATTCTTTGTTGATTTTAGCGACATCATTCACCGAAATTCTTTCAAATTTCAATTCAGTTCGTAATGGATACTAAAGCCTACGAAAGAAAATTGTCTGTGCTGGTTCACGTCTTCGTATAGCCCCAATATAACGGTACCTCCGGATATTCCATTCTTTGTTGATTTTAGCGACATTATTCACCGAAATTCTTTCAAATTTCAATTCAGTTCGTAATGGATACTAAAGCCTACGAAAGAAAATTGTCTGTGCAGGACCACGTCTTCGTATAGCCCCCATATAACGGTACCTCCAGATATTCGGTACTTTTTTGATTTTAGTGACATTATTAACCGGAATTCTTTCAAATTTAGTATTTGATGTTCGTAGTGGATACTACAGTATATGATAAAAAATTGTCTGTGCAGGTTCTTCGTATAACCCCCATATAACGGAACCTCCTGATATTCGATACTTTGTTGAATTTAGCGACATTATTAACCGGAATTTTTATAGGCCCCATATAATGGTACCTCCCGATATTGGGTATTTTGATGATTTTAGCTACATTATTCGCCGATTTCTCATTTGAATATTGTAATAGCTTATGACAAAAGTTACCTACGCAGGACCATGTCGTCATATAGACCCTAATGTTACAGCTACATTTGATATTTCTAAGATTTTAACAAAAATTTTAAAGGATTTTATTGTTTTTGAGAATTGCCAAATTCGTTCCAAATGGTGGAGGGTATTCAAAGTTCGGCCCGGCCGAACTTCCTGCATTTTTACTTGTTTAGTTTTGCGTTCTATTCAGAAGTTGCAGTCAGCTTCAAAGTCCGTAAAAATTCCTGCTTTAGAAGAGTTCTATGATAAATTGTGGTTTCAATCAAGCTTGATCATCGATTGAGTTCTAGCGAATTGCAATGTATCTGACTCTAAGTGGCCGAGATAAAGCAAAGATATTTCTGTTGCAAGCTTCTAAAGGCTCATATAATTCGAAAATGTCCAAAGTTTTTGAAGATGCGTTCTAATGCTCGCTCTTCCGAAATCAAACGTCAAGGTTTGCGACTCAATTGTTTTCCACAAACACATTCCGTGATGAATTGTCAAACTAGCATAGCTGTTACGCATTAAATAAGCGACACAATACTCTTCTAGACAAGAATCCACGCAATTCGTCTTTCGTACGGTAGCAGCGGAGTTGGGTCTGTACAAAATTATTTTTCTACCAATTCCTGTGGACATTATTAACCGGAATTTTTATAGGCCCCATATAATGGTACCTCCCGATATTGGGTATTTTGATGATTTTAGCTATATTATTCGCCGATTTCTCATTTGAATATTGTAATAGCTTATGACAAAAGTTACCTACGCAGGACCATGTCGTCATATAGACCCTAATGTTACAGCTACATTTGGTATTTCTAAGATTTTAACAAAAATTTTAAAGGATTTTATTTTTTTTGAGAATTGCCAAATTCGTTCCAAATGGTGGAGGGTATTCAAAGTTCGGCCCGGCCGAACTTCCTGCATTTTTACTTGTTTAGTTTTGCGTTCTATTCAGAAGTTGCAGTCAGCTTCAAAGTCCGTTGGATTTTCATTCCGAAATTCGTCATGCAATTTGAAAGCTATTCTGGCCGACATTCCACCTCAGATTCGCCAGCGCGAGGACTTTCTTAAGTTAGACGAATTAAATAGTAGCACGATCAAAATGTTGTCTCATGATATCATTTCCGATTGTTTGCAATTCCAAACTGAAATCAACAAATGTAACGCTTGTATTATTTATAAAATCGTTGTCAGATCTTATTAATGACAATTACAAAAGCTAAGCAACTAAGTTCGGCCTGGAACCTACAACTGAATGCCTTCTGCAGAATCGCAAATTCCACGCGTAGAACTACATTTGCCGTATGCATATGTTGATTGTACAAGCTTGAAAAATGTTTCAATCGGTTCTTAAAATTGCAAACCGCCTAGAAATTTTGTATGCAAATTAAAGGAAAACCGTTATGTTTTCCAAAAAAGGTTCCTATAGCGCTACAATTTCATACAAACTTTTGGGCGTTGAAAGATATAACATAAAATCTGATCTCTTCCAACAACAATCACATATAATGTAGGTACTCAACAATGAAGTAAACCGAATGTATCATAAATTAGGATATCTTGTGTGTCAACATTCAACTCCAACTTCTGAACCCTCATAGCTTTACTTTTTAACTACGCTTAATTTCAAACAATTTGAAAAAAGGAAAAATATATAGAATGATGGAAATAGCAAAATATCTTTAGTTTGTATCTTTGGCTGGTGACTTAAATTCAAAAGATACCTGTTTGCTTGTTATTATAGTTGTTCAATTACTCTGTGTGAAATTTTTTAATTTTTATTATTTTTCCTTTTTCCCTTTTAGTTACTTACAATTTAGCCATTGTTACAAGCGATAGAAATTCCTGCTTTAGAAGAGTTGTGTGATAAATTGTGGTTTCAATCAAGCTTGATCAACGATTGAGTTCTAGCGAATTGCAATGTATCTGACTCTAAGTGGCCGAGATAACGCAAAGATATTTCTGTTGCAAGCTTCTAATGCTCATATAATTCGAAAATGTCCAAAGTTTTTGAAGATGCGTTCTAATGCTCGCTCTTCCCAAATCAAACGTCAAGGTTTGCGACTCAATTGTTTTCCACAAACACATTCCGTGATGAATTGTCAAACTAGCATAGCTGTTACGCATTAAATAAGCGACACAATACTCTTCTAGACAAGAATCCACGCAATTCGTCTTTCGTACGGTAGCAGCGGAGTTGGGTCTGTACAAAATTATTTTTCTACCAATTCCTGTGGGTTGTTGCTAGGTACCGCAATAGTGCAAATTGTTCCTTATGGTGTGACATATTCGTTGTGCGCTCTTCGATTATTTTATTGCAGAACGTTTGTCAATAAAATTAAACTACTTTACGAGTTTTCAGATTTAGTGTACGTAAACAGTACAATTTCTTCATTCGCGATTTCGAATTAACAATTTCGTAATTCCTACAGGAATTCCGACTTCTTCGTTCAAAGACCGTCCGAACCTTTCGTTGATTCATGTGAGCTCATGTAGAAGTGCTCACAATTTGACCTTCTTTTTGGCAGCAATGTGCTGAGAGCGATAATTCTTTCTATGTCAATATCAGAAATACGTGACTCTCTTCTGGTCAGTCTGTCTTTGGATGGACCTTGGCGGATCCTATATTTAAAAATTCATCCACAGTCATTGACAAAATTTCTAATTTCCGCGAAATCTCTTTGTATAACGAGATTTTGTAATTTTGGTAAGTGGAGAATATTCCAAGGAAGAACATCTTGTCCCCAGTCGATAAATTTTGCGAAGATTTTGTCAAGCCTACCATAACAAGAACATAGTTCGTTTACCTTTTAAGGAGACCAATGTTAATGGTGAAATGGTGCCATGCATTCGTTTCTTTTTTAATGACGACGTTGAGAAATTGTACAGGCACATTCTAATTTATCCAGTTCATGTTAAGATCATCGTTCAAATCCAGATGAGGAAATTCAAGTCTTTCAATTACAGACAGTGACATTCGGTGTTAATTTAGCACCTTATATGGCGATACGAGTATTACATCAGCTAGTTGATGATGTTCATTTGGAGCTTCCTATATATACCAATTTTCTTCGAAATTTTGTGTACATCGACGATATTGTAGCCGGAATTCCAGAAATAGAGTGAACCAAATTTTTTTACCCTCCACCATAGTATAGAGGGTATATTCAGTTTGTCATTCCGTTTGTAACACCTCGAAATATACATTTCACGTCTTCGTATAGCCCCCATATGACGGTACCTCCGGATATTCCATTCTTTGTTGATTTTAGCGACATTATTCACCGAAATTCTTTCAAATTTCAATTCAGTTCGTAATGGATACTAAAGCCTACGAAAGAAAATTGTCTGTGCAGGACCACGTCTTCGTATAGCCCCCATATAACGGTACCTCCAGATATTCGGTACTTTTTTGATTTTAGTGACATTATTAACCGGAATTCTTTCAAATTTAGAATTTGATGTTCGTAGTGGATACTACAGCATATGATAAAAAATTGTCTGTGCAGGTTCTTCGTATAACCCCCATATAACGGTACCTCCCGATATTCGGTACTTTGTTGAATTTAGCGACATTATTAACCGAAATTTTTATAGGCCCCATATAATGGTACCTCCCGATATTGGGTATTTTGATGATTTTAGCTACATTATTCGCCGATTTCTCATTTGAATATTGTAATAGCTTATGACAAAAGTTACCTACGCAGGACCATGTCGTCATATAGACCCTAATGTTACAGCTACATTCGGTATTTCTAAGATTTTAACAAAAATTTTAAAGGATTTTATTGTTTTTGAGAATTGCCAAATTCGTTCCAAATGATGGAGGGTATTAAAAGTTCGGCCCGGCCGAACTTCCTGCTTTTTTACTTGTTTAGTTTTGCGTTCTATTCAGAAGTTGCAGTCAGCTTCAAAGTCCGTTGGATTTTCATTCCGAAATTCGTCATGCAATTTGAAAGCTATTCTGGCCGACATTCCACCTAAGCATCGCCAGCGAGAGGACTTTCTTAAGTTAGACGAATTAAATAGTAGCACGATCAAAATGTTGTCTCATGATATCGTTTCCGATTGTTTGCATTTCCAAACTGAAATCAACAAATGTAACGCTTGTATTCTTTACAAAATCGTTGTCAGAAGAAAGTAATGGCAGCGTCTCCGTGTCACTAAAATTTTCTGTTCGCGATGGAAAAATTAATATTTGCGTGAGCTACAGAAATACAATAAATGGGAAACATCCGACCAAGTTGTTTGTGTCTATAAATCAGTTGCGGTCATCGATTACAATCTTCCACCAATCGCGTGGCGTCTTGGACGCATCTCGAAATTTTGTCGTGGTTCATACGGATGTGTACGGATGTAGTCACCCAACGGCAAACTATAGCCTGGTTCATAACGAAACTCGTCATCATATCCACTCAAAACTAAAATTTTCATCCATTTTATTTTTAATCTATAAAAATCCGTTATAGTCGCTTCCTTTACGCTAAGTAGAGCAATATGTCTCCATCCAGTGCCAGATTAATCAATCGCGTCATTGCGAAGAAGCGTCGTTCATAAGTTTTTTGGTATGTCTAGAGAAGCATAAATGCATCTCAAACCAAGGATGCAAAAGATGCCATCGGCGCCACCGTACGCTACTCCATATTCAACAAGAGAAAAAAACTGATCGATGCTCCTGTTCTTTCGAGTTCTGAAGGTCGCAAAAAAGCCATCAAAGTCCAAAGGCTATTGCACACAAATGCTGTGATCTCTACTGCGAAAGAACACCGACATTTTGTGCCAGCCGCCGTCATACGCCTCACGGATGACACACCAAATCGTCAGCGAGGTGCGTTTTGGATTTAGGTGCATCTGTTAGCCGTATTTCTAAAAGGTTGGCGGACTCCTTGAAACTCACGACCAAGGTAGATCTAGATCTACCTTGCTCACGACTCTAACTATGGACTGGGAAAATGTACGTCTAGTCCTCATGATATCCCGATTTTACTCTGAGCGTTGGGTAGATCTCATGCTGAGAGTGGATAGTCGACTCCGGGCAAAGGATTACCCGAGGGGTTAAAAAAAATCAACTATAATTGCCGATTCTAAATTTTATGAACGTTCGCCCATAGATGTTATCCTTGGCGCTGATGTACACCAAACTTATATGGGATGAATCCATTACTCGGGCCGGTTTACCTACTGCTTTGAAGAAAATATTCGACTGTGCGATTGTTTTGGACCAGGGCAAGGCAGAGAGCCTCAAAAATTTTTTGTGATTGTATGTGTTTTGAATTAACAAAAATATTGCAAGTGTTTTTTTGCCTTCTGTACAGAGTGAGAAATAATTTGTTATATTTAAATTTTCAATTTAAAATTTTCTGTTTTCAAAACAACTTTGTTGGTAAAAATTAATATTTTGATTAGACAATTCGGAGATATATTTGCACAATTTTTTCAATTATGATTAATTTTAAAATAAAACAAGTAAAAGAGCTATAAGTTCGACCTGACAGAGCTTTGAATACCCTCCACCATCTGGAAAGAATTTGGCAATTTTCGAAAAAATAAAATCCGTTAAAATCTTAAAAATAACGAATGTTGCCGTTATATTAGAGTCAAAACGACGATGTGGACCTGCATAGGTAACTTTTGTCATAAACCATTACAATATTCAAATTTGAAACTTGAATAAAAGAAACGGTGAATAATGTAACTAAAATCATCAAAATACCGATTATCGGGAGGTACCGTTATATAGAGGCAATACCTAAACGTGGACCTACATGGCCCATTTTCAATACCAAAAGTCCTGACATAATATAGATTTGAGCAAAATTTAATTTATCTACTTCATTTCGTTCGGAAGCTAGAGCGATTTCCACAGACGGACGGACATCGTTAAATCGAAATAGAATTTTATATATATTTTGTGGGGTCTAAAATGTATATTTCGAGGTATTACAAACGGAACGTCAGACTTAATATACCCTACATATTACGGTGGAAGATATAAAAAATAATATAAATGTCCTTCAAAAATATATAAGTTAACATAATTTTGATGTTATTTGTGTTTAATAACCATCAAAGTTGACCCTTTAAAAAGTAATACCGATTACCACAGGTTGACATACAGACATATGCAAATAGTCGTAGAATTTTACCCTGATCAAAAACTCATATCCTGTGTTGGGTCCTAAAAGATTATTTCTATGAATCA
Organism: Musca domestica; assembly: GCF_030504385.1. Taxonomy (NCBI): domain Eukaryota; kingdom Metazoa; phylum Arthropoda; class Insecta; order Diptera; family Muscidae; genus Musca; species Musca domestica. Next base: position 1,377,838 of record NW_026712133.1, on the reverse strand, counting down.
CAAGCAGAATGACAAACATCACAACCTGTTATTTTTCCCAATATTGACCAAGAACGTATATATCATTTCATAGAAATCAAGGGATATGAAAATGTCTCTAACTTGGAAGGACAATAAATTTGTCGATCAATATGAAATGAATTTATATTCCTAACATGTGAATTCGTATACAAATTCTGTCAAATAGAATTCAATCGAAAAAGACAATCTTAACAGTTGTAATTTTTACAATTTCGGAAATATTTGTTTCAAATATGTAGTAAGGTATATTTATGTGTTCCAAGGGATACTCTTTGCCTAGCCTTGTTTTGGACCTTTTATTTATTCGCAGCTATCTGCATTATATGGATTTTATTGTTCAAAACTATATACAACTTAATTTAAATATGTAGTTTGAAAAATTTAGTTTATGTTGCTAGGTTTTGTCCCTTTAAAAAGTTTAGTATGTATTATATTTGATCGAAAAAATTTTAGTTGCATAGTTTGTTCTTGCTGTAACTATTATTAACCGCTATAGTATGTTGAGATCTTAGACATACTTTCATTGTTAGTTGTATCAATTTTCTATGTTTTCTATAAATAAGAACTCAAGCCTAATACAAACAAAAAAATACCCCTGGCAATTTTTACATTGAAAATGAAGTCTTATCGATATGACAATTGCTATGTTTTAAAAAGGAAATTGAAACTCTAAACGGCTTGCATGATTTAAGCTTCACAAAATAATTCTTTTGGAAATGAAGGGTTCCAAATGATAGAGTCCGTTACAGCAAAAGTTGATGAGATAGGAAAATCATCAAAATATGGTAAACAATTTTCGTGTTGTATAGTGTTACATTGAATAATAATGCCATTAAAAGAAATTACGATACCTTGACCAAAGAAATTGGTTCTTCTGTTGGCTGTTTCTCAGTCAGCAATGAAGCTTCCACCGGATACACAAATGATCGATTCAAAATATGCAAAAGATGAGAGGATTCCTTGCTTTCAACTTGATTTGCTGAAAAGAAATAAATAGTTTAATTAACATTCGGTAAATTTGTCTTAACTTTCATTGACCATAATTGTTTATATAAGCAATATTTTTTCAGTTCATTGTTTTATAAAAAAACTGTTGGATAAAAAACTGTTGTTGGCGAACTATTAATACCGTAAGGTAAAAAAAAACCTTTCAGAACAAAAGTATCGGAATTCAATGTTCGAGCTAGTTCATTTTAAACCGAAAAGGTATCGCTATATGGGATAAGTGAACGTTCTAATGAAATTGAAGTAAAATTAAGTTTAGAATAGAATAAATCTAAGCAATATTTATTTGCTAACCATAGTTCTTACTTGGAATTGTACCTTGACAAAAAAAAATAAATAAAATAAATGCAATAGCGCTCTGATTACAAAGCCTTTAATTCGTGTGGAAGAACGGGATACTATCAAGAATACTTTAACTGTCGCCCGAGACAAAAAAATATATAAAGATCTGCGAAAAAATGATTTTTTTGTCGAAATGATAGAGCAAATTTATCACAAACCTAACTCTTCAGCCATTGATCCTGAAATTGCTATAGCCTCGATGTCAAAAAACTAAGCGAATCGAACGAACTCTTTCCGACTGTGGAGATTCAATTAGGCACCGAGAATTTGAGCACATCTTTTAATAAGAGCGGAGCTAAGTTGCACGACTAATGATCCGATTCCATCCAATTCCTGTTTATTTTTCGTTCGTTTAATAACACAGAAGAAAAATATGGTACTAAATGAAAATGGACAATTTGCGTTCTTATTAATAAAGGGTAAAAAGCTAACACTCTAATGATTAGAGTCTAATCCAAGGCTAGGCAAAGAGTATCCCTTGGGATATCTGTGTGTTCACCAACACAATTGTAAAAAATACATTGTTTTGAATTTTCTGTCAAAATGGTTTTGGGAGAATATTTAGTTTTGTTCGAGCAGTCGATGAGGGAGGTGCTGTCGGATATTTTTATGAATACACCGTAAGAAATATTGGTGTACATAAATATATCTCATTACATATTTGAAACAAACATTTCCGAAATTGTAAAAATTACAACTTTTAAGATTTATCTTTTATGAATGATTTCTATTTGACAAAATTTGCATACGAGTTCACATGTTAGGAATATAAATACATTTAATATTGTTAGATACATTTATTGTCCTTCCAAATTAGTGGACATTTTCATATCCCTTGATTTCTCTGAAATGGTATGTACTTTCTTAGTCAATATTAGGAAAAATAGCAGGATGTGATGTTTGTCATTCTGTTTTTAATTAATTCATAGAAATAATATTTTAGACTCTACGCAGGATATGAGTTTCCGATCAGCATAAAATTCTACGACAATTTGCGTATGTCAGCCTGTGGTAATCGGTATTACTTTTTAAAGGGTCAACTTAGATGGTTAGGATGTTAAGTCCGAAATTATTAAACCATATAACATCAAAATTGTATTAAATTTCTGAAAATGTCAACTTATATATTTTTTTATTTTAAATGAATCATAATTGAAATAATTGTGCAAATATATCTCCGAATTGTCTGATAAAAATATTAATTTTAACCAATTATTTCTCACTCTGTAAAGAGAGACAAAAAACACTTGCAATATTTTGTTATTTCAAAACACATACAATCACAAAAAATTTTTGAGGCTCTCTGCCTTGCCCTGCTCTAATCTAAGAGTAATAGAAATTGCAATTCAAAATAAAAGATACGGAAAGTTTTAATTGAGAGTTTCGTTAATATCGCGTTAATTTAAAAACCCAAAAACCAGAAAAAGCTGACCGGTCTAATTTTATTGCTCATGTAGTGGAGATATCTTCTACCGATGCCGCGAATGAAGCTATAGTCGGTACTATATGAAATGATTGTTGATCGTATTGCATTATATGCAAAATTTTGGCAACCTACACCGCATTCTTCGAAAAACAGCTTACTACAACAGACAAAAGCAAGGATAGACGATCCTGTCCAAATCGCCTCAGAATTGTGCACTAAAAAATTGCAACTGGCTATTATTTGGAGTGTAACAATTGAATGACAATTTATTGCAATCAAATATTCTTTAAACATTTCGTCGTTCGAGGCGTTTCCTTCCTCAAATTGTACATTATGACCAGATTAAATATTCGATATGTAGTTTCTTTTAGAATATATCAAAACCCCCAAAAAATAAAATGATTGAAGATAATGAAAGCTAAAAATGGCGAAAATTGGGATTAAAACTTGGATTCAGGATATGATTCAATAATTTCAAGCGATAGGCATTATTGCAAATAAAATAAAATTCTGTGTTTAATTGGTAGATAATTCAACAACCTGCAAGACATACAACAAAGGCCTTTTCAAGTGTTAAGTTATTTATTCTGGGCATTAATATCTAAGTATTTCGTGTTGGCCCGGAAACCTGAACCACCACCACCAACAACACCACATATGACTGTTTTCTAAAAATCATGCAAAATCTTAACAGATGTAAATTGCTCAAAAAAAAAAAAGAAAACTCCTAGGAAATACCCAACATCATTTGAGATGTGATCATGTTTCTTCAAATCATACACAAATCTTACCTCTTAAACAAATAACATCAATCGTACCAGATACCAGCTCAAGTCCATAGTTGATCGTCAACCTCTTTTTAACCCATAATTGTAAATAAGTACCTCTGAACTGAATCGATATGAGTCTCAAATAAGTTTTTTATCAACCAAAATGCCCAACATTCTATGACAGCTTTTAGAACTGATTAGATTACCAACGAGGGCAATATTACGATTATATTCATGACTGTCAATCTTAATGGCTTTGGTTTTTAACGGATTCAATACCAAAGAATTTTCAAAACACCACTGTCTATCTGAACAAGGTAATTATTAATTCATGACTGCCAATCTTAATGGCTTTGGCAATATTACGATTATATTCCTACGGAACGCAAATTGATCATTGTATATGTTTCTTGATACATGATTAAGTATTTGCTCACACTCCTTAGCCATCACCGGGAGAATTGATTTAGGCCTGAGATAACCAGGGTCATGAACAACCTTCCCCTTTGTTATTGGAACGACACGAGCTTGCTTCCACAGACAATGAAAAACTGACGACAAATCCAAATCCAAAACAATATCACACACATATATGAACACTTATTTCAAAAAATTCACAGGTACATCAATCTCAACAAATTTTCTTTATTTTATTAAGTACAATAATAATTTCTGGAACAACTCTAGTTTAGTAAAACCTCTTCAATTTTTTCCAGAGGTAGGTATTTTTACCCTGATCCCTTGAAACTATTTTTTTCTTGGGGGACGGACCCGGGACCTCAGATTTTTGACCCGAAAGTCCGGGATCAAGACCCCGCCTTGACCCGGATCCACGATTGTCGATTGAAAGCTTATGGAAATGCCTATCCAACTAGTGGTCACATGATGGGGTAAGATGTTACGGTTCGGAAGTTATAGTCAAATTATCGATTTTTTGGACCCGGATTTTTTATAAAACCCCTAAAAAGTCCAAAAAATCCGCATAACCCGATTCTAACCAGTTCATTAAAACTAAGTTTTCAATAAAAAAAAGGTATATTTCGCGTAAGCATCAAATTCAGAAAACTTTGGTTCGTGTTAGCCGGTGTGGGACATGCCCAGAGGAGAAAATCTCAAGCCCCGGCCGAAGGCCGGCTATTTACAAAATGTGTCAAATTTAGAAAAGTAATTGGAGTAATTGGATCCGGGTCTAGTCGGGGTCTTGAACCCCGACTGAATACCCTCTCAACACGCCGTGTATCTATATACTGAAACCAAATCTCTTTGTTTTATTTATCTTTCTATTCATTTGCGGTCACGGTTTGTATTCCTGTAAGAAGATTTATTTCTCATCGGGAGAGAAACATTTGTCCCAGTTAAGCAGAATTCTTGCTGCGCTGAAATATTTGATTCAATAGAGCCGTATTTCTCATCAATTGTTTTCTTTTTTTCTGCTCACATGTTCAACTCATGGAATTTCACCATTACATACAGTACGCAACCTTCACACATCCATCATTGTTAATCTCGCCGTATAAAATAAACATGAACATGAAATGAAATCATTGTGTAAAATGAATGTACATGAAATCATTTTGTAAAAGTGAGCGAAAAAAGGAAAACAAAACGAAAGTCAAAATTTGTGAGTGCGTATTCGGAAAATAATTGTAATAAAAAGATATGTGCTGAACGCCCATCCATCTTATTCGCAACCCTCACAACCCACAATAACAACATATTGAAATCATAACCACTTGTCGCATACAAAAAAAAAAAAAAAAAAAAAAAAAAAAAAACAATAGGTGTGTCTGGTTACTTTTCCCGCAGGAATTGTCCAGCAAAATCTTTCTGAGAGAGTAAGGTAGTTTTATTCTCTTTTGCAAGGAAAATGCGAAAAGTAAACAGACGGTATTCCTGCAAAAGCTTGCAACTAATCAGCTGATTTGTCAAAACAAACAAATATGTACCCTATTATGAAAATAAAATGAAAGGAAGGACCACCAATTTTACAAGTTTTTTAAATAAAAAGGAAATTAGCAATTAAACAAAAATATGAGCAATAAAAGAAATATAGATTTTATGTGTTCCCCGGAGTCCTTTCAATTTGTTGCTAATGGCGTTTGTCTAAAAACCTTAGAAAATAGCCTTTTATTTTCTTATTACATATTAATATTTACGTTTTTTACATTCTGTAAAGTTTATCTCAAAAAACAATTAGTCTTGCCCATTCCAAAAAAAATATTTTCAAATTGAAAGCACAAAAAGAAATAAACAAGCAATAGAAAACATCTGATTGAATGTCGATGAATGTGAAGAAGAAGAGTTGCAAGTGATTGCAAGAAGAAATTTTTCCAGCAAGAATTTGCAAACTCTCACTGAAAGAACTGTCAAAATTTCTCTCTCCGACCGCTCTCTTTTGCAGAACTTTTGGGTTAACAGACGACTTCCAGTAACAATTTGTAACAATTGTTACCAATTTTAGGGTAACCAGACACACCTAATTTGTTAGTTCGATTCTTTGTTGCGAGATATCCCACTTACTGCCGCTGCTCTACTTGCTTTTATACCACCACAGGTACGTTGACTACGCTGTTGTGTAGCATTTCCGTTTGTCTATTTTAGTTATTATGCAGCACAGTGAATCGCGGATGAAAAAATAATAATTTATAAAAATAGAAAAGTAGTGTTTTTCTACATTTAAATAATTGTTTACTTTTGTTTATTGAATTTGGTTTCATTTTCCTCGATTTGGTATGTACCTTACATTTGGTCATATGATAACTTTAGAAACAAAATTTATTTATTTTTCTTGAAAAATGTATTGGCATCAGTGTGAACGCTGGAAATTTTCAAAAAGTATCATTTCTTGAAAATAGTGGCACATATCATTTTAAATGGTGGCACAGCAAGTGGCACAATTTATTTCACATTTTATTTAAGAAATAACAGTTTAGAACAAAACAACAAATTCATCTATATGTAATACTATATAGTAATAATATATGTATGTACATATTGCATATTTAACCAGTAAAGAAAGCCTTGAAGTCGGGCGGGGCCGACTTTATGATACCCTACACCACTTTGCTAATTTAGTAGCGCTCCGCATAACAATTAAAAGTTTTTATGGGAGTACTCAATCATACACGCTATGATTATAATTATAATTTAAAGTTCATAGGACTAAATATGCCGAAGCGTTTGTATCTTTTAAATTCGGACTTGTATTGCCCATTTGGTGCACAATTAGTTTGAAATCGGATAAAGATATATATGGGAGCTATATCCAAATCGGAACCGATCTCGATAAAATTTGGCAAAGATATTTCTGAAACAATACTGGGCAAGCAAAACCCCAAACTCAAAACGGATAACTGGCGTCTTGTCAGTTCAAACACTGAGGGAGGGGGCCTGGTCATCAAGGTATCTATGGATACGGATGGCCAGGAATACCTTCAAGCTCGTGGGGGAAAACTGCATTTCGGCACTGGATGGATCCGTTTCCGTCTAACGCCGTTGCATTAGGTGGAAGAAAACAGCAGCTACTTAGCATCATGCAGATTAATCTGCATCACTGCAAGCAGCTGCTGCAGAACTCCTCCTATCCCTCTCGAAAGCTGAAGTAGACATAGCTCTGGTTCAGGAACCCTATATATACAATAATAGGGTAACTGGACTAGGGAGTGGGCAGTACGTCTCTTACGCGGTCTCCAATGGTGATAAGGTAAGGACGTGTATTGTTGCCAAAAAGAGTTTAAAACTTAACTTCCTTAGCAACAACAGTGGAGGAGACGTTACGGTAGCGAGATTGGAGTCTAAATCCGGAAGGGTTCACATTTTCATATCTCTATATCTACCGTACGAGCGACCTGACCCACCTGGACATGACGTAGAGGAGCTGCTCGAAGATCTGGCTGACAAAGGGCATCTAATCATAGGTTGTGATGCCAACGCACACCACTTCCAATGGGGTAGCAACAATACCAACGTCAGAGGTGAGTCGATTTTTGATTTTATCTCAAAATATAATCTCAAAATTTGTAATAGGGGCAATGATGAAACATTCCAAATCAAAGACAGGGCAGAGGTCATTGACCTCACCCTAACTAACAGGGATGAATCCCTAATACAAGACTGGAAAGTCTCTCCTGAGTGCTCGTTTTCAGATCACCGGAAGATAGTTTTCAAAGTCTTAGTAGATGGTATTCCTCAAAAACCACATAGGAATCCAAGAAAGGCACATTGGGACAAATTTACGGAGCTGACTACACCCAGGCTTCACTGTTTCGACAACATGGTCTTAACCTCAACCCTCGATATAGACATAACGATAACGAGTGCTTTGATTGATTGCTATGAAAAAGTCTGTCCGCTAACCTACCCAGGGAAGAAATGTCAACCAGTTTGGTGGTCAAAGCATTTAGCCAACTTAAGGAGGGACAGTAGACGACTGTATAATAGGGCCAACAAGACCAAACTACGTACTGACTGGGATGCCTATAAGGCATCCTTTAACAAGTACAACAGTGATATCAAGAAGGCCAAGCGCACATCTTGGGTATGTTTCACGGAGTCTATTGAAAGTGTCAACGACGCCTCCAGATTTCGTAAAGTCCTTTCGAAGGATCCTAAATCCATAGGAAGTATAAAACGGACTGACGGCACATGGACTGACTCTGGACTAGATACTCTTAACCTGCTAGCCAACACACACTTCCCAGGCTGTATCGACGCTGCAAACAATCGGCAAACCGATCAAGTGCATCGTGATCGTACGGCTAGTGAACAAAACTTGGCTAACAGAATAGTAAGCATACCCAAAATCAAATGGGCAATAGATACATTCAAGCCTTTTAAATCTCCAGGACCAGACGGTATTATTCCCGCTATGATACAGCGTGTCTCAGCGTCATTATCCCCAATACTGGGGGAGATTTTCAAAGCTTGTCTGTGTCTATCCTACATTCCTGAAGCTTGGAGAGAAGTCACAGTTACTTATATCCCCAAAGCGGGGAAACCGAGTCACTCACTTCCCAAGGACTATAGACCAATAAGTCTCTTATCCTTTCTACTGAAAACTTTGGAAAGGCTGATAGACATAGAGATCAGATCTCTAGTACCCAAGACCGTCATCAGCAATGCTCAACATGCCTATATGAAAGGTAAGTCTGTTGAAACAGCGCAACACGATGTCGTAGGGTATATAGAGAAGAACATGAATGGTTCCTTATTCACCTTGGCTGCCTTCCCCGATATTGAGGGAGCCTTTCACAACGTCACGCTAGAATCCATTCATGATTCCTTATAAAAAACTTAAAATACCCCAACTCCTCATAGACTGGATTGATACCATGCTTAGCAGCAGAATTATCAACTCGAGCATTGGGGAAATATACGTCAGGAAATCGGTCACGACGGGCACTCCGCAAGGGGGTGTCCTATCACCATTACTCTGGCTTTTGGTCATCAGTAATATAATTATGGATCTAGAGGTAACAGGAACGAAAGTAGTCGCATACGCTGATGACGTCGTCCTGTTAATCGCCGGGAAATTAGTGCAAACAATCTCGGATCTAGTGCAAGGAGCTCTAGTCACCTTATCACGGTGGGCGCGTCGCAATGGACTAGGCGTGAACCCATCAAAGACAGAGCTCGTCCTTTTCACTAAAAGACGCAAATACACTACATTTACACCACCGAAACTAGATGGAGTCAGTTTAAACCTTTCGCTAGAAGCCAAATACCTTGGCACTATCATTGACCACCGACTAAGTTGGAAGAGGAACACCGAGGAACGAGCTAAGAGAGGCTTAATTGCACTCTATTCCTCCAAGAATTCTATAGGCAAGAGCTGGGGCCTCAAACCGCACATCATCAAATGGATGTATGAGTGAATCGTTCGCCCCATTCTAACCTATGGATCTATAGTATGGTGGCATTCTTTGAAGAAGTTAACTTATCTACGACATATTACCAAAGTTCAACGGGCCGCATCCGTATTAATAACGGGTGCCTTCAGGAGCACGCCTCAAGCAGCACTGGATACTCTACTGGGTCTAGGCCCACTGAATTTATATGTGGAGGAACAGGCATCCAGGAGTGCTCTTCGACTCAGAGAACTAGGTGAATGGCGCAGTCAACCCTTTGGACATTCTGCGATTCTAAGGCGTGTAAGGAATGTGGGAGAGACAGACTTTGCAAGTGACTATATTTCACCACGACTAAGCTTCTACCCACCTGACATACACATACCTGACAGAGACGCCTGGGCTCAAAACAACCCACCTTTCCGGGGCATAGCTTTCTATACCGACGGTTCAAAGATGGAGTGTGGAACGGGAGCTGGTGTCTTCTGTGATACTCTTAACGTTCGTGAATCCTACAAGCTTGGAAACAACTGTAGCGTTTTTCAGGCGGAAATCATTGCAGTCAAAAAGGCCATTGACCTGCTGGTCACGAGGAACATTGAAGTCAGTAGTCCGGTGACTATATATGTCGATAGTCAAGCGGCACTGAAGGCCTTGAGTTCCTTTACAATCAAGTCTAGGGCTGTTTTGAACTGCAGGGAAGCCTTGGAAAACACTGGGTTGTCCATCAAGCTTTGTTGGGTTCCTGGACATTTTAACATCCCAGGTAACGAGACTGCAGACGAACTGGCCAGATTAGGATCCGAATCAACTACAATTCAAGTAGACAACTCGGTAAAACCACCACTGTGCCATTTCCTGCAGGTTATTCACAAACACTACTCTGAGAAGATCCAACAAAAATGGCTGGATGAAATTGGTTGTACCATCCTCAAACGAATCTGGCCCACGCTCTCGGAGAAGAGAACAAGGTCGCTGATGTCATTGTCAAAACCTGATTTAAAACTCGTGGTGGGCATCATCACAGGTCACTGTAAGGTGAGGGCTATGACATCGAAATGGGACAGCGACGGCATTGACTACTGTAGGATCTGTCAAGAAGAAGAAGTAATCGAGACAATCGAACACTTACTCTGCCACTGTCCAGCACTCATTAATGTGAGGCATAGGCTAGTGGTAGAACTAGTGTCACATGACTTGTCGTCTTTTTCTAACACTGACCCAGTAGTAATACTTCAACTAGCCAGAAAACTGAAGTGGCTAAAGACGACACGGCAAACTCCTCAGCCGTAGATTCTCACTCTACTACACTATCCCTTATCTTCATCTTCTGTATCAATCACTTTTTCTTCTATCTCTCAAAACTCTTTTCTAGGATGAACACAATGGACCTATAGGTCTCCGAGTGGAGCGGTTGCCATATGGCAATCGCGCGTCCTTTAACCTAACCTAACCTATTTCTGAGCTGTATTTGATATATTTCCCTGCATATCGTTGTTACAGAGTGCATATTACGGCTGCGGAGGACAAAAATAACAAATCGGATGAACAATATATATGGGCTTAATTTGGCTGTATGTGCAAAATTCCATACTATTCGGGCCGATATTACACGTTTGGTGCACAATAAAAGGAAAATCGGACGAAGATATGTATGGGAGCTATATCTAAATATTGACCGATTATCTCCAATTTCAACAGAGTTCGTCCTTGGGCCAAACAAATGATTGCTGCAAAATTTCATCCGGATAGGGTAATAAATGCGAACTGTACATTGTTTTCAAAAATACATGGACAGACAGACGGACGGACATGCATAAATCGACTCAGAATGTGATTCTATGTAAAAAAGTGGATGGAACTATGCACAGCTGGGACCGTAGAAAGCTTTTCCAAGTAATTTCTCTACAACTTTCTCCGGGTACTCTCATAGCCCGTGTTGCTGTTAGAGATTTCCTTGAAGAATTGGTGCTTTCAGACACATCGGTGTATTGCGACTTTTTTTGCATAATTGCACTCTTTTGCTAGCTACGAAGCCAACCACAAAACCTGCTAGCATCCACTAGAGTGGACAAACTCCCAAAACCTTGTTAATAGACTGTTATTTATCCTTATATTAAAACTTATCCTTCTTGGTTTTTATACCCTCCACCAAAAAAGGTATGGAGGGTATATTAAGTTCGTCATTCCGTTTGTAACTCATCGAAATAATCATTTTAGACCCAACAAAGTATATATGTATTCTTGATCAGCGTAAAATTCTAAGACGATTTAGCCCTGTCCGTCCGTCTGTCCGTCTGTTGTAATCACGCTACAGTCTAAACGAATTAAGATAGGAAGCTAAAATTTTGCACAGATCTCTCTTTTGTCTGCAGGCAGGTCAAGTTCGAAGATGGGCTATATCGGTCCACGATATCGTATAGCCCCCATATAACGGTACCCCCCGATATTCGGTATTTTGATGATTTTACTCACATTTTTGAACGGAATTGTCTGAAAATCCACACAAGGAGTTCCTTGTGGGTACTTTATACCTCGGCAGAGAATTATTTATATAGGTCCACAATATCGTATAGCCCCCATGTAACGGTACCCCCTGATATTCGGTATTTTGATGATTTTACCCACATTTTTCAACGGAATGGTCACAAGGGGTTCTTTGTACACAAGGGGTTCTTTGTGAGCACTTTACCCACCGACAGAGAATTCTCTATATAGGTTAACGACAACGTATAGCTCCCATATAACCCCGCGATATTCGGTATTTTGATGATTTTAGCCACATTTTCCAATGGTATTGTCTGAAAATCCACACACGGAGTTCCTTGTGAGTACTTTACACGCAGACATAGATTTGTCTTTATAGGTCCACAATATCGTATATCCCCCCATATATCGGTACCTTCCTACATTAGATATTTTAAAGATTTTTAAAGAATTTTTATTGGATTTTATTTTTTTGAAAATTTTCTAATTCGTTCCAAATGGTGGAGGGTATTCAAAGTTCGGCCCGGCCGAACTTACTGCTTTTTTACTTGTTATTTATCTTTCTATCTTATGGACACGGCTTGTACACCTGAGAGAACATTAACTTCTCATACGGAGAGAAAAAATGTCCCTGCAGATCCGAATTCTTGCTGCGCTCAAACAACCACAATGAAGATCCGAATTCTTGCTGCGCTCAAACAACCACAATGAAATTTTTAGTTTATCGACTGTCTATGAAAAAAAAAAATAATTATTAAAAAAACAATATTTAGATCAGCTATGGGCAGCCTCGAACGAAAAAGTATAAACAAACCAACACGAACTCGCAATGAAAATAAGAATCAGTCGTCGATGAGACACCGACGAATGAAGACGTGTGTGGCTGCACGCATTGCTACCGTTGATGCACTTAGCGAAACAATAGTTTTATTTGCACTATTTTATTTCAGCTTAACTACATGCCAGAATGCTACAATCGTATTTTATGGTTAAAAATGCTTTTGATAATATTCAATGCATTTTATGTGGCAAAATAAAAAATATGACGTATTGAGACGTCATTTTAACAATTTTTTAGATGTAAATATTAATATTTTTATTAAGTGTTCCCTGCTTCAAAAGCCTTAAATCTTCATTTTTTTATTTAACTACTTTTGTATCGATTATTTGTAAATTAATCAGTGAATTGTTTTTTTTTACATTTAATTTAATTATTTGTTTATGTTTTTAGTTGAATTAAAATTAAATTTATATATTTGTATTTATACAAAACAAAACATTTCCCCCTATAATATGCTAGTACACTGTAATAATAATAATATCATTATGCATTAGTTGGCGCCAACAACTCATGAAATTTCTTTGAGTGGACGTTCACTCTCTCGCACCAATACACATTCATTGTTTGTTTTGAGCATCCCTGATTTAGATCTCTATGGCTGAGTAGAGGGTTTTATCGCAGCTGGTTATTTTGTTTATTTGCTGTTTACGTGCCTTATTACTACATATGAACAAACATTGGATTTAATATAAAGAAAAAAGTTACATTGAATGAATGTCTCCTTTTGAAATATACAATTTTTGGAACAATTTGCACTTTTTGCATTGTGGTGCTGTGGTTGTGATATTTTCTACAGATATACCAGCTGCCACAACCTAGAGTTCTTTGTAAAGCTTGCAACTGCTGGGTTCATACTGTTTGTGGAAACATTGAGAAGAACTTAAATGTATTGAAGTCAATTAAATCGTTCGTTTACATTTTGATTGCTAGTTACCAGACGCAGCTTAATTGTCTTCATTGTTTTGGATGCGTTCATGCATTGCTGAAATGAGGACTGACTTACGTTACATTGTTTGTGACGACAATGTGCAGCAGATTGAAGCTTCTACTGCTACGAAGTTTGTTGCGCTTGAACGTGAAGACAATGTCATGAATAAACGGATGAACAGGTCAAATATGCTCATGAGAGGTTTGCTTGAAGGTTTGGATAATTTGGAGTTGCCTGTTATGGCACTGGGATCATTGTATAACATAACTATAACCAGCCAAGGCATCAGTCATGTATCTTATAGTAATTGTAGGAAACAGATTCTTGTAAAATTAATCAAATATCTGTCAACTTTTGTTGTGTTTAGAAGAGTTTTTAATAATGTCAACAGTGACTAAAAATTTATATAAAACTCAGTTTGTAATTGTGTTGTTATTCAGAAATTTCATGAATTTTCGTAAATTTTTGAGTCACTCTACATGTGCATTGTGCTACACTTGTTTACTTAGTGATTCAAGTTAATATCATACTTTTAGGCATTTACGAAAATTTATAATATTATTCTTTTAATAATTTTATATCTGCCAAATCATATTTTAAGGCATATTACAATGGAGTGCATTTATAAATGTAACATAAGGAACCTATTTATTAATATAAATAAATGTAGATATACAAAACACTTGAATTGTGTAATCTTGGTCTACTTACAATTTTTTGCAATCTACAAAGAATATTTATTTTTGCTTACATTTATACATTTTCGATTTCATTAAAACTAGCATTATGTAAAATAAGCAATAAATTACTTCGGCTAATAACCCATGCAATGTGAAACCAATCGAGGTGTTTCTTAATTTAGGCTATTGGCCTGTATAAGGCAAACAATAATTATATTGGTCAGTTATATGCTGACATAGAAAAAAATTAAAATGATAAGAAAAGTAAAAAATATGTATGTAAAATATTTTCTTTTGAACATTCTGCCCCACGTTTAACGGGGAACGTTCAAGACACTGTCTGGTCAATTTCGTATGATGATGATACTGACGGGGTATATGTGTTGGGTTGATGTTTTTGGAAGTTTTGTAGTGGCGAAACTTGACTGTGATGTAATGGCTACTCCAATTCCAACACAAAGAGCTGGAAAGCTGATGGTATCATGGAGAATGGATGTCGATTTTATAAGTTGTGGAAGGCTTCCGATTTCAATAGTTTTTAGCTGCTGGTATAAGGTAACGAGCTCAGCAGTGTGTGTTTCATAGGTGCTGTTTAATGTTGTGTTGAACAAAACGAGCTTAGTGGATGAGATTATGGAATCCTCGATGGGCGTTGGCTGCTAGTATAGTTGATATTGAAATAAATCGACCGGATCGCAGCATGGGTACGGGAATTATGTTGAATAAATCATACTGCTGAAGATCCACTAATGGTAGCGAATCTCAAATATGATATGGTTTTTTAAAACCCTTCCCTTACTCCTCATTAATTTGAAGAAATCTGTCACTTTATCTTCACGAATGGGTAGAGTATGAGCTTTGATGGTTTGGAGCTCGATCAGCAATTGATGTGAGGTAAGTAGCAATGGACGTATACGATCATGATGAGCATCCGTTAAAACATCGATGATATTGGGTTCTATATGTTTTAACTTTGTTGAAAGTGGCATGAGCTGCCAAGTGAGGAAAATAATTGATTGTGTTGCCTTTGCAATATCTTCCTCCTTCTTCACCTTATTTGGCAGCAAGTTCATTTCTGCATGTTGGCGACGGTTCTTTGCCTCATATCTTCATCCTTTCTGATTATGTTGATTGTTGAATCAATAATAGATACCTGATTCCTTAGCAGCTCCAGCAGATGTTGCTTGTCTTCATTTACCTTCTCAATTGTGACAGTCATTTTTTCCGCATATACTGAGTCGAAGACACCAAATAACGAGTATACAAGGTTCCCCACTATGTTAAGAGCTCCTCGTCTGCTGCGCCTGGGAAATATGTTTAGTGTACTAGATTCCAACTCTTCTGTACTTGAATGAGATTTTCTGAAAGTATCTCACAGCTTCTATTCTGAACAGCTATCTTGCACAGCTCCTGAAGAGTTCTTATCCCTATAGAAAAATCATTCATATTTGCCGAAAAACGGGGAAAAATCATAACTAGTGATCAATTTCCATTCCGCTGCCACTAACTTTGTAACTCCAATTCCATCAAAGTAGATGCCGGGCTTATTCTCAAATTTTCGTATGTTGAATGACTGACACAAGCAGAGCGGTAGGAATAATAAAGCCACAAGCATTATCGATATTAGCCTGCTGCTTGACGTCTTGAAGCGCTTTGACGATTACCGAAGTGCTCATTTTTGCAATAAAGAGCTAATATGTTTATGGCTCTGTTAACTTTGCCGTTTTGTGTCTTTAGGTCCACTACACGAACGGCTCCATCGTTACCCTCTTATGTTCTGGTTTTTCTACCTAGGGGACAATGCATTACAGGCATGTTGTCTTCTTTAATGATGACCAATTCTATTCCTTCTATCTGGAAGAGTACTTAGGTACTCCGTAGACCAACGTCTCCAGAAATCTGCGATACTACCTTTCATCTGGAGTCAATGATGTTGACGATTGGTTCATTGATGGATCAACCTGTGCTGTTAAAGGCTGTCCCACAAGAAAATGACCAGGTGTTAATGGTACTAGATTATCTGCATCGTTAGAAATAGGAGTCAGCGGTCTGGAATTTAGGTTTCCCTCTATTTCGATAACAATTGTTTCCAACTCTTCGTGGGTTAAGGATGCACTACTTGTGGTACGAAGCAATAGTTCCTTCGCTGACACTGCAGCTTCCTATAAGCCACCACAATGTGGAGCTCTTGGTGGTATAACCTGGAAAGCAATGCCTTCTCTGGAGCTTGTCTCGGCTATTTCTTTTCCGCTATTCCCTCCAATTACTGTTCGATCCAATTCATCAAGCTGATTTTTGGCTCCACAAAAGTTTTTTGCCTTGTCTGAATATAAGGTTTGACATTTCCCTCTATGAGCGATATTTCTCTTCAACACGTCAATGAATGCGCCGGTTGGCAGGTCTGTAACTATTTCTAAATGCACAGCCTTTGTTGCGAAGCAGACAAACACAGCGATGTAAACCTTGTGTGGTTTTTTCCCTCGTATTTTGTAGTGGACCCATAACGACCCGCAATAGTCAACGCCGGACACAACAAAAGTCCTTGCAGGCGTGACTCTGTTAGGTAAGAGATTATCCATAATTTAATTATATAACTTCGGTTTTGCTGAGATACACCTCACGCAATTTTGCACAATCTTGCGTGACATAGCTTCCCCTCGATGACCCAATATTTCTGTTTTGAAGTTGCGAGTAGCAATTGTGAGCACACTGCTTATTTTCCAAATGGATCATGCCGAGGACGAGTTTGACAATTGGGTCGTTGTATGACAACAACATTGGGTGTTTTGTGTCGTATGCTAAGGTTGCCTCTTCCAACCTGCCACAACAGAGTTAAACTGTATATGGAACATGATTTGTCTAATGCTCCATGTTTCCTCAACCACTGTACTTCTTTTGCAAAATCCGATATCTTGATTGTCTTGACTATTGGTTGTGTTACTTGATTCAGCTCCATGGGGGTATATACTTCTGTCGAGCTTCCATGCTTGCGACCTTTTGTCCTTTCGGCAAATCGCAGGGCATAGCCGAAAATTCGTTGTAGTCGACTAAATGCATCCTTGTTGTTGATTCCATATATGATATCCTTTAACCCACTCTTTGACGTAATTTCTGACACTGTAGATATCGTCTTAAATTCAAGATCAGATCAATTTTCTCCATTCTTTGTGAAAGTTTTAGGCCAGATAGATTCATTTTCATGTAGAAATGTGGATCCATAAAACCACATCATACATCCTGACAGCCGATCCGGTTTCATGCCTCTGGGTATAAAATCTTCTGTGTTATTCTTTGTCCCTACATGTCGCCATTGATTGCTGAGCGATTGCATTGTGTATACTGCTCGCGGAGACTTGAATCCTTAGAGAAGCTACGCTCCAACGCAAAGAGTCTGAAGGCTGCAATATTTAAGGACTCGGATATGTTCACAGTACCATCTGAAAACGGTACTCGCACCAAAAAACGACCATTCTCCTTAAATGTTGTATTTTGATTGAAGTGGTTTTCACATTGTTCTTCAGCTGTTGTCAACTTCTGATCTTCACAAACCTCGTCTTTTTCCCAGAACTTCTTTAATAAGTCTTCCAGAGCACGTTCATCTTCTCCGAAAACTGGGCACTTTGCAGTTCCTGATTCTTCTGAATTCTTCCACTAGCAATCCACCCAAGCTTCGAGTTTTTCAATATTGAGAGCTCCTTGGACATTCGAATTTCTTGTGATAGAATAAGATTGAAGTAGAACTCTCCTCCAAGTATTACGTTAATTCTGGTTGTTTGATAAAAGTGGGGATCTGTTAGCTTGATATTTTCTGGAATTGGCCATGATGTAATGTCGATGTCAGCGCTTGGTTGCGGTGGCACTATATTTGGTAACACAATAGCTTCTAGACTCGTTCTGAATTTGCTGTGGTTTGCGGTTCTTGATCTTCTGCCAACGACTTCCATACTGAGATACGCTTAAATGGGTTCGATTCCCAACCTCTGCACTAGTCGCTGTGACATAAGATTCATCTGTAAGCCAGAATACAGAATTGCCTTAAGCTCATAGCTTCTTCCATTATTGGCCTAGATAGCAAGTTGCTACGAGTTCGTATGATTTGGCCCTATTAGCCGATGCCACTGTTGGAGGTCTCTGAGCTGACACCACTGCTGACTGGCTTTCAACTTGTGGCCTTATAGAAAAATGTAAAAGTGTATTGTGTTTTTGCTGACAGTTCTGCACTCTTCATTTGTACACGTTTTTTCTGATGATCATGCTTAAAGCAATTCAAACACATTTTGTTTCTAAAAACTTATTTCTGTCTTTCGGGCACTGTCATTGCCAAGAACTGCTTGCAGTAGTATAGGGTGATCACCGTTGCACATTTGACATCTACGGTTCGTTGTGGAAGCAACCGTCGCTGCCGGATTACTCTTCTGAATCCCCTTGACTGCTGCTAATGATTCGAAGCGGTTCCTGAAACATTTCGTGAAATGCTCCATCGTTTGGAGCTATTTGGTATCCACATTCGACTGCTCATACTACACCTGAGTAGTCTTGTCCATCCTCTTTGTTAGGATGTGGATTAAGAGTGGATTCTATTCTTTCGTTTTTACTCCAAGACGATCCTGTGGCAATAACGATTCATGAAGACTGCAATGAAAGTTCTTCACTGATCTGCTATCGACAGACATGTTGGACAGGTTTAACATTGTCTCAGGTATAGTTGATACTTGAACTCTCTTGTTGTCATATCTATCTTGGAGTGTTCTCCAAGCAATGTCGTAATTCGCCTCAGTTAACTCAAGGTGCCTTATGAACTTCGCGGCTTCCCCAGTCATGTTGGCCTTGAGATAACACATTTTTTCACTTGTGGCAAGGCCTGCCCCCCACCCCCCCTCATCGAAGTTCTCAAACATATTGAAATGGATGATTCTGGCTCTTGCATTTTTTTTTTTTGAAGGAGTAGTTTCTTCCTTTCACCAATAAGTGTTTCAAATTCCTTACCACTTGTTGAGGGAAATTTGAAATTTTTCAGTTAATTTGATCCTTATTATTTGATCACGTCGGGGTGAACAAAAAAATGTTTATTAATATAAATAAAGGTAGATAGATATACACAACACTTGAATTGTGTAATCTTGGTATGCTTACAATATCTTGCAATCTAAAGAGAATATTTATTTTTGCTTGCTATTTACACATTTTCGTTTTCATTAAAACTAGCATTATGTAAAATAAGCAATAAATTACTTCGGCTAATAACCCATGCAATGTGAAACCAATCGAGGTGTTTCTTAATTTAGGCTATTGGCCTGTATAAGCAAACAATAATTATATTGGTCAGTTATATGCTGACATAGAAAAAAATTAAAATGATAAGAAAAGTAAAAAATATGTATGTAAAATATTTTCTTTTGAACATTCTGCCCCACGTTTAACGGGGAACGTTCAAGACACTGTCTGGTCAATTTCGTATGATGATGATACTGACGGGGTATATGTGTTGGGTTGATGTTTTTGGAAGTTTTGTAGTGGCGAAACTTGACTGTGATGTAATGGCTACTCCAATTCCAACACAAAGAGCTGGAAAGCTGATGGTATCATGGAGAATGGATGTCGATTTTATAAGTTGTGGAAGGCTTCCGATTTCAATAGTTTTTAGCTGCTGGTATAAGGTAACGAGCTCAGCAGTGTGGGTTTCATAGGTGCTGTTTAATGTTGTGTTGAACAAAACGAGCTTAGTGGATGAGATTATGGAATCCTCGATGGGCGTTGGCTGCTAGTATAGTTGATATTGAAATAAATCGACCGGATCGCAGCATGGGTACGGGAATTATGTTGAATAAATCATACTGCTGAAGATCCACTAATGGTAGCGAATCTCAAATATGATATGGTTTTTTAAAACCCTTCCCTTACTCCTCATTAATTTGAAGAAATCTGTCACTTTATCTTCACGAATGGGTAGAGTATGAGCTTTGATGGTTTGGAGCTCGATCAGCAATTGATGTGAGGTAAGTAGCAATGGACGTATACGATCATGATGAGCATCCGTTAAAACATCGATGATATTGGGTTCTATATGTTTTAACTTTGTTGAAAGTGGCATGAGCTGCCAAGTGAGGAAAATAATTGATTGGGTTGCCTTTGCAATATCTTCCTCCTTCTTCACCTTATTTGGCAGCAAGTTCATTTCTGCATGTTGGCGACGGTTCTTTGCCTCATATCTTCATCCTTTCTGATTATGTTGATTGTTGAATCAATAATAGATACCTGATTCCTTAGCAGCTCCAGCAGATGTTGCTTGTCTTCATTTACCTTCTCAATTGTGACAGTCATTTTTTCCGCATATACTGAGTCCAAGACACCAAATAACGAGTATACAAGGTTCCCCACTATGTTAAGAGCTCCTCGTCTGCTGCGCCTGGGAAATATGTTTAGTGTACTAGATTCCAACTCTTCTGTACTTGAATGAGATTTTCTGAAAGTATCTCACAGCTTCTATTCTGAACAGCTATCTTGCACAGCTCCTAAAGAGTTCTTATCCCTATAGAAAAATCATTCATATTTGCCGAAAAAAATCATAACTAGTGATCAATTTCCATTCCGCTGCCACTAACTTTGTAACTCCAATTCCATCAAAGTAGATGCCGGGCTTATTCTCAAATTTTCGTATGTTGAATGACTGACACAAGCAGAGCGGTAGGAATAATAAAGCCACAAGCATTATCTATATTTTCCTGCTGCTTGACGTCTTGAAGCGCTTTGACGATTGCCGAAGTGTTCATTTTTGCAATAAGGAGCTAACATGTTTATGGCTCTGTTAACTTTGCCGTTTTGTGTCTTTAGGTCCACTACACGAACGGCTCCATCGTTACCCTCTTATGTTCTGGTTTTTCTACCTAGGGGACAATGCATTACAGGCATGTTGTCTTCTTTAATGATGACCAATTCTATTCCTTCTATCTGGAAGAGTACTTAGGTACTCCGTAGACCAACGTCTCCAGAAATCTGCGATACTACCTTTCATCTGGAGTCAATGATGTTGACGATTGGTTCATTGATGGATCAACCTGTGCTGTTAAAGGCTGTCCCACAAGAAAATGACCAGGTGTTAATGGTACTAGATTATCTGCATCGTTAGAAATAGGAGTCAGCGGTCTGGAATTTAGGATTCCCTCTATTTCGATAACAATTGTTTCCAACTCTTCGTGGGTTAAGGATGCACTACTTGTGGTACGAAGCAATAGTTCCTTCGCTGACACTGCAGCTTCCTATAAGCCACCAAAATGTGGAGCTCTTGTTGGTATAACCTGGAAAGCAATGCCTTCTCTGGAGCTTGTCTCGGCTATTTCTTTTCCGCTATTCCCTCCAAATACTGTTCGATCCAATTCATCAAGCTGATTTTTGGCTCCACAAAAGTTTTTGTCTGAATATAAGGTTTGACATTTCCCTCTATGAGCGATATTTCTCTTCAACACGTCAATGAATGCGCCGGTTGGCAGGTCTGTAACTATTTCTAAATGCACAGCCTTTGTTGCGAAGCAGACAAACACAGCGATGTAAACCTTGTGTGGTTTTTTCCCTCGTATTTTGTAGTGGACCCATAACGGCCCGCAATAGTCAACGCCGGACACAACAAAAGTCCTTGCAGGCGTGACTCTGTTAGGTAAGAGATTATCCATAATTTAATTGTATAACTTCGGTTTTGCTGAGATACACCTCACGCAATTTTGCACAATCTTGCGTGACATAGCTTTCCCCTCGATGACCCAATATTTCTGTTTTGAAGTTGCGAGTAGCAATTGTGAGCACACTGCTTATTTTCCAAATGGATCATGCCGAGGACGAGTTTGACAATTGGGTCGTTGTATGACAACAACATTGGGTGTTTTGTGTCGTATGCTAAGGTTGCCTCTTCCAACCTGCCACAACAGAGTTAAACTGTATATGGAACATGATTTGTCTAATGCTCCATGTTTCCTCAACCGCTGTACTTCTTTTGCAAAATCCGATATCTTGATTGTCTTGACTATTAGTTGTGTTACTTGATTCAGCTCCATGGGGGTATATACTTCTGTCGAGCTTCCATGCTTGCGACCTTTTGTCCTTTCGGCAAATCGCAGGGCATAGCCGAAAATTCGTTGTAGTCGACTAAATGCATCCTTGTTGTTGATTCCATATATGATATCCTTTAACCCACTCTTTGACGTAATTTCTGACACTGTAGATATCGTCTTAAATTCAAGATCAGATCAATTTTCTCCATTCTTTGTGAAAGTTTTAGGCCAGATAGATTCATTTTCATGTAGAAATGTGGATCCATAAAACCACATCATACATCCTGACAGCCGATCCGGTTTCATGCCTCTGGGTATAAAATCTTCTGTGTTATTCTTTGTCCCTACATGTCGCCATTGATTGCTGAGCGATTGCATTGTGTATACTGCTCGCGGAGACTTGAATCCTTAGAGAAGCTACGCTCCAACGCAAAGAGTCTGAAGGCTGCAATATTTAAGGACTCGGATATGTTCACAGTACCATCTGAAAACGGTACTCGCACCAAAAAACGACCATTCTCTTTAAATGTTGTATTTTGATTGAAGTGGTTTTCACATTGTTCTTCAGCTGTTGCCAACTTCTGATCTTCACAAACCTCGTCTTTTTCCCAGAACTTCTTTAATAAGTCTTCCAGAGCACGTTCATCTTCTCCGAAAACTGGGCACTTTGCAGTTCCTGATTCTTCTGAATTCTTCCACTAGCAATCCACCCAAGCTTCGAGTTCTTCAATATTGAGAGCTCCTTGGACATTCGAATTTCTTGTGATAGAATAAGATTGAAGTAGAACTCTCCTCCAAGTATTACGTTAATTCTGGTTGTTTGATAAAAGTGGGGATCTGTTAGCTTGATATTTTCTGGAATTGGCCATGATGTAATGTCGATGTCAGCGCTTGGTTGCGGTGGCACTATATTTGGTAACACAATAGCTTCTAGACTCGTTCTGAATTTGCTGTGGTTTGCGGTTCTTGATCTTCTGCCAACGACTTCCATACTGAGATACGCTTAAATGGGTTCGATTCCCAACCTCTGCACTAGTCGCTGTGACATAAGATTCATCTGTAAGCCAGAATACAGAATTGCCTTAAGCTCATAGCTTCTTCCATTATTGGCCTAGATAGCAAGTTGCTACGAGTACGTATGATTTGGCCCTATTAGCCGATGCCACTGTTGGAGGTCTCTGAGCTGACACCACTGCTGACTGGCTTTCAACTTGTGGCCTTATAGAAAAATGTAAAAGTGTATTGTGTTTTTGCTGACAGTTCTGCACTCTTCATTTGTACACGTTTTTTCTGATGATCATGCTTAAAGCAATTCAAACACATTTTGTTTCTAAAAACTTATTTCTGTCTTTCGGGCACTGTCATTGCCAAGAACTGCTTGCAGTAGTATAGGGTGATCACCGTTGCACATTTGACATCTACGGTTCGTTGTGGAAGCAACCGTCGCTGCCGGATTACTCTTCTGAATCCCCTTGACTGCTGCTAATGATTCGAAGCGGTTCCTGAAACATTTCCTGAAATGCTCCATCGTTTGGAGCTATTTGGTATCCACATTCGACTGCTCATACTACACCTGAGTAGTCTTGTCCATCCTCTTTGTTAGGATGTGGATTAAGAGTGGATTCTATTCTTTCGTTTTTACTCCAAGACGATCCTGTGGCAATAACGATTCATGAAGACTGCAATGAAAGTTCTTCACTGATCTGCTATCGACAGACATGTTAGACAGGTTTAACATTGTCTCAGGTATAGTTGATACTTGAACTCTCTTGTTGTCATATCTATCTTGGAGTGTTCTCCAAGCAATGTCGTAATTCGCCTCAGTTAACTCAAGGTGCCTTATGAACTTCGCGGCTTCCCCAGTCATGTTGGCCTTGAGATAACACATTTTTTCACTTGTGGCAAGGCCTGCCCCCCCCCCCCCCCCCCCCCCCTCATCGAAGTTCTCAAACATATTGAAATGGATGATTCTGGCTCTTGCATTTTTTTTTTGAAGGAGTAGTTTCTTCCTTTCACCAATAAGTGTTTCAAATTCCTTACCACTTGTTGGGGGAAATTTGAAATTTTTCAGTTAATTTGATCCTTATTATTTGATCACGTCGGGGTGAACAAAAAAATGTTTATTAATATAAATAAAGGTAGATAGATATACACAACACTTGAATTGTGTAATCTTGGTATGCTTACAATATCTTGCAATCTAAAGAGAATATTTATTTTTGCTTGCTATTTACACATTTTCGTTTTCATTAAAACTAGCATTATATGTAAAGTAAGCAATAAATTACTTCGGCTGATAACCCATGCAATGTGAAACCAATCGAGGTGTTTCTTTATTTAGGTTATTGGCCTGCAGAAGGCAAACAGTAGTTATATAGGTCAGTAATATACTGACATAGAATAAAATTATAAAATAATAACAAAAGTTAAATATATATATGTAAAATATGTTCTTTTAAACAAAAGTTAAACAAAAGAGTATAGACCTACTGGTTATGTGATAAACATGGTCATTTAAAGTGTGAAGGATTTAATGTTAGACAATTTGACCTATTAACAGATCATAAAAATGGGCTTCGTAGAGCATGCATCAATTGTAGGTCTCTATTCAAAAAGTCTAAAATTGAAACAGCTGCCATGAAGAAGGACTTTAAAGCAGTTTGTTTCTTGTAATAATATGTTCAATATTGCTCATATAAAGTCAAATCTATTTTATCGGGATTTTGTTTTTTCTTGGGCTTGAATTTTCTTGGTATATTTGAATAGTGCAATGATCGTCGGTACTCTAGGATGGTGGAGTATATATATATATATATATATATATATATATATATATATATATATATATATATATATATATATATATATATATATATATATATATATATATATATATTTTTTTTTTTTTTTTTTTCGTTGCTTGATTTTATGCTGATAAATGTCTGATAGTTGTCAACATGTTGTTGTTGAGTATCAACATTACTCTTGTATTAACTGACCTGTTTTGTTCGTATCTATCAGCCTTTAATATTGATATTGTTAATAAAACTCAGACCTAGTGGGATTCAGTTCAAACACATAAATTTGAATTGACACTAAATTTCTTAAAAATCTCCTTGCAAGCACATGAACTTGAAGGAAAGGCGATGTTTAGAAATTAAACACAAATTGGTTCTGGTCTCTTTTTATTATTTTTATTTTTTTTTAAACAAATAATTTCTTAGAATAATTGATGAATTGCATAAAGTAAAACTAGGTCAAATATTATTCATACAAAAGTGACGAAACAAGATTGTTAAATATTACAAATAGTCAATGAACCTAAATAAATATATGTCACATTAACGTTAAAATGATTTACTGATACGTTAATAAATGAGTTACATACAAGTGCTGTATTAACAATTTAAACAATTATAATTAAACTGTACATATGTCAGAACTAAAATAGAACTTAAATCTAAATATGTATGTATGTTTTAACATTCTCCGCCGCGTTGACAGTGCTCAAGTAGTAAATATAGCAGATACGGAACCATTTGTCGCTGATTAGTGAGTTGAGCTGGTTTGTTTAACGTTTTATACATTCTAAAACTCCAAGCAGAATAATAATGCAGCAACATAAAGAGGTGTAGCTAACGGCAGACTGGTGGATTGGATAAGTTGTGACAAGAGTTGATTCATTCAACTACCGTTGTATATTATCCAATACTTCCAGATTAACCTTGTAAAGAGTAGTTTTCGTGCGCACTAAAATCTTTTCTATTTCCTCTGGTGGACTTATAGAATTGATGTTTTTAATCTCACATAAGAAGTGTGTATGCTATTTGAGGCTTCAAAATTTCCTTTGGTTTAAGGCATCTTGATATGTCCTCAGGTTGAAAAAGAATGTACTCGTCTCTGTGGACATCTGTAGTCAAGTATGGCATTTCTGGCTTAATGGCGATTATAGTGCCATTCCTTATTGTTGGAACTGGCACTACCTTGAATAGTTCAAAGAACTGTTGATTGACTAAGGGTATCTTGATCCCAAAGATGACTTCATGTTTTGTCACTGCACCCTTGACGTTCATAAGTTTATAGAGCTCAATCAAGTTCTCATCGTCCGATGGTAAAGCATGCGAAATTGGAAGATTAGCCTTGATAACGTTAATTTCTTCTCTCAATTGATGAGGAGACAGTAAAAGTGAGCTTATGTTGCCATGTTTTATGACATTAATAGTCAACTATTGAAGTTTGAGATTTCAACAGACTTGCTATGTGCTCGTGCTCGATTCTTGCATTGCTGATAGTTTTAGACAAATCTTCCGCATAATCTGCATCAAGGACACCAAAAAGTGAACTCGCAATATAGCCAACTGTGATGAATGGAGATCTTTTAAACCGTCTGTTGGTAAATAATTCCTTTTCCTGTACTAGTTATTTTTTGTTTGAGATTGCTCACGAACATGTCACACATCTCGTGTTGCTGAATTACAGTACACATCTGCTGCAGCGATTGTAAACCGCGACTTTATTTGCGATGCAAAAGGCGTTAAAACGTGATACACCAACATTTTCCATTCTGCCGTGTTAAGTTTCACTCTTCCAAAGCCTTCAAAGTATAATCCCGGATCATTGTGAAATTGCGTTATTTACAGCATGTCGCATAGGACAACAGTTATTAAAGCAAGTCTAATAATACTGATAGCATTATCGGGCTATTTGCGATCTTCATTCTTTTCCTCGCAATGGTATCTTTCCCATTTTCCTCTTGTCTTGATAAACCGATGTCAACCTGCGTTGGAAACAGTGGAGCCAGCCTTTGAATGGCCCGTTTGTATACTCTAGTTGATGTTTTCACAGCACCAACTCGTACAGCTCCATCGCATTAAGAATTCTTCCCGATGGCCGCTTCATTGGCGGTAAATTATCTTCCTCCCTTCAAGACAATCGGGATCGTTTGACAACGGCGTGAGCGGCCGGGAATTTAGGATTGCTTCTATCTCAATTATGATCGTTTCCAATTCCTCAAGCATTAGGCTGTCTGTCATTATTTGTTGATACAGGTGTTGCTCTGGTGCACCTTATTCATTTTTGAATCGTTGATATTGCAGTTATTTTCCCTTTGATTGGAAAAAATCCTTGCCTTATTGTGTTTAACAGCGCTTAAGGTCCACAATGTTTGCTTTCTTCATGAATCGTCGTAAAAAGCTATTTCACTAGTGGACCGATATATGAAATTATTATTGGATGTTTTGCCTCCGGTTGAAGCATAGAATGTTCCAATCTTCCTTCTAGGCGAAGGATACTATGCTATGTTTGCTCATTTGCTTCTCAGCTTTCATCTCTTTAATTTACGTTGCGAATTCTGCCGATTGTATAGCATGAATAATTAACCGGAGGGAGTCATCTAATTCCTCGTTTTAAGGGCTATACATCTGGGCCGCTGGGACATTTGCATCCGCGCGTTTCTTGTGAATCTGAGGACGTATGACACAATCCTTTGTAATCTCCTGAAGGAATTTTTGAGATCGATTCCATCTCGATCGATTCCATAAAGTGGATGTCAGAGGTTACTATTGCAGTCGTAGCGGCAACCTTCAGCTCCACGTTATTTGTAATAGAATTTTGAGGAGGACATTTATCAGGGCATAATTCCTCCTTTCCGTGAAGAAAAACTGGACCATGAAACCATAATCGGCTCTTATATAGGTCTACTGGTTGCAGACCTCAAGAAAGCATGTCGGTAGGATTATCCTTTGACGAAACGTGCTTTCACTGTTCTGGTAATGACAATGTTTGAATGACTGACACCCAATATAAGGTTGACTGGGATTTTATTCAGGCAAGAACAATTTCCGAGTCGGTCCATAGAAACTTTGAAGCTTTAAGTCAATCCTTACTCTATTACCCAGTTCAGCTGCTACCACTGCGGCACATAGCTCTTGTCGAGGAAGTCTTTGCTATTTCAACGAAGCAACTCTGGATTTAGCGCAGATCAGGCGTACAGCTACGCGACCATCCTTTGTAACAAAGCGAATGTATACAGCAACCCCCAACGCTTTGCCCGACGCATCGGCAAATACATGTAATTGCACTTTTGCCGGAATCTGCCCACCGAATACATGTCGTGGTATTTTGAAATTGTTGAGACCTTCTAACTCGCTACGAAATGTTTTCCAAGTAGCACAAAGTTTTTCGGGTAATGGTTCATATCATGCTAATGCAAGTTGCCACAGCTGGTGGATAAACATCTTTGCTTTCACAACAATTGGTACAAGCAGACCAAGTGGATCGCTAGCTCAGACGTAACACATCGTTTCGTTATTACTTGACAATGATCAATATTTGTCTTTACGCAAAATTGGTCGGCCTGAGGCATCTATAGTCCCAAAGTCTTTATCATTTAGCTTTCTTCAAAATCTAGATTGACTTCTCGATCGCTATATGGTATATCCTTCGGCTATTTTTGACGACAAGTTTCTCAAGTTGAAGCCGTACTTCTTCAAAATCAGTTGTGAAGACAATCTTTGGTAATCGGAACCGTAGAAGGGTAGAGAACAGCCCGCTTTGTACAGTTGGTCCTGTGTATATAAAGTCATTTAACGAATGACCCGATGACGTTTTTGTGGATTTATCAAATACCACTTTTAATTTTGTTGTGTGACTTTGATAGAAGCGGTTGATGAGGTTCATGTTGGCTGGTTCAGAATACGTTCTACCAACGTTGAGACAAAATCGCGTTTGTTATTGTACAGTTCTTGGAGCAACATCCATGCAGTTGCGTAGTTGTCTTCTGTCAAGGCTAAATGGCTTGTGAGTTTTCCAGCTTCGCCCGACAAATATATTTTAAGTACATCTTTTGGACATTAGGAAGATGCTGCTTGTCCACCATCTCCAGAAATAGTTCATAGAACTGACGTCACTTCAAACAATCCCCATTGAATTGAGGGATTGTTACTTTTGGTAGTGGAAGTGAGCTGTGTGCTCAGTTCTCAATTGAGGTGTGCTTGTTACATTACCACCGCATTTCTCTTTCAGGACTGCCAGTCTTATCAAATAGCTTTGAAGCGCATCATCGTAGTTATCTTGATTCAGCCCGATTGTCGAAGGATCCTAGACCTGTTGCCAAATTTCGTCGTACAGGCCTGTAATTTGACTCCACAGACCTTTAATCAACGCTTCTTTTAACACATAGACTTGATTAGACTGTCCCGCTTCTATAATTTCCAAACTCTGCAGAAGGTCACCGAGGGCTGTCATTCTCGCTCTTACCCTTCGGGCCAGGCCCTCAACATGGGCAGACGCAGGTTCCCCAACCTAGGCCGATGCTTGGGCCTCTGAATGATTTTCTGGCGATCTTGCCTTTGCGGGTTTATCTAGATTGACCTTGGCAGACTTCAACTTCTCCAACTCCGCCTTTATATAGTCAACTGTTGCATTAAACTTTTCTCCTATGGCCTGGTGCAGATTCTCCGCTATATACGGATCATCCTCTGCCAATGATGGATCCTTGCGGATCTGGTTTTCCGCTGTTTCAACGTCTGCCAAAGCTGCTCTAGCTCCTTACGCTTGCCAATGTAGAGTTCCTCTGTTCTTCTCTCAAGCGGATCCTTCTTAATTGTCGCTATGAATTTTTCGAAATTACTGCCCCTTACTTCTTGTTGGGCGATGAGCTATCGATGAGCTTACTTACATAGCTTACTTGCCAAATGAAAACTCCTCTTTTTTTTGTTAAACATGCTAGAAAATGCGTCTTGTGCCACGTCTTCTAATTTCTTTGGTGATTAGGATTGCATCCTTGTTGATGTAAAGCTCATTTTTTTGCTTTAACAATTACCAGAATACGTGTCGTGCCACGTCTGGTAATTTCTCCGATTCGTTGATTTGTATTGTTGATGAATGTTGGTCTGTGTTGTATACTGGGTTGCGTGTAGACTTAGAAAGGATCTGTGTTGTATCCAAGGGATGAGTAACGAATCAGGATGTATGTACGTCAGTAAGGATATGCGGTCGCGAGGATTTGAATCGAAGTAACGTGACACGTTATACATAAACCGAAACTAAAGAAACGTTCGGGGTCACCAAGAAATGTTCATAAACCTGGGACTTAGTTGGATTCAGTTCAAACATAAAAATTTTAACTTACACTTATAGTCCTTAAAAATTTCCTTGCAAGCACATAAACTTGAAGGAAAGACGATGTTTAGAAATTAAACACAAATTGGTTCTGCTCTCTTTTTATTATGTTCATTCTTTTATGCAAATAATTTCGTATCATAATTGATGAATTGCATGAAGTAAAACTAGGTCAAATATTATTCATACAAAAGTAAAGAAATTAAATTGTTAAATATTGCAAATAGTCAATGAACCTAAGTAAATATATGTCACATTAACGATAATATGATTTACTGATACGTACACAACATACAAATGCTGAATTAACAATTGGAACAACTAGAATAAGACTGTACACATGTCACAACCAAAATACAACTTAAATATAAATATGTATGAATGTTGTTGACGTTGACGTTAAATTTTCTCGTGAACATAGAAAATATTACTCTGTGAAATTTAATAGGATGAGTTCAACAGTTTTGTGTCGCTTTTTTTGGGCCTCAGGATGTATTAGTGGTGATGATGTGATTCTTGACATTGATGATCTGCACTATTCTTTTCAATATAGGGATTCACATATGCGTAATATTGAATATTGATTGATTTACAAAACACGCAGCGATGGGGGTTATTTCAGTTGTGTTCGTCTGAAAGAAATTAGGCTTAACTCTAGTTTAATAAAAACTCTTCAATTTTTTCGAAATTTTTTCCAGTGGTAGGTATTTTTACCTTGATCCCGGGAAACTATTTTTTTCTTGGGGGACGTACCTGGGACCCCAGATTTTTGACCCAAAAGTCCGGGCTCAAGACCCCGACTAGACCCGGATCCAATAACTCGATATAGGCAATATAGATATCGTTGGAAAGCTTACCTTAAATACCTATCCAACAAACCCTTTTTTATTGAAAACATCATTTTAATGAACTGGTTAGAATCGGTTTATGCGGATGGAAAGACCCATATCTCTGGACCCGAAAAAGGTATTAGCACAAATTGTAGCATTTTGGAAAGGTAAAAGTGTCAGCTATAATTTGGAAACAATTTTGTTGACCCCCATAATGGGCCCTTTTTTGACTTTTTGGGGGTTTTATAAAAAATTCTGGTCCAAAAAATCGATATTTTGACTATAACTTCCGAACCGTAACATCTTACCCCATCATGTGACCACTTGTTGGATAGGTATTTCCATAAGCTCAATCAATATCGGGTAAGTGGATCCGGGTCCAGGCGGGGTCTTGATCCCGGACTTTCGGGTCAATCTGGGTCCCGGGTCCGTCCCCCAAGAAAAAAATAGTTTCCCGGGATCAGGGTAAAAATACCTACCTCTGGAAAAAATTTCGAAAAAATCGAAGAGTTTTTACTAAACTAGAGTTGTTCCCATGATTTTACCAAATAATTAATTCTTAGCTGAAAAAAATCACAATATATGAAAATTGTTATTGGAAAGAAAAAATTGTGTACGAATTCTAGCTGGACAAATTTCTTCCTGCAATCACTTTACCTTCCGCTGATTTTAAAACTTCTTAATTTAAGAATTCGCCAGTCCGTCATGAAGGTTTCCCAGTACTTAATTTTTGGAGTTGGATTCCCATACGAAGCGGCGTATGTGAAAGGTTGGTAATCTGTGAAGATGTTAAGCTTCTTCTCACATATAATTCACAGAAGCTCCTTTTGGTTGTTGCGTTAAAAGATAGCGCTCACACGGTAAGTGTTAGTGATGTAAGGTCAAACGGTGTTTTGTAGTCAGGATAAATCTATATAACACCCTCTTAGATATATTATTTCTTAATTTGAGGAATCCATATAAATGATAAGCGTCTTAAATGTGAAAGTCAGTAAAAGGTTTGCCATTTAAGAGAAAAATGATCTAATACGATCGTAAACAGCTGTGAAAAAAGTGTGCGAGGCATCAACATGTGACTTCTTTTCAGGCGTCGGAAGTAATTTATTCAACTTTAGATTTAAAATATACATTTTTCAATAGAGACTCTCATGTTTGTTTCTAGAATGTTCTCAATAACACAGTCGAATTGCTTTTCAAGATCATTATTGTTTCCGAAAAAAAACATATCGTTGTTGACGTGAACATGACATGATCTTCCTATGTCCTTTCCGTGCGAAAAAGATTAATCGCTAAAACATACCTGAGGCGTTTTCTAACCTAAATGACATATTTTTCTTTTAACCAATTTGCATTTGATGGAACCCGGATTGAAAATCTAATGCGAGCAGGTACTTTACGTTACATTCGAGACCGAATATTTATCATTAAGCTTCCGAAAACCCATAACTAAACATTTTTTTCGGTTGCCTAAATCAGCAACACTTTTTTTCAACTACCCTTACTGAGCTAATAGAAATCGAAATTTTTTTTTTTAACAATTTTGAACATCTATCCCAACTGCAAAATTCGCGTGTTTACATTCGGAAAAATCAAATATTTTCAAACCCCTAATTCCAAAAATGATTCATTTATATATAAATGCTTGGACGGATTCTTTTTTGGACATGTAAGCCTACAATTGCGACGAATGCGCTCAGCGGTTTTAAAATACCGAATAGGTAATAGATGTATCAATTTAAGGAGTTTTTTGAGTTGCAAATGAAAGAAATGAAAACAAAATTCAAATGAATTAGACTTTTTCAAAAGCAGCCGTGGACTGTATGTTTTCTTGAATTTGTTCGTTGAACAATTATTAATTACATTGTTTGTAGGTTTTGATGTTTTTCGGTCTTAAAAGAACCGAGTTGTAACGAATTGAAAGGCTAAGATGTCAGAAAACTGCGCTTAAAAAGGTATTCGTTATATTTTGTTTCTTCTTGTCTACAAAATAATCAAACACGTTTTTCAAAAGAAGTAGACAAAATTTAACGCTTGTGTGAAGAGCCCGTAGAGAAAGATGTGCATGCAACAAGATTAGGCATTAACGTTAAATCATTTACATCGAGCTGTGTTTAGATATGTTTTTGTACACAGGTTTTTTCATTTATTTATTTATTTATTGTTAATTTTTTCATAAAAGTTATTTGCTCCAGAAGCGGGATCATATTGTCGATAGAGGAGAAGATTACTCCTCTCATTATATGTCACATGGCCCCAGTGTACCTCATCCAAATATGGTGATGAGAACCCATGGAAAACCAGACCTTGAATAAGTTTACGGAAGATTAAACTATATACTGTGCACGGGTCTATGAGAGCTCTGACAGGTATCCGAAGACCATTTTAAAAATTATGAAGTTTGTTATACTTTTTATAATAAACTTTATTAAGCATTTATTTGTAATCAAGTTGATTACTTAAAAGTGAGTTGACAACTCTTATAATATTCTTGCAGAGATAAAACGCGATGTTTATTTATTTTTTATGAAAGTTTTATTCATTAGAGAACGTACTTGAAAAATAAGTATTCAACAAAAAATGCAAACGTATATGATTGAAACAATATTAAAATTACTGAGTTATTTAACCAAATGAAATATGCAAAGTGTTACAGCATGGTTTGCCCGTTAACTCTTGGGTTTCTATTGGAAGAATCAATGCCTTTTAATTGGAGTTTTTGTAGGATTGCACTCTTTCATTGAGAATTTTTCAAGAATCTTTTCAATGAGATTTTTTTGATTCAGTTTCATTGTGCATTATGATAGAATATGATAAAAATTCAATCTTAGTTCCCAAGTAATATTGTAGGGATCCACAATCGTACATTTTGAATGATGCACATAGATCGGATTTTACCTTCTCTATTGCTTTAAAATCAATTTTGATTTCTTTTCTTTGAAACATTGTATAAAGACACGCATAAAGATTTCTTAAAAACAAGTTGGAGCACCAAATCGTTAAATTTTTCGTTCCGCCATCTTGGGCTTTGTTTAAGTCCAAAAAGCGACTTTTGTAGCTTGCATACTTGATTTTTAGGAGCGTTAAGTCCGTCAGGAGCTTCCATGTAAATATCTTATTTTAAATCCCCGTAAAGAAATGCAGCTTTTACATCAGGCTGGTGCAAATGTAAATGTATCTTAACGCTCACTGCTAACATATAAAATAAATAGGTAAATAGGTCTCTTAATAGGCAATTCCTGAATCTGTTGTTTCTTGTAAACCATTACCATATACAAATTCGAAAGTTGAAATAAACGGTGAATAATGTAGCTAAAATCAACAAAGTACCGAATATCGGGAGGTACCATTATATGGGGGCTACATGAAAACGTGGACTTACATGACCTATTTACGAACTTAACCTGCCTACTAGCCAAATAAACATGTGTGCAAAGTTTTAGCGTTCTATCTCAATTCGTTAGAAAGATATCGTGATTACAACAGACAGACAAACAAACGTACATCGCTAAATCGCTTAGAATCTTACGCTGATCAAGAATATATATACTTTGTTGGTTTTGACATTAGTATTTCGAGGAGTTACAAACGGAATAACAAAGTTAATATACCCTCCATAGTATGGTGGAGGGTATAAAATAACTGAGTTATTTAAAAAATTGAAGTGTTTAGACTGTCACTACTATAACTAAAAACTACTCTTAATAACTAGTCACACATCGCTTTGCTGTGTCGTAATGTTCTGCGGCAATGCTGCATCTATTCTCTCGATTTGTCTGCTTTTTCTGTTGCATCAACAACTCGTGTGTGAACATCTAGAGTTGGATATTGTTTTTCGTTGACAATTATGCTTGCATAGCAGCTCGTGTGGTGTTTCGATGCTTGGCTATGCACGGTATGGTAGCTATAGGCTTTTGGGGCGGGAGGTTTGGCGAAAATTTTTTCAAACTCTGGTTATTCCGACAGGATGCCGAAAGCTGTGGAGGGACCACAGGTTCTCTTCAAGGATCTTCAGGGATTGTGTTTGTATTTTTTTGTTTCCAGGAATTCAGTGACCATCAGAGATGGGGCAGCAACGGGGTCGACATCCCGCTCCTCATTGGACAAATAAAATAAGTTTCATTTGCTATTGCCACAGTACGGCGGACAAAACTTAATCGATTTTAAGTTTCTTATTCCTCTCCTCCTTTATTGTTAACAGCTAATCAAACCAGCTGATTTGCTAATGACGATTGGGATGTGTGGGTACGGGTATCAGTAACAGTAGATAGCACTAAACACTCACCCTTTAATTTTTATGTTTTATATAAATAATTTTTATATAAAATTATGCTTAAAATATTTTGTTAGTGCTTATATATGTATACTTAAACTGGATTCCATTTCTCTAAAACATTTTTGTGATACTTTTATTTTTCAGAATTAATTTGTTTATTATTGCATACGGTCCATGGTAAGGAGCTTGAGTTCAAAGTTTTGTGGTTGTACGGAGTACTAAAAGTCTGTCTCATCTCAAGTAGACTTCATACTTCTGCCATCAATTGATTTGTGAATTATGTACCTTTGCCTGATTTTAGATTTAAATGTTCCGTATATGAGATTAAACAGATAAACTAACGTTTTAGAAACATCCTTTGTCTCTTCTCTCTTCGGCTACTGTTTGATGAAACCTTTAAACTATACGACAGTTTGCTTAATTGTGGTTGTTCCAGGGGAAAATGCTATAAACGGTTGGGATTCTTCATCAATATTTATTTGATGAAATGAGCTAGTTATGTCTAGCAAAGAGAAATATTTCGATCTCCCCAGCTTGTCCAGAATATTCTAGAGTCTGGTCAGAGGGAACTTGTTGTTTATAATCATATCATTCAATTTCCGGAAATAAACTACTTTTTTTGGTACCACTCGTTTACTGCATTTGTCTGAGTTTTGTTGCTTTTAAAGTATATTGGTGTGTTGTCATTTACTACTACATGCTGGAATGAAAGTATTTGACTGTTAATTTATCTCTAGGTAAAAGAAAAATATGGATTATGGAAGTTTCTTACGATAGATGTTACGGAGTCTATTGCTTCTGTATCTATCATCTTAATATCCAAGTTATTTAAGAGCGTTGCAATTCTGGTATGGGTTTGTGAATCATTTTTGTTAGCTTTAAAAATGTAGTAGTCTCTATGTTATGTAGCCCGAAATTCATTTCTTCCAATGTTACAGTGTTGTCGGTTGTGTTTAACAATTTTATATATTTTATACCACTGTCATCACCCAATTTGCTACAAATTTACCAATGTTGTTTTTACCATTTGAATCTCTTTATTTAATATCACGCTATCTTCGACGATATTTATGCGAATTGTGACAATTAATTATGTTCGTGTCGGTTTTTCTATCTATTTTGCATGTTGTTGCTTATCAAAAAGTTGACAGTAAACGTTTCTAAGTCCATTTTCACTAGTTTTTTTTAATATATCACCTACTTTTATACCACCGATATGTATAGGGAAACTGTTCCCTAACATGCATATGATCCTGCCATTTTGCCTTTTATTATTTATGTTGTAGGACTGATTGTATCTGTTGTAATTGTTGTTATTGTATATATTAATATCATTGTCAAATTATAAAAATTCTTGTAGTTGTTATTGTAATTATTATCTTGCAAAACAAACATTGTAGTCCACCTTCATGAACATCGCTTAGCTAACATGAAAAGTTTCAAACATCACCGTTATAGCGATTTGAACTCAAACCAAGCAGCAGCGTATCCTACGAACACTGAAAAAAGAAAATTAATATTTTTCCCGTTTAGGCATGGGTATGCCCCATGTCCTAACACATCAACATCTAATTAATAAAAATGCCGATAATAAAAGTCCCAAATGCGGAGCTTATATTGACGTCAAACATATTCTTTAATCTTGCAGCAAACTATCCCTACAACAACTTTGTATTACTTAAAACCATCACTCAAAAAATGTTAGCTCAATATTTATGTACATAAAACGAAATAACTTAATCATTTGAAAAATAGATATATAAATTATCGTTAATTTTAAACAAGCATGAGCTGATGACCTTTGTAGCTAATATTCCTGTACTCCTTGTAATTATTTTTATATTAACTATTAACGTACAATCGACAGCGTGATTAAAAGCAAGATCACAAACAAGAATCAAACGTTAAAGATGCGGAAACCTCATTACACGAGGTTGCACACCACATCAAAATCACTTTCGATAAAAAGATGTACATGGGCAGTATGCACTGATATCGAAGGCACTTTCAATAACGTCAGCAAGGATACACATCCAAATCTCAGATAAAACCCGAGAAAAGATAAAATTGATCGTTTTGCCTTTAATTAAAAAATACAATTTTTATACTGTTTTTTATAATATTGGGAACGACAATAAATATAGATTAGCAATGTTGTCAATGTTGTTATTAAAGGGAAAACTCAATAAAATAACAGTATCGATTATCGTTAAAAACTTACAGAATAGGCCTACTGAAGTCCTTACACTGGACAAAACTTAATCCTTTGTATTTTTTGAGTAAAACGATTTAAAATTCAATATTAAAGTTATTTTTATTAGAAAATGATTGCTAAGTCCTATATATAAAAAATCCGTTAACATCTAATTTTAAATAGATTAAATAAGTGTTGCAGAATAAGCCTACAGGTGTTTATAAGTATTTAGAAATTACTATGTCTTAGAAGCGCATCATGTGCATGCAGATAAAACTGTAAGAGAAAATACAAATTTTTAAACTTGTGATCACAATAAATTTTAAAAATTGTTAAACAGACTGTACTTTTCTGGAGCAAAAATGTATATGAGCCCGAAGTGCTCCTTCAGATATCTTTCTGTGAATATGAAATCACAGCGGGCGTAACAAGTTCTAGTCCATTAAAGTTTGATTTTCAATTAAATATGGTACTGAGAAATGATAAAATAGTCAATTTAGGGTAAATATTATAGTATTTTATTGCAACATTATAATTCCCAAGAAATAAATATTTCATTCTTTAGGGTGTTTTAATTTCATTAATTTGTGCACTATCGAAACTGATAGTCTGGATTATATTTGATTTCACAGTTATATTCCTCGAGTATAACTTTGGTGGTGTTTTCTATGAATGTTAACCTTGGATGTACCGTATGAGCTGTAGAACAGACCAAGATACTGCTAGAATGTCACTTTTGTTCGATGCAAAATTTTTCTTCTTGTGAAACAACCATCTAATTAAAAATATCACATGTCGTCCTCCTTGGTAGTAGTTTTTTAAGGATATTTAAAGATATGGTATGATAATACGATTTTTCATGGAGTCATATGCTTTTGTCAACGTCACTCAGGAAAATTTTAATCTTTATTGATTTTGTTGTTGTAACTTTTCCATTGTCTACCTTTAAAATGTTGGCAAGATGGTTTCTATAATGCGATATCTTTCAAGAACATTTGATAAAAATTGAAAAGCGCAAACAGTAAACGCAATTATCCACGAAATCTGTAGGGAACACAGAACAGTACGCAGAAGAGGGCAGCGGGAGCTTAAAGGGGCTGTCATATTTTTACTACAGCGGTACAGGGACGGGCTGTTTTGTACGGTAGTCGAGACCAACTGTGGGCCCGGTACAATACACAATGAGCACCTAACGACCGTAGAAGACCGGGTCCGTAATAAGATATTGGAACACTTCCGGTAAAACAAGGATATAATAAATTTAATGAACTTTGGCAGTTAAAAGTTGAATTCTGTGAAAAGCTGTTTGAAAATATTTTACCCCATGGGAAGGAGCAAAACTGACGATGGTGAAGATGAAAAACGTTCCTCGCCTGAAAAACTTAACTGTGTACGTTATGTGTAAATGGGGCAAAACTTCAAAACAAGACTGTAGATATCAACAGGGAGGAACAAGAGAATGGAGTGCTCCTGATTATTGACATAGAAGACTTTTCAATATCCAGTCTGACCAAAACAAAGGTCATGACGTACTTTAAAGTGGGAAGATCAAATGAATGCAATTAGGAGGAGTCCCAGATAAACAAGAAGGAAGGAGCCTCAACAGAAAACAGATACTTCCAAGGACCCCGCTTAATGGCGGACCAATGATCAAGATCTTTTCAATATCCAGTCTGGCCAAGACGAAGGTAATGGCGTTTAAGGTTTCGAAGGGGAAGTGGGGAAGACCAAAAGGATGCAGTGAGGAGGAGTCCCAGATCAACAAAAAGGAAAAACTTTGACAGAAAACAGATGCTCCCAAGGAGCCCGCTTAATGGAGGACCAATGATCAGAATCTTCTAGATCAATCTCCATCGAAATGAGATGGCAACAAACGCTGTGATGGACTCGAATTGGATCGGAAGAGTACTCCTTCTCTGTGCACAAACAAACAAACCTCCTCTATATCCTGTTTCTCTTGTTACATTAGCTAATTAGTTGTTGTAACATATCTTCATAAGAGTTACCAACATTAAAAAATAAATAAATAAATAAAAAAATCCAGCTACAGATCTGATCTTAAAAAATATAGTTGTAACTTGTATAATTAAAAAAATAATTATAATTAAAATAAATAAAATGTCGAGCTATTTTGAATATTTTTGCAGACGATGAATTATGTGTTACTAGTTGGTTTTGTTTTAATTAATCGCATGTTAAATGTGCTAGGATTAATGCAAAAGTCGTAGACACATTTAGAAATAATGTTGGTGTTCATTGGTGTTGTGTACAATGTAGGAAACTCTCTGCAGATTTTTATAATTTTGTAAAGGATTTGCAGTCGGAATTGACATCGATGAAAAAAGATTTTTCCTCCCTATTAGTCCGATTTGAGAATTTCTCTACATTGTTTGAGAAATACCAAGAATAAGATGAGTTTCTGTCGTCACCGTCAGCTTCTGGCCAGAAACGCAAAAGAGCTGCGAAAAAGGCACCAACTATGGGAATGCCTAGTCGCAAAGCCATAGTTTCTGTGGAGAACACTGTTCCACAACCGGTTTCAGTTAATACCAATGATACAACTCAAACTTTCCAGCGTTGTTACACACCCAGTTCCGGCAATTAACAGTGATATAAATAAAGGGGTAAATAATCCTGAGGCTATGAGTATTGATAGTGAGGTTTCTAAGAAAACCTCACAATCTACTCATGACCTTCAGATATTATTACTTTCGATATCTAGTGATCGTCCCGAGACTGTTACTGGCAAAACTCAAACTGTCCAATGATCATTATCTATGGCTCCCGCAATGAAAATGATATTTCATTTCATTTTTCATTTCATTTGTTTCATACAATTCAATATAAATAAGCCAACATGGCCAAAATCTTATATTAACATACAACAGTATAAAAACAGCCTATAACCAAATTAATTTAAAAAAACCTAAATAAATAACAAAAATTATCAACGAATAATAATATATATACAAAAAAAAAAAATAATAATAATTTAAATTTAGTAGCAATTTAGTAATTAGACCCTCAGACACAACTCCTCTACCAAGCTGAACAACAGTTTAGCTAGGTAGAGAGGAAAAAGGCAAGAGGCATCAATACACTTAAGCGCTAATCATCACTCGTTTCCAACCGAGCGAATGTAGCTACTACAAGTATAGTAAAAAAATCCCTAAAAAAGAGAAAAAAATAAAATTATGTACTACATGGAAAATAATCAACCATAAAAATGGCCCCCAGCCAATAACTAAAAAGAAATAACAAAAAATAACCCGCAACCAGAAACTCAATGAACAGACAAATGTTCAAAACACCTCTTCTTGAACATATCAAAAGAACAGGTAAAATTACGCAGGGTCAGAGGGAGCTGATTCCACAATCTCGCAACTCTCACAACAAACGCCTTCTCATAAACTACAGACGAAAATCTTGGAAACAGCAATAGCGGATTTCGAGATGATCTACAAAACAAAAACTTATTATATAAAGGAGAATTAACATTCCTCATAATTCTGTAATGACACAAAAGAAGGCGATATTCAACATATCTGTCAAAGGACAGTCCAAGAAACTTAATAACATACTGTGTTACACGATCACTACGGCGCAACCCAAACACATATCTAACAATAGAGTTAACAAGTTTGCGTACGCGCAGAATTAGGCAAGCATTCGCCCCAGAGATGACTTCCAAACAATAGTTGACATGAGACATTAATAAAGATCTGGCAGCCATCATCCTAACACAAAGAGGCAAATGAGCTTGAAGACTATATAGCCTCCGCATCTGAAAACGCACACGAGACAGCAAAGAATCAACATGCGCTGAAAAATTAAGCTTCGTGTCAATGACTACACGTAAACATCTCATCTCATCCACAACATTAACCACAAAGAAGCCAACACAGATGCACGGCGTAGGAACATAACGAGGACTATTAAACAGAACAGCTTCAGTTTTATTCCAATTTACAGACAAACCATTAGAGGAGATCCACATAGAAAGCAATTCCAAGGTAGTGTTTGCCACATTTTGCAACTCAAAGAGATCTGCACTTCTAAAGAAGACATGAATGTCATCCGCATACATGAAAACTTCACAACTGGAATTAGACACGGACCCCACAATGTCATTAATGAACATAATAAAAGCAGCAGCCACACCGCACAGCACAAACATCAGACTGAACACCCCTGTGCACAACAAACTGAGATCTTCCACTCAAATACGAAGATATCAATCTACACGAAGAAAGAGAGAAACAAAACTTGTCTCTCAGCTTACAGAGCAGAAGAGTATGATCCACAGAATCAAAGGACTAAGACAAATCAAGGCCAACAAGCAAACTAACATCAGAACTATTGAACACATCACGAATGAGATCAGTGAGGGCTAAAAGATGAACCGTGGTGCTAGAACCACGCCGAAACCCAAACTGGGAACTACTCAAATACTTATGGTCATCCAGAAAATCAACAATCGCATCCTTAATAACATGTTCAACCAATTTCGACATAGCCGGCAGAATGCTTATTGGTCGAAGATTCGTCTGATGATAAGAACTCCCCTTCTTCGGCACAGGCACCACACGAGCAACTTTCCACGCAAGTGGAAAAGATAACGTCATAAAAATACAATTTATAAAATGCAGAGAGCGACTACAAATGTAAGGGAATACGCATTTGAAGAACATAATAGGTATGCCATCAACACCTACA
Source organism: Musca domestica (assembly GCF_030504385.1). NCBI lineage: Eukaryota > Metazoa > Arthropoda > Insecta > Diptera > Muscidae > Musca > Musca domestica. The sequence continues at coordinate 1,335,316 of NW_026712133.1, read as the reverse complement.
GCATTTGACTTAATATTCCACAAAGCACGAAACAAATCATCCATGTACACACAGTCAAATCTAAAAGAATCAAAATCAATTGGCCTCACTAACAACAAAATCCCGAGACCAACCTAAATTACCAACACTACAAAAGTAATTATTAACAGCATTGACATCAATAAATGGGACATCACAACCATCATCAAGACAACCAAACGACTTTAACGACTTCCATATCTGCACATTACTCATACGACCATCATCATACGACAATCATTACGCATGACAGCCTTACAGCGGTTTCTATAAATACAAAATTTCTGCCTGTTGCAAACCGTAGGACGCCTACGCCACTCCAGATAAGCCTGATCCCTAACGTAATAGGCCGACTTTACCACATCCAACACCAACAAAGCATCATTTTTTGGGCGAGAACAGCTGGTAGCAGCAGGTACAAAAGACAACAAATTTTGAAGCAACAAATCAAACAAAGCCAACTGTTGGTCAACATCACTTGTAAGATACAGAGGACTAAAATCATAATGGCAAACACAATCTTCCACATCCCGCCAGTCAGTCCTACGAAAATCCAGGAACTCATTAACCTTTTCTTCAGCAAGAATCGGGAGTTCAACCCCTCCAAAAATTAATGCATGGTGGGAAATACCTGGGCACTGCCCCTGCAAGGAAAAATTCACAGTCAAGGCATCAGAGATCAGGCAAAAGTCAATTGATGAGGTAGTGCTACGAGCAACTTCAAGGTGAGTCGGACTGGAATTGTGTACAACAGAAAGCCCAAGAGATCTGCACAGTCTTCGGATTGATAAAGAATTCAACGGTTTAAACAAATTATATTTAAAATCGCCACAGAACCTTGTACCCCGGAACCATCAACGACCTCGAAGACACCGCAGGGTTAGGCCAAGATTGCAAAAACTGCAAAAACATCAATACCACTACCAACAAGCAGACATTTCAACTCATCAACCTTATGATTATATCTAGATGGTCGCAAACTTTGACAATTCAAGTGACCATACGTAAGTTTACCATGGAAGCAGGAAGAGACATGCCTGAAAAATTGAGCATCCCTGATCACGGGTCCAAGATTCCTATCAAGGGACATAGAAATCAAAAAAAAAAAAAAAAAAAGGCTGGGGAGCATAATTATAGAAGTAAGAAAAATCATAGAAAACAATAAAATAAGAATAAATACAATAAAATAAAAATGTAATAAAATAAATTTATATTAAAGCAAAAATAAGGGCAAGACTTGTTATATTAACAATTCACTTGGCCCAAGAAAAATAAGAAAAAATATCAAAAATAGTGAGATCAACAATAACTTAAATATCTAAGCAAACAACTATTATACAGCATTACCATCACCAAGCAGCAAACCACTGAGATCGATTGGCCAATTCAAAAAGCTCACACTGCTCAAACATCGTTTTCACTCCATCAGGGAGAACCACTTCAACTAAAGGCTGGTCACCATTGACCAATCTAAAACTCCTAATGTGCTTCTTCCTCAGCAAACTACGACAAGCAAACACCAGCTTCGAAGTTGACTTAATCAGGTGATCATTTATGTACACCCGGGATTCAAGAAGACAATCCTCCATTACTTCCTTCAAAAGTATACGCCCCCTTTTGGCAAAATTTCGCATCAAAGCATCTCTGTCCTGAATGGAGTTAAATTTAACAAGAACCGCTCTACGATCAGAGATGTAGAAGCAATGATGCAAGTCACGAGGCCCCAGATGTAATCCACAAACCTAGGCAATATTACCAACATGCGCTCTAAGGTCTTTAACATTATTATGCAGGCCTCTGATAATTACATCTGAACGGTTCAGTCTGCGCTGGAGCATAGAATTAAATAATTCCAAATCTCGAATTCTACCCAACAGTCTTTCCTCCATACTCGCAGCAGTGCTCTTCACCTCACTAACAGCTGACTTCAGTTCATCCACTGATCTGCTGATTACACTCAAACTGCTTTTCACCTCAGATATTTGAACACTATACAACTCAAACAGTGCATCAGCCTTGGCTTTGAATTCACGTACACACTGGTCCATGTAGATACCATCTTGCCAACGGCGCACAGTGTCAGAACTGCCAACAACAACATCATCAACAACAGAGGCACAAGCAGCCGGGGACACATTCGGCACCGAATTAATAAGATTGCCACGATCAAGTACCCCAGACACACCATCACCACCAGCAGACCGCACACAGGCACTACAAGTGTAAAGTTTGCACCAGAAACAACGGCTGATGACATAGGCTATTACATAAAATCAAAAATAGAGGGAGATTACTTTTTGAGATGTTATAAGCTCCCTCCTGCATTTTCTGAAAAAACTAAAAACTAAAACTAAATCTATTTGTTATCAGAATATAAGGGGGCCTAATACTAAATTAACCCGTTTGTATACTGATAGCATTGGTTTCTATTATTATGTATTAGTTTTCTCCGAAACTTGGTTAAAAACATCTATTTAAATAGTGAAATTTTATGTTTAAAATATCAAATATTTCGAAAAGATCGTGTTTGTAAAATATGAGGTGGCGTCCTTATTGCAGTTGATACCAAATATACCACTAATTTCATTGATCTAACTGATTTCCTTGATATAGAATTCGTTGGTGTTTCCATTGAATTGGGCAAATCTAAATTGTTTGTAACTTGCTCTCATATTCCACCTTCATCTCCACTTGAAATTTATAATCAGCATTTATCAGCAATGAATTTAATCACTGAAAAAATGAAAGATTCCGATTGCATCATAATTCTTGGTAATTTTAATATGCCTTCCATTAGGTGGCTTCCAATGCAAGATTCTGAAGCTTTGATTCCTTTGCCATCCGAAATGAACAGTACCCAGCATACATTTGAAGTTTTAAATCCTTTTTGTGACTTAAATCTTTATCAAATAAACAGTGTGAAAAATTCCCACGGCAAAATTCTTGATTTGGCGTTTGTAAATATTACACAGCATTTTGATATATTCAGAATTCCTCCAATAAGCACCCCTGAAGATATGTACCATCCAACTTTATACATCTCCATGACTCACAGTTATGTAATTGAAGAAAGTCAGTCCGAAACATTTAGAACTGTCCTTAATTACAAAAAAAAAAAAAAAAATAATTTTCGAAAATTTAAAATCAGGCTTAACAATAGTATTGATGTCCCTGGTTCATGGAGCCGATGAGCTATCAATCGATACCTCAACAATTAACTGTTGTCATCGAGAGAGGACGATCACTAAAAGAGAAGAAGAGAGAAGCTAAACTTGGCCATAACAAAAGATTTGTTTTGACAAATAAATACATAAATTCAGACCGTCAGAGTCTGAGTCAGAGTCTTTTAATTAAAACAAGTGTTTTATTGAAGCCTCACCTGTATACTTGTTGTGTTGTCTAATATTCATAGCTTTGTTGTTCGTTTTTGTGCAACAAATAATACACTTTCGGCTCCAAATCTACTCTGTAGATTTAGAACCCTTACAAGTCCATTCGCCTGTATCGGAACTTGTACATGGTCCTTCGAACCCTTTATAAAAAGAATCTACTGATTTGCAAGAAAAAATTAACAAAACATTGTTCAAACGATTCAATTTGCATTATTAGTTTGGCGCCTTTGCTTTTGTTGTCAAATAATCAACAGAGTAATTTTAAGGAGAAAAACTCTTTTGTATGTATGTTTGTTGTTGCTTAACACTATTGAAATAAACACATACACTAACACCATAAAAAACACCACTCTCACTTTGCTGCATCATTTTCTTACACTTATTTTTCTTACATTCCTGAGCAACAAATATAACAAGCTTTTATCATCTGTTTTATTGTTGTGTGTGATCGATCTGTGATGAAGATTGGCACAATGTACGCAGTGCATTTGAAAGTTTTTATTTTAATGAGGGAGATCAATATTACAAATTAAGAGCTAGAGATATGTTTGCGTCTGCCAGAGACAATTATCAAACGACAAAGGCCATTTTGTTGGAAGTATTGAAAAACAGAAAATCTAAAAGAAATAATGACGTTAGAGGCGACATGACAAACTCTACAATGTTCAATAGTTCAAATATCGCATTTGATGTGTCGGATATTTGTATGAAAGTTCTACATGTGACATCCAAGACTTCTATTGAAGTTAAAAAGAATGGCCTACATTCCGAGATATATGGGCATTTATGTGAACCATCCCAGACTTACTAATAAAACAAAGGGTGAGATTGGTAGAATTGTAGATCGGTACCCATTATCTGATCAACATTTTTCGTTAGCATGGGAAGCGTTATCAGTGTGATACGAAAATGTGAGGGTACTGGTAGATAATTATTAGAAGATTTTATTGAATCTTTCGCCAGCAAAGTCTGAATTCAGCAAAGACATTACAATAATTCAATCAACAATTAGCTACTGTCTAGCAAAACTAAAAGCTCATAAGGTAGAAGTTAATTGTAGATCGGTACCCATTGTCTGATCAACATTTTTCGTTAGCATGGGAAGCGTTATCAGTGCGATACGAAAATGTGAGGGTACTGGTAGATAATCAATAGAAGATTTTATTCAATACCTCGACAGCAAAGACTGAATCCAGCAAAGATTTTAAAAGAATTCAATCAACAATTAGCGACTGTCTAGCAATACTAAAACGCTCATAAGGTGGGACCCTTTTTTAATATATTTGTGTTCAACAAAGCTTCCTGTTGAAACTTTAATCCTTTGGGAACAATCGTTCGAATCACATTCAGAGCTACCCAAATGGTCACAAATGGAGGATTTCCTAAAAAACAGACACCGAGTCCTAGAAAGAATAGATTGTCTCAGAAATATAGCAACTTCACCTGGTCTTTATTATGAATTACACGCGCATCAAAATACACAATCGACACAATCAAAAAGATGTGTCATGTGTAACAGGAATCATATTTTAAATAATTGTTCAAGATTTAATAGTATGAGTGTCAATACGAGAGTTGAATTCATACGAGATCTAGGTTTATGTAATAACTGTTTGAAGAGTGGACATAAGACAAGGGAATGTTCCAGTACGCATAGATGTTTATATTGTAAGAAAAAACATCACACAAGGCTGCACATAGTAAACACAGAAACCCTACCAAGAAGTCCTACATCTTCAGTGTTATCACATAGAACTTCAGAGCCAAATATTCAAAGAATAAATAATGTCACGACAGATGACATGCCTTGTACTTCAAGTTCTACCTTCCAAAGCTCTAATACACAAACAAATTTATCAGTCAGTGATGATGATGTTTTTACCAACTGCGCTTGTAAAAATCAAATGCAATGGTAAAATGCAATGGTACAGCAAGAGCTTTATTAGATACTGGATCGAAACGATCATTTATAAAAAGCAAAGTGGTACAAAGAATTGGGAGTGGAACCAGCAAATCTAACTTCAATATCATTTTAATAAATGGTTCAGTAGTTGCACATACGAATAAAATATGCAACATTACTCTGTGTGGAAATACAAACAATACGATAGTAGTGGACGCTTTAGTTATTGAAAGCATAACAAGAAAGACTCCAACTGAATCTATTCCAATGTGTAAGCTGAATGAAATCCGTGATTTAGAACTTGCCGATCCCTTTTTCCAACAATTAAATGAGGTTGACATGCTAATTGGTAGTTATATATTATCATCCATTATATTGAACGGAACTAAAACAAATGTTTTTGGTCCGTCTTTGGATGGTATACTTATGGTCCTATAATTAATAAAACAATAAATATAGGCAACAAAGAAATATTAAATGAAGTCAAGCATCCATTTAAAGCAATTGAGAGACGTGGAGTACACTTCCATTTACCTGAATTGGTTCTTGGACATTCATTTATAATATAATAAGTTAAAAGAAAATAAAAACGTTGTATTTTTGGTGTATGTGTAAAATTGTAACAATATACTATGAAATTGTAAAAATGTGAATATTTGATAATCTTTAACATATGTAAAAATATTTCCTCAATAAGTCGGAAAAGAGTTATTTGAGTGTACTAGAAAGGCAAATGGTAATTACGTATAACATATTATGATTGAAAAAATGGAATATTTATGAAAAATAAAATTATTTAAAACGAATCTTGTGTTGCAGGCATATTGACTGGTGGTTAGGTAATTGCAATTCAACCGCTGAAGAAGCTTGTTGTGCTTTTTAAGTCAAAAGTCAGCAGAGGTGAAATGTTCCACTAGAGGTGGTAATTTGTCACAAGAGGTGACTCAAAAAAAAGTTATGAAATGAATTTGAAAAAAAAAATATGACAATTATTGCTCTAATGCCATATTGGATGTGGCCCATATTTCTTGCTTTTCAATAGTTATTTCCAGAAAAAGTTTATCAAATTCAAAAGGAGAATTGGCTAGTTTACCCTTTTTCGACCGAAAAACATTTTTGGCCAAAACAGATTTAAGTTGCTGAAGATGATTACAATGAGAAACAAACTAAGTACAGACTTTAAGAGGTTGCACCAGTGCAAGGGGCCCGGCATGTTGAGGTTCCTGGTTCATGACGCCGATGAGCCATCAATCGATACCTCAACAATTAACTGTTGTCATCAAGAGTAGACGATCACTAAAAAAAAGATGAGAGAAGCTAAGCTTGGCCACAACAAAAGAATTGTTTTGACAAATAAATACATAAATTCAGACCGACAGAGTCTTTTAATTAAAACAAGTGTTTTATTGAAGCCTTAACCCCAGTGCCTTATTAGCAACGCGTAAGTATCGCCTGTATACTTGTTGTGTTGTCTAATATTGTTGTTCGTCATTGTGCAACAAATAATACACTTTCGGCTCTAAATCTACTCCGTAGATTTAGAACCCCTACAATATCTAAATATAATTTAGAGATTGTTTAATCTTTACCTCGACAAGATTAAAAATAATTTTAAATCCAATCCGAAATCATTTATATAATTTCGTTAACCTAAAAGGAAAGGTTTCCTCAAAGCCCTCTGTATTGAAATATAGCAATAACAAATTTATCACAGGCACAGATATTGCTGAATGTTTCGCAGATTTTTTTGCAACAACCTATTCCAGTACATCTTGTCAAATGAAATAATCATTATCCTTATAAGTTGTCACAGACTGATAAAATTTGTATGCCTTTTCTACAACATCAAGAGGTGTTCCATAGTCTGCATAGTTTGAAATAGATTAAATATCCAGGCCCGGATGGCATACCTTATATAATTCTTAAATATTGTTCAGAAATATTAGCACTTCTTTTGACTATATTGTTTAATTATTCACTTAAAATGTCTAAACAAATCTTATATTATACCTTTACATAAGTCTGGTAGTCTTACTAATGTGTCAAATTATAGAGGTATTGCGAAATTAGATGCCATTCCAAAATTGTTCGAAAAATAAATTTATTACTTGAGTCAAATCAGCATGGTTTTCGTAGTGGTCTTTCAAGTACAACAAATCAATTTCTTCAGCATTAATAAACTGACACAATTTATACTGATTTTATAAAACTTTTGATAAAGTTAACCATGAGATCCTAATATATAAATTAAATTATATGGGTTTCAACACAAACTTTGTCAAATGGGTATCATCTTACTTACAAGATAGATCACAACTAGTTTTGTGCGAAGGGTATCTATCGAAAATGATTGACGTTCCATCGTGTGTTCCGCAAGGAAGTCACGTTGGACCGGTCCTCTTTCTTTTATTTATCAACGATTTACCTAATTCCATAAATAAACGGTGGGCCAAACGATTTTCTGATCCATATATAACAAAACAGTTATTTACCTCTCTTGTTAGACCTATATTAGAATACGGTTCTGTTATATGGGATCCTCAATATGCAATATACTCAGATAAAATAGAATCCGTGCAAAAACAATTCCTGCGATTTGTCTTACGAGGTTTACATTGGAATAGTGATTTTGTTTTGCCTTCTTATGCTAGCAGGCTAAAATTAATTAGATTGTCTACACTTAAAAGCAGACGTATTATGTTGAACTCCATGTTTGTACTAAAAACATTAAATTGTAATATACCTTCAGATTAGAATTAGTGTTCCGTTTAGATCTAGTAGATACTACCAATTTATATATACTTATTTTCGCCGCACGAATTATTCAATGGACGAACCTCTTAGTAAAATGTGTGTTGACTTTAATTCTGTGTACTGTAATGTAGATTTTGGTATGAGTTTGGAAGTTATTAAATCTAGAATAATTTTATTTTTAAACAATTAAAATTATTGTTTTATTATTTGACAAACTAGCTGATGAATTATAATCTGTAGCTTCTTTTCAATTCCCTACTAAATTCCCATTGTGATGTGTACGTGATCCCTAAGTAAAGGGTGGTCACCCCTCGGTCGGCAGGGGTGGGAATGTGAGGCGTGGGAACCTTCGATAAAAAATATCTGTCCACGAAAAACCCTGGATGACAGAAAACAGTCGTGATAAAGAATTCCGAAAACGTTAAGGGTCAGATGTAAACACTTACAGTTACTAGGACAACTAGCACAACCAGCTAAGGGATAACTACAAACAACTTAAAAAGCAGTAAGTTCGGCCGGGCCGAACTTTGAATACCCTCCACCATTTGAAACGAATTTGGAAATAAAATCCTGAAAAAAATTTAAAAAATACCGAATATTGCCGTTATATTGGAGCCTATACGACGTGGACCCACACAGGCATTATTTGTCATAAGTCATTACCAAATTCAAATTCGGAACTTGAAATAAACGGTGAATAATGTAGCTAAAATCATCAAAATATAGAATATGGGGAGGTACCGTTATATCGGAGCTGTGAGAAGACCTGAACCTGCGTAGACATTTTTTTTCATAGGCTGTAGCATCCATTACGAACTTCAAATACGACATTTCAAACAATTTCGGTGAGTATTGTACCTAAACTCGTCAAAATACCGAATATAGGGACCTGCATAGACAATTTTCTGTCACAGACTGGAGTTTCCATTACGAACTATAAATACGTAATTTGAAAAAAAATTTGGTGAATAAAGACGATAAAATCACCAAAATACCGAATATAGGGAGGTACCGTTATATGGGGGCTATACGAAGACGTGGACCTGCACAGACAATTTTCTGTCATAGGCTGTAGTATCCATTGCGAACTACAAATACCAAATTTTGAACAATTCCGATTAATAATGTCGCTAAAATCATCAAAATACCAAATATCGGGAGGTACAGTTATATGGGGGCTATGCGAAGACGTGGACCTGCACAGATAATTTTCTGTCTTTGGCTGTAGTACCCATTTCGAACTTTATATATTAAATTTGAAACTATTTCGGTGAATAGTGTCGCTAAAATCATCGAAATACCGAATATCGGGAGGTACCGTTATATGGGGGCTATATGAAAACGCGGACCTACATGGACCATTTACGAACTTAACCAGCCTACTGTAAAAATAAACATGTGTGCAAAATTTTAGCCTTGTATCTCAATTCGTTCGAAAGATAGCGTGATAACAACAGACAGACGGACGGACAACGCAAATCGACTTAGAATTTTACGCTGATCAAGAATATATATACTTTGTTGGGTCTGACATGAGTATTTCGAGGAGTTACAAACGGAATGACAAAGGGTATATTAACCCTCCATAGTATGGTGGAGGGTATAAAAAAATGTAAGCATGTAGATTCACAAACCGAGATAAAGTTGAATGAAATGTACAAAAGAATAGAGAGTTATGAAGCCATGGTAAGGCTTATAATGAATACACATTTCGCATTGAGTGTCCATTTAAGGTTGGGGGACCAGATAAGGAGTTTTCTTTAGATACGTCAAGGTATAGCGGTTCCCTTGGAATAAGATAAGCTTAAGATATATGGATAATTTGAGGGGTAAAATCAGTCTTTAAAAGAACCTAATATAGAAGTGATTGGAACGTGTCTACTATGCAGACGATGTCATACTCCGGTTCATAGGCAAAACAGTCCTCCTGAATAAGACAATTCGTATCTCCAATAAAGACAAATTCTGCAATAATAGTAAGCATTTTCTTTCTTTTCATAAAGATATGTTTCTAATTTCACTGTTCCATGATGTTTTCAATATTAAATGTTAATTAAGTCCATGTCACGAAACCCTCAATCGCAATGCAAAGAAGGGTTACACCTGATATTTGAGACGATTATTTCGCACATCGTGTAAGTGCAATGTGTGAAAAGAAAAAAATGTGTGAAAAGAAACGTGTACACAAAGCGAATCGAGGGGACAAAAAAGACCTCAAGTTGATAAAAAACAGAATGATGTCTGGCTAACTCTAATAAAATTACAAGAAAAACATATGTGATAATTAAAAACTTTTAAGTTTTAAAAAAACATCGAGATATTTGAGATTATCTGATATATTTGTGGTTTCGGCGATTTTATATAAGGACAACTATATTCTATGTTCTTACCTGCCGAATGAGCGAGTACTTGCCACAATTGAGTTGTAGCGGCATCAGTGCCAGGTTCTTCCGATGCAATGCTATCTGGAGATTTGCTTTCGCTTTCTGGTAGAACAATGGATTCTAAATGTTCAGAATTCTGTATCCTTTGAGTGATGACACTAACTTTTGACCTTTTTAAACAATTTGAATTCTCGTTTTTGCAAAGTCTTAGCCGCTTTGAATTAATTGGTAAGTCTTTCAAAAAATTTGAATCTTGTTCTATTTCTGTAGATATCAAGGAGGGCAGTGTGGTACTCAAGAGGGGTTTGTTTGGTATCACAGAATTAATAATACTGGAGCTATGTTTCTGAGCACGGTTCAGCGATTTGGAATTTGAGCACTGTGGCGATATAAAATTCTTACTTATGTTCATTAATACATTAGCCGTTTCCAAATGCTGCTCCAAACCACTGGTTCCTTCAATGCTTGAGTAATCGGATATAATGTTTGGGTGTGTAGGTTGCATTTCAGGTGAACTTTTGTTTTCCTCTTTTAGAACTTTTTCAACCTGCCTAGATGCAGTATCGCATAATAGTACATCTTTATCCATTTCATCGTTATTTACTTCCAATAACGTGCTATCTTTTTTTGACATATTGCTCAGTTCTGTTAGTGCTGTAGCTGCCATCTTTTCGGAAGCGGACTTATTCCACAAAGCGGTGATAGTATTGTTGAATTGTATTTCAATTTCCGATAAACTCTGCAAAAAAAAGAGATAGTGAAAATTGAAAATTATATTCCATTGATAAGAAATTATACTATTTGTAGTTATGATGGGTTCTACAACTAGTGTCATTGTCTATATTGGTCCAAGGTTTCCATATAACGGCAACCACAAAATTCAGTATTTTAGCTAAATCATTAGCTTCTTTGACAATGGTACGGAAAATTAACTGGGTCAGTTCGTTCCCTAAATTCTTTTACTAACAATCACTCAGGCCAGGCTTTCTAGAACTATCGACTTGAATAATTTAGCAGGAGTTAAGATTGAGACGTATTAAATTTTACAATTGGAAAACATGAAACCCTGTTTGTTTGGATTCATCATCAGTGACATCACTTGGAGAATGCATGGGACTATGTAAACACGGAACCTATATAGAAGTTTTTTACTGCATACATTCTTATCTACTGTGAGCCTTAAATGCCAAAATTTAAACGATTCTACGGAAAAAAGTGGCTAGAATCATCAAAATACCGAATATCAGTGGGTGCCATTATATGGAAACCTTGGACCAATACGGACAATGTTTTGAAACCGGTTAAGCATATATGTATATATACACTTTTCTAAATTAAAGAGTTGGCTAAATTTTCAGGAACTTGCTCGACAAATATCTTTCAAAAAATTTAAAAAACTTTCAATAAAACAACTATCAAATCTTATTTTTTCCTGATTCTGGACAATTGTTACCAGATACTCTCTTTTTTAGGCAAATAAGGTAGTGAAGGGAACGATGATTCGTATATGCAAAAGTAATGGATGGCATTCTTTCTATCCCACCTGGGGTTTCGTAATGGTAAGGTTTATATTGAATATTTCACATATTTCTGACATAAGTTGGCGTGTCTGCTAAAGTAAACTTTTCTGTTGGTTGTTAAAACAACTCCAGTAACTGTGGAAGAAACTTGTTAAGTTTCCTCAACGTAAACGTTTCCGTTGGTTGTTAAAATAAATCTGGTTACACTAGAAGTTATTTTGGAGTCTTTTAGTGGGCATTAATTAAAAATTCTATACTTTTTTAAATTTTTTTTAATAAATCGTAAATCATGTCTTAACGCGCTAACCCTTTAATTGTGTATACGAGGTTGTAACTTTACTTGTCAATTACATGTTTGGTTTTGTTAAAATCATTCTCATTTTAAATGTGCGGACTGTAATGGTGGAAATTTTGATTTAGTTACTAATCTTAATAATGTCATTCCCTGGTCATGTACAATATGTTGCTCTTTACAGATTGATTTTAAAATATTTGAAAACATGCTAAGAAATTTTTTTCCATCATCCTATTCGATCTCGCCGTGAATTGAAAATTTAAATAAAATATATATCTTTAAACTTCGTTTAAAATATGTCTTCAAAAGTAGGAGATTTGAATTCAAAATGAGAAAGATTATTTATTGCTTACTCTATTGATATATTATTTAAAGACTTTACAGTGACGGGACTAATTACAAACACAGAGGATTTATCTCTTAGATTTGAAATCTTTAGAAAAAATCCCATCTTTAGGAAAGTTTGAGGAATCCTTAATCCGTTTGTGTATTTTCAGCTAATTTCGTAACACAAAATAATTCCGAATATATTAAATTTGTTTCTGGATAATCAATTTGAGTTAGGTCCGATTATTTATAACCTGCTATTATATTCCTCCTGTATCAGATGACATCTTGTAAAGGATGGTTTATGGGAGCTAATGATATAATAGTTTATAATAATTTATGAAATTCTTATTTGAATTAATAGTAAGGCCCATAAAATTTAATACTTAATGATTATTTTACGTAAATATTCACCGCGATTGAGCCACTTTCAATTGTTTCGGCCGCGATCTCAATACAAATGCTTCAAAGTCTTTATTGTATACTCAAAGTCTGGATTTTTAATTTAATTCAGTTTATTCCATTAAGAAGGATTGTGATGTACAACTTACAAGAGTAAACTATGAACTATAACGAAAAAATAATTTAGAATGTTAGTGAAAATAGTGTTGCCATCTTGCAGATAAAATAAAAGTGATGTCAATATGGAGTTTACATATACAACATCTTTCGCCTCTAAGGAGAGAATAGGGTCCTGTGTCTTCGAACCCTTTTTGCCGCAATCCTTATACCCGTTCGTCGACATTTGTAGCAGATGATGCGAATGATTCCGGGAATCCTAGCAATGTAGTAGATGTCGAAGAAGCTTGGGTGTCCTCATATCCATGTGTTGAGACGGGTGGAGTAGAAAATTGTTCGGTCGGTTCTAGCTCAATCTCTGAGTTAGTTGTCTTCATCTTGTTCGATTACCGATTCTTGTTGTTCGTCGATGACGATGCTCGAACCAGCTCCGTAGCTATTCGGACGATTCGCAGAGAGTCAATATAATTTTGATCTGTACCACGAAGTTGATCAATATGTCTTCTATAATACTTCCCCTGGAACAGAATTTGATAGTGGACATCTCCCAAACGTTAGGTCACTTTGAATTTAAGCCATTTGCTAATGCGTGGATTTCCGGACAGAAAGTGCACGTTTTCATTCTTTTCCAATTCCCTGTATTTACAGCTGCTCTTCATGAACTGTTTGGCTATTACTTTACTACTAGTTTCTTGTCGGCGCACTAGATCTAAACGTGTTTGTAACTGTCGTCTTAGGAACAACTGTGTTGGGGACTGACCCGTAGTCGAATGAGGTGCATTCATGTACTGTCTCAGGCATTCGTTTAGATTCTTCTTCAATATCATTTTCGTTGTGCACATAGCCCTTAATGCATTCTTCACCGTTTGGACACTTCGCTCTGCTTGGCCGTTAGTTGCTGGGTGGTAGAGGGCAGTAAATTTGTGGTACTTAACTCCAATTCTTTGTATAAAATTCTTGAATTCAGCCGAAGAAAAATTCGTTCCATTATCGGAAACTACTAATAATGGTACTCCGCATGTAGCAAACACTTCATCCAGCAATGTAATCGTCGCAACTGCTGTCATTGACTTGGTAACCTTTACCTCCAACCATTTAGAGAAGGCATCGCTAATGATGAGTAACATCATTCCCTCAAAGGGACCCGCATAATCTATGTGCACTCGTTCCCACTGAGCCTTGGGGTGCTCCCAACGATGATTCTTCGGGACATTTGCATACTTTGCACATTTCTCTCAACACTGTCAACTTTCCAATAACTTTGTAATCTTACCAAGATGTGGATCCTTTCTCGTTTCCAGCGCAATTCTTTCAGCAGTTATCGGTAATTGATTAATTTGGCGAATCACGAAACTGTCGAATTCATCAAGGTCATTACATTTGGCCTTATCAAAACTGATCTTGTTCTAAAATGAAAACTCTTTTGGGTTTATTGGGGAAGCCGAACTAACTGAACTGAAGTCGAACTAACTGAACTGAACTAACATTATCTTACAAAAATTAACTTAAGCTAAATGAAAAATAAAGTGAGCTTGCATGCTTACTATCTCGGAGTAGTGCGGACAACACACCTCAATAAAGTGAGTGTGTAAAGTTACATACTGAAGGTTCTGTAACATGAGTAAAAGCATACTATTAGTTGGATACCAGTATGATACGTTGTCGTACGGAAGGTATGGCAACATGGATGAATCAAACACACTACACCTCCTTTTTTAACAAAGAATAATCTACGGTTTAAATTGATTATTCTTAGTTGAATTTAATTCATATAATTTTATAATTCATGAATTTTATTCATATAAATTTACAATTAACAGTCAGAGCTGGCTTCATTTAAAGTTAGTTAGTTCTGGTTAATTTTAAAATTTAGTTTAATGTTTACAAGTTACTCATGTTTTTTTTTGTATAGAGACTAATGCTTACAAATATATTTAACGTTACTTGTTAAATACGGTTACAATTTTTGTTCTATAATATATTTTGTAGTAAAAAAAATATTATATGAGAATAAGGAAAAATATAAAATTTTTTTTTTACTTAAGCGATATTTTTAAAATATAATTTATGGTTTGTTAAAATCAAATAGAATTTTATAAAATTGTTTTATGTGGCATAAATTTTACTTTAAATGATTTAATATGTTTTTTATACCCACCACCATACTATGGAGGGTATATTAATTTCGTCATTCCATTCTTTTATTTTTTTTTTGCATTTTGCACACATATATATTTTGCCAGTAGGCAGGTTAAGTTCGTAAATGGGCCATGTAGGTCCACGTTATCATATAGCCCCCTTATAACGGTTCCTCCCGATATTCGGTATTTTGATGATTTTAGTGACATTATTCACCAGAATTGTTTCGAATTTGCTATTTGAAGTTGTCCGACAATGACAGTGAGCAATTCCCATTAGAATCGATATTTTTGACAGAGTAGGGGCCTTTGAAAAATTGTTCCAATTTATGGCCGCCATTATTCTCTAGTAGTACTAAATCTCCTATTTGTACGTGTAAAGGATTGGCCGTTTTGTCATATTGTAATTTATTTATTTTCTCTAATTTATTTTCTCAATTTATGGCCGCCATTATTCTCTAGTAGTACTAAATCTCCTATTTGTACGTGTAAAGGATTGGCCGTTTTGTCATATTGTAATTTATTGTAATTTATTTATTTTCTCTAATTTTGGATGAATCAAACACACTACACCTCCTTTTTTAACAAAGAATAATCTACGGTTTAAATTGATTATTCTTAGTTGAATTTAATTCATATAATTTTATAATTCATGAATTTTATTCATATAAATTTACAATTAACAGTCAGAGCTGGCTTCATTTAAAGTTAGTTAGTTCTGGTTAATTTTAAAATTTAGTTTAATGTTTACAAGTTACTCATGTTTTTTTTTTGTATAGAGACTAATGCTTACAAATATATTTAACGTTACTTGTTAAATACGGTTACAATTTTTGTTCTATAATATATTTTGTAGTAAAAAAAATATTATATGAGAATAAGGAAAAATATAAAATTTTTTTTTTACTTAAGCGATATTTTTAAAATATAATTTATGGTTTGTTAAAATCAAATAGAATTTTATAAAATTGTTTTATGTGGCATAAATTTTACTTTAAATGATTTAATATGTTTTTTATACCCACCACCATACTATGGAGGGTATATTAATTTCGTCATTCCATTCTTTTATTTTTTTTTGCATTTTGCACACATATATATTTTGCCAGTAGGCAGGTTAAGTTCGTAAATGGGCCATGTAGGTCCACGTTATCATATAGCCCCCTTATAACGGTTCCTCCCGATATTCGGTATTTTGATGATTTTAGTGACATTATTCACCAGAATTGTTTCGAATTTGCTATTTGAAGTTGTCCGACAATGACAGTGAGCAATTCCCATTAGAATCGATATTTTTGACAGAGTAGGGGCCTTTGAAAAATTGTTCCAATTTATGGCCGCCATTATTCTCTAGTAGTACTAAATCTCCTATTTGTACGTGTAAAGGATTGGCCGTTTTGTCATATTGTAATTTATTTATTTTCTCTAATTTATTTTCTCAATTTATGGCCGCCATTATTCTCTAGTAGTACTAAATCTCCTATTTGTACGTGTAAAGGATTGGCCGTTTTGTCATATTGTAATTTATTGTAATTTATTTATTTTCTCTAATTTTGGCGTTAACGTTATTGTTAGTTTCTTTAATAACTGGTTCGCACAGTTTTTGAAATTATTGATTCGAATCATATTGAATAAATCCTCATTTAATGAGAGTTGCAATTTGAATGTTTCCTTATTACCGGTTATTTTCTCCATCCTAGGAATGAATGGACATAGATCAAAGCTTCCATTAGCAGTAAGGTCATCAATCTTTACATTTTCTAAAGTTTTCTCCCATATTTAAGGTGCACTTTGGAGTTGTACCAGAGAGAGAGAACGGCACCGCATGCATACTTACTTGCATAAAAAGTAATGCAAACTTGTTTATTGAAATCGGGGTAAAGGATTATTCTTGGGGTTAAAATTGAATTCTTTAAATACTCAAAGCATTTCTGGCACTCTTCAGTCCAAATAAACTTTGCATTTTTCCTAGTTAGAGTATTCTGCAAAATTCGGTATAAATTATCTGTAGTAATTACAAAAGACAACAAACTTCTTATTTTCGTCCGCGCTTTTTGGGGTAGGATATGTTTGGATGGTCTCATATTTTGAGTTATCGGGAAGAATTCCCTTGTCAGTGCATTTATTACCCAAAAAGGTTATTTCATGTCTGAAAAATATTGGCTTATCAGGATTTAGCTTCGGATTATATTTTCTGCACGTCGTGAAGACATCCCGCAAATTTTGAATCAGAAAATACTATTGACATCATTCTTTGGAAGAAGTTCGGCGCTACCTTGATTCCATAAGGGAGACGTTTAGAGCGAAATGATCCTTCATTCGCGGAGAATGAAGTTATATCCCTAGACTGCTCTTTTAATTCTATTTGATGAAATCCAGACATTAGATCCAGACAGGAAAAATATTTTGCTCGACCTAGTTGGTCTATAATATCTTAGATTCTGGTAATGGATATTTGTCCGCTATTAACCTTTTATTAATTTGTCTGTAGTCTACAACTTGTCGACATCTCTTTGCGGAGTTACCTGGAAGGGATTTCTTTGGTACTTATTTGTCAACCTAAGCTTTGATTTCCTGTTTTTGACTATGTGGAATTCTATATTTATTTTATATAAATAGGGGTAACATCCATTACTCGGAACTGTTGTTTATAAAAAATATTAGTTGAGATTTTATCGGTTTCCAGAGCAAAAATTTCTGAGAATTCAGTACATAAGTCAGTCAAACGTTTTTTTTTTTTTTTTTTGCAAAATCAGGAAAATTTTTTGTTAGCCTTTTCAATACTTGTTCACTACGATCGTCCCGGGGGCATTGTATCTGTAAAAAACTATAATCGGATAAGTTTTCCGTTATAATGTGAACACTAATAGAATGGAAACAATAAATATCATTTATGTGTGAGTGAAATTATAAGAGAGAATTTCTCTTAAAAATATTTATTTTTTGTCTTTTTTAAAACAATTTTAAAATCCACAAAATTTTCGTATATAACATTTTATGTATATAAAATCAAAAGGGGTAGCAAAGTGCACCTAATTAATACATAAATGTCGTTTGTTACTACAGTTTAATACATACATATAAAGATGCATAAATACATACATACATTACATACATAGAATCTCCTCAAGTGGTATTTAACTGGATGAAAATTAATCCGCTGATACAATAGATGACTGCTGCAGCTGCTGATATTGTTATAAGGATTTGTTCTGTTAATGCGGTTCCGGCTCTAACTCCAAGTTTAAAAGCTCGGCTACTTCGTTGAGCTGTAGCCAGAAATCTTTGTTATTAAGTTGGGTACGTTTGAGATTACCGAACTACGAGGACGCAATTCCAAATGTATTGATTTGCGATAATGTATTGGTGTTTTGCCATTAGTAGGCAACGTTTGGGTTGCTTTTGGTTGTTGGTCGGTTCAGACACTGGACCCCGTCTTGCGCCAACATCACAGTGGTAGTTGTAGCGAAACAAGCTAACGAACATGAATATTTAATTAATTTACACGCTTTAGGCTCCATTCTTTACTGTGTTGTTACTTGAAAATTGTATTATTATAAATGTTGTTGATATATAATTTTATTAGTTGTTTTTTTTTTAGAGCCGTTGCTTTCTGCATCAGTCACTTGTTTCTTTGTCTTCTTTAACAAACCAGAAGCCTTTTTTTCTCTTTTCTATTTATAATTTACAAGCTGGCCCGGTCCGTATTGCCGGCCCATAGTTTAAGCGTTTAATATATATAGACTATCCGAAATCACATTATACATGGTGCACCACTTTTGTAGATTTTAATTTTTTTTTTTGTTTGGCAGGATCGCCATGAAATGAAAACTCTTTTGGCTTTATTGGGGAAGCCGCAAAATGCGACTTCCCCTTACTTTATTAAAATTAGAACTGAACTAATATTATCTTACAAAAATTAACTTAAGCTAAATGAAAAATAAAGCGAGCGTGGGAAACGCTTAGTAAGCGGACAACACACCTCAAAAAAGTAAGTGTGTAAAGTTACATACTGAAGGTATTGTAAATTGAGTAAAAGCATACTATTAGTTAGATACAGAAGGTATGCCAACTTAGACAAATGTGTCAACCAGTATGATACGTTGTCGTACGGAAGGTATGGCACCATGGATAATTCAAACACACTACAGTTCACTCTGTTGGAGATACTCGAGACAAAAAATCGGCATTATTGTTTTCTTTGGAGGTTTTGTGGACCACTTCAAAATCGAAATTAGAGAGGAAATCGGCGTAGTTTGCCATACGGGATATGCATAAAACAGGCAGCGTCTTACTCGCATGTAGAATTTGTACCAGCGATTTGTGTTCAGTAATCAGAGTCCAATAACGGACATACAGGTACTTAAAATTTTTTTGGACGGCCCACACTATGGGCAGCGCCTCTTTATCAATTTGTGAATATCGGTGCACCGTCGCGTTCACGGTGCGGCTCGCATAAGCAATTGAACGTTCCTGTCCATTAGAAAGACGATGCGACAGAACAGCTCCCAGTCCCGCTGGATCGTACGGGATCAGCACTTGCGGAGATATCAACAGTTGCTTAATTTTGGTGTATGCCGCATCTGTATTTTTATTCCAATAGAAAGTTCCTTTTTTCAAAACGTCCCGAAGTGGCCTCTCAAGTGTAGACAGGTTTGGTATGAAATACGAATAATACGACGCCTTTCCCAAAAATAATTGTTTCGTATCCACTTTCTGGTCGTCTATCTTCATTGTGACCATTTTCCTATTGACTGTTGCAATCTGAGACGTATGTACCTCCTTACCCTCATCTGACAACAAAGACTCCTCTATCTGCTTTCTTCGTTTTGTCGCATGCATAAGTTTGTTGGATTTATGGATTCCTTTGGCGTCGATTTTGTGATCTAGAAATTCAATCGATGACGTCACAAATTCTTCTTTTTGTTTTCGCACTTCTTTTTGTTTAACTTAAATCCAAATTCCTTTAACTTGCATAATGCAGTCTCAAGAACTTTCAACAGATCATCAACATCTGTTGTAAACACCAGAATATCGTATATTTCAAATGGGATTTCTCGGGGTCTTGCAAATTTTGGCGTAGCAACTTGCTTTAATTGCACTTTAATAGGAGGACCTTTAACTTACCCGCTACATCAACGAATATATCTTTAAGTTTGGCTAATAGCAGATGTAGTCGTTGCCGTTGATGTTCAGATAGTATTTGTTTTTTTACTGCTATAGATGCTACCTCCGCTCCTGCCGCTGCTGACAACTCCGTCCCCGTTGATGCTTCTATTGGGTCTTGGAACAATTCGGCAAAATTTATTTCTCGAACAAAATGCGCGATCCACTCACGGCCACATAATGTGTCAAAATCTCCATCAACTACGTATAAGTTCAGCCTACGACTGGTTCTGCTCAAAGACACATTCCTATGCACGTAATCTTGTACCCCGTATAAAAAAATCGCCGGTCCGCTTTCTTTAACACTGGTGACTGCTTTATGCTCTTTAAATTCTCCAAGCTAATAATACTGCAAGGAGCACCCGTATCCAGTTCCGTATCCACTTTCTGGTCGTCTATCTTCATTGTGACCATTTTCCGAACGAATGGTCCTTGGTTTTGACTGTTGCAATCTGAGACGTATGTGCCTCCTACCCTCATCTGACAACAATCACTCCTCTATCTGCTTTGTATTTGACTTGCACATTTTACTTATGTGGCCTACCTTGCCGCACGAAAAACACTTTGCGTTTTTGAATTTACGATCCTTCCTTACGTGTCGACCACCACAACCATACTATCTCGCCTATGTAGTTTTATTCGACTTCTGCTTCACACAATTTTTCGTCTTGACAGGTATAAATCCCAATTTGCTTGTCGGTTCTGTAGCAATATTCTCACCTGTATTTGCTACACCCGTTGATACTTGAGTTAACTCCTTTTGCCGTGCCACACTCATATGCCTCCGCAAAACTTTTTGGTTGCTTAGCAATAATCTCATCACAAATATTGCGGGATTTCACTCCAAATATCATCTGCTCAATAGTCACACGAAGATGAAGCGCAGTGAAAAATTTACCAACGATTCCCCTACATCTTGGCGTATTTGTCGAAATTTGAAACTCTTTGCATAAATATTTCTCCTGCCGTCGAAATGATTTATCAATGTTGTTTTGATTTCTTCATATTTCATTACTTCTGGCTTCTTTTAGTTGCCATCTGGCAGATAAAATAAAAGTGATGTCAATATCGAGTTTACATGTACAACAGTCTTTCAATGCGTTAATTGAAGCAGAAAAATATTAAAAATTATTATAATTATTTAAAGTCTTAAATTGCAGGATTTAGGAGGTCAATTAACCGATTCCAAACGTGAAATAAAATATTTACCGAACTCGCCTCTCAATAAATTCATCATTACCGTGTCGTGTGGCATTGTCTTGTTTAAACCAGAAGTTGTGCATGTCAAAGTTTTGTTTTTAAGATAAAAAAGTTGGATATTATCCCACACTACCGCTTACCACAACATTACAATTTGCAGCTTATTTGAAGAAGCACGGTCCAATCATGCCACTATCCCATAAAACCGGCCAAAATGCGACTTATTGAGGATGCAACTTTGCTCACTTGTGTATCCATTGATCCAAAAATTAGCTTCGGGAAACGCGCTTGAACTGTTTAAACCCGTGTTGCAAATCACCGTTTATGAACGTAATTTATAGACTATAAAATATGTCTCATAGAACAATGCCCATTTGGATTGTTGTAATGTTTTAGGTGACTTTAATTTTCTTTACGTGGTACTGACACATAACCCTCCTCACTCTGTCTTTTCTTTCAGTCAATGGATCTTTGATACCGTCACTAAATTTTCCGAAATGTTTCTTCAAAACAACCGTTTTTTAATTTTATTGTGACGTTCCAACAGCAAGGCGACCGCACGAATTGTTGCACTCTTCACTACTAATATTGTAATAGTATTTTGTATGATTTTCTCTGCTGATCTTTTTCCTATGAAGTAAAACAAATATAAATTCCTTTAAAATGTTGACCTACGATATTGGATTGCTTTTAAAAAAGTAAAACAATATTCTTATTGCCTTCTAGAGCATGATTGTTGTTGCTTATGTTGTGTAATTATTATTTCATTCGGTTTGTAACATCCCTAAATATTCATCGTAGACCCCATAAAGTATTCTATATTCATGATCAGCATAATATTCTAAGTCGATTTAAAGATGTCCATCTGCCCGCCTTTCTCCCCGTTAGTCAGCCTGTTGAAATCACGATACAGACCACATTATTTGACGTAGAGCTTCAAAATTTGGCAGAGCAATTTGTATTGTGCCTAGGATGGTTGGGGTTGAAAATATAGTAATATAAATTGAAAATATTGGTAAGTCTGTCTGTTTGTCCGTCTGTCTATACAGACCACTCCGGTTGCGGAACATAGTATATAAAAGTGCAAGTTTTGGTATAGCGCCATATATAAAGGAACCTCCCGATTATTGGCGTTTTGATAACTATTGCAAAATTTTTCTAAAAATTGGTATTTGTAGTTCGTAATGGGTTCTAGTTTCTTTGACAATTTTTGCCACATATGTCCTAGATCCGGAGGAACATAGTATGTATGCGTCCACGTTTTCATGTAGTTCCACAAAATAGTGCCTACGGATATTCGGAATTTTTTTTTTTTTGATTTTTGCCACATTTTCCGGTGGCGAAACATTTTTTGTATAGCCCCACAACATTTTTTGTATAGCCCCATACAAGGCTTTTCCACGGATTTGTTTAAAAATTGGTATTTGTAGCTCATAATGGATTCTAGCTCCGGTGGCGGAACATAGTATGTATGCGTCCACGTTGTCGTGTAGCCCCCACATAATAGTACCTCCCGAAATTAGGTATTTTTAAGATTTTTGTACACTTTTTCCTCGAATTGGTCTAAAAATTGGAATTGGAATATGTATAGGTCCGTGTTTTTGTATTTCCCCAATATAACGGCACCTCCCGATATTCGGAGTTTCGATGATTTTTGCATATTTCCATATTGCTTTGCACATTGAGCCAACACTAGCATTTTAGAATGACGTATAGTTGGGGGTCATTTAGATACAGTACAAAAAGTAGTAGACTTAATTGGCTATCTGAAGGACCAGACTGCATACTTATTTTGGTGACGGCAAATTCTTTGAAAAGCCATTATTAAAAACATAAAAGTACAAAAATAGGACAACACAGCATCAAAAGATTGTCATCAGTTGGATTTACCTCTGTTGTCATGATTTCATAACAATTTAGTTGCCAATGTTAAATAGTTTTAACCCCTAACTTAATACTCTATTTATTAGTAACCATAATGGAATACAATTTTGAGGCAATATTTTTGGTCTATTTACTGCTCCCACTACATATGCTACATATTGCAGCCACAAATCATATTCACAATATGCATTTTGTCAAGCCTTTACATATTTATGTCATTGCAATTATGTATTTGATATATAAATACTAGTAGATTGGTTACCGTTGGCCTTCTTTTCATAAAGTTGGTAAAGCGATGTTATGGTTGATACAAATTGGTTACACAAGACTAAAAACGCAAAAATTTTCGGCATTGCACGATTTTCTATAATATTCGATGACACTTACAATTAATGAAAGGAGTAACAAATCCAGATCGCCATAGATGTGGAAATAGTCAGATGCAAAATAATTATTAAATATAGTTAGGAGTGCGTAACGTTTAAATACAGTGAACAAAGTTTAATTGACTTTAAAATATTAACAGGTATTCCCTCCACCTGTGAAATTACAACCTTTTAAAAATATTAGACTATTTAAAACATCCTCCTCATTAAAAATAATTTGGGGAAATAATTGAATCTATTAATGTCAAAGGAGTAATTGCCATAATAATTGGATAAACCGTAGAATAAGTACTCAAATTTGCTATTTCAATTTTGTATAGTGTGATATTTATTATCTGGTTCCACAATAGATGGACGTTTATCTGGGGACGTGCTAACGAACCAAAATGCTATGCCTGGGTCAATACCTTCGAAATTAAAAAAAAAAAAATTAAGAATGTTTTACAAATAAGCTCGAATAAGAATTTAGTGGAATATAGGAACTTATTTATGTAGTTTAGTTAACATAAGCTAGTTTCACACACATCGATCGAATTTCTGTGGAAGCAAGTGATTTAAAATCAGGTAATCTTATCACGTTTTCACCAAATGCAATAGCCGAGAATTTTTATGTTTCGGAGAGCCATCTAGACGCTCAATATTAATAAAAAGCTTTACAAAATTGCCAAGTTTAAAGTTTGTAAACTGTATTATATTCCTTTTATATATGGCAGCTATTTCGGTCTTAGATTCCTTGAAAAGTTGGTAAAAGTCAACTTCTAGACACCTACAATTGATGTATGCAAAGACATAGAAGTATAAATTTGGTACAACACAGAGTCAATGTATTGACTTCAGGTTGATTTACCTCTCTTGATATATAGTTGTCAATGTTATGTTACTTTAAAAGCAAATCCAATATTCAATTAATGGATTTCAAGTATGAGAACTGTATAACTCAAAAGTCACGAGGAGGCAAAACAAAATGAAAAAATAAGTATTTACGTCAATGTAACTAACACGGCCGTCGCTGAAATTTTCCGCAATTCAAGACTGGATGAAGTTTGGGAGACAAGTAAAAGAAAGGCTAGGACAAGGGAACATTGAATGCCTAAGCATAGATGAAATAGATAGGGATGTCAATACGTTAACGGATACCTTAGTAAAGTCATTTCTCCCATTCGAGAGAGGAAATCTGCCTACGAATAACCCTGGATGACAAGGGAAATTCTTAAGAAATGAAAAGGGGTCCGAGAATAGCTATCGTAATAAACTTAAGGAATACAACAAAATAGTAAGAACTGCAAAACGCAATTCCCGGAAGCTTTTCTGCGAACAGTTTGGAAGCGTAAATGATGCATCAAAAATTGAAAAGTTTCTTTCTAAAACTCATACACGAGCCGAGACAATGCCGAGTGGATGAACTTCACACTTCCAGCCAAACATCTCGGCACACGAAGATATATATTGGTAGATAGAGGAAATTTGAATGACGAAGCACCTAAAATTGATGAATCGAAGGTAATAGATGCCATCAAAAGTTTCCAGCCGTTTAAGGCAGGGGGCCCAGAAGTGGACTACATCTCGTCCAACTTATCCGGAATTTTAATGGCATGCCTAACATTTGCTTATACCCCAAAAGCTTGGCAGGAGGCGAGGTGGGTTTTTATACCCAAACCTGGTAAGGTAAGTTATGCAGTGCCTAAATTTTATTGATTAATGGCCGTCACAAGACGAATTGTATGACTTCTGCTTTTTTCGACACACTGACTTTGTGTACTCGAAGGTTCGAATATTTGCATGGTGTTCTCCATAAATGCGGGGTGTCGATGATGACATCGAACCATGTCGTCGTCATAATTGTAAGTCATTTGTGTGCTTGTGCTTAAATTGAGAGTGTGTGTTGTTCTTTCGACGGTGAGGATGTGCTTTTGTGCGCGCTGTAATTTTGAAGTAACAAATACCGAGTAAATATAAAATTGAATACCAAACCAATAATTAAAGATGATTCTTATTATTAGATGAGGCCAGATATGACTCTCATTCAATAAGAAAATATGCATAGACATTAAGAAATGAATAGAAAAATGGAAAATATACCGGACAATCCCAATTTGCCTATCATAATTTTTTGGTCATAAAATAATAGGTAAATAATGTTTGCCTATTTTCTACCTACAAGTAGTGTTCTTTTAAAATTACAGTATGTGGACAGACTCTCATTCGATAACAGAATATGCACAGAATAGACAATGGATGTATATAGTGTTGTGTATGTGAATTACAGTAGCACTCATTTTCAGTTAAACCTCAGTACTGGGTGCAAAAGTGTATGAAATTATAAGCAAAATAAGAAATACTAACCGTATTTTTATGGAGTGTTAAACAAATGGACAAAAAACGCCCACATATCCCTATGGAACAATGAAAGCGTAGGGAAAACCACAATGGGATAAAAACGAGGAATCTTTTATTACTAAGTGTATAAGTTAGATACTTTGTCTCTCAACTTCCCTTGCTCGATCAATCACGGATGCTGATTGGCGCACTGGCATCTCCTCTACAACTCCCCTGGCGGAGACCGTAGTGAGCGGAAATCATGGAAAATGAAATAAAACAGTTAAGAAATTTGGTTAAGGCAACTGAATTTCAAATATAATATACTGTAAACTGCCCGTTTTCTTTCAATAACCACTTAGTTTACAGCGCACAACAGGCCTATACTGTCTTAAATGTATGTCCACCAGGACATGTGGCAATCGTTTAGCCCCTCTTTTCAAACTAACCTAACGTCATTGTAAACGGAAAGAAAACCCAAAACCAAAACGCATTAGTTAAGTCCACAATTAAAAAATTGAAGTAAAGAATAATGAGAGGGGAAAACGTCAACAAAATTTAAGAATCAGCCATCTTTTAAAGTCGGCAATGTAAATGCTACAAGGATGTAAAATTAAGAAGTGTGCAGATTTTAATGATAATGTTGCTCACAAACCTCACCTTGGGTACATAAGACACATACCATAAACATTTGACTTCCACCTTTTAACACGTTAGGCCGTTGAAACAGAAAATCAATTCAGTGCAATTAATTAGATTCTAAATTCTTTATTTTTATGAAGTGGCGAAGTTTGGGACATTATCTTGTAGGGCTAGTCTGCAACCTGTTGTTGTTGTGTGAACATGTGTGTGGTTTTCAAAATTAACACCTGCCTAAATTTGTTTGCCGATGCTTGAAAACACCTTTTGTCAGAAAACTATGTTTTTAGATATTCTCATTAGCAAGTTGCCATAAGTCTTAAGTCAGGTTTAGGCTCTTTGTAACTTCTGAACTCTATTTTCACTATCATCGTCCATATACACAAAACATAACGATACTTAATGCTAGATTTTGTTTTCGTAATCTATCTACTAGGCATTACACAATAAAATATTGATTTTATAAAAATACACAATCCAAACAGTTTATGTTTCGAAAGCTTTTTTGCACCCAGGTCTCCATTCAAATTTGTTGTTCTTTATCAGAAGTGCATGCATAATCCTTGTCTTGTCTGCAAAATAAGGTATTAATCGATGGTAATAATTACAAAATGCTGAGTGCATTCGTAGGTACAGGGTAATTTTTTATAGCTTTATACTTTGCTGTATCAATTCTTACACCTGTATTAGTTAGAGGTGACCTACGTTAATACCCTTAAGTATACCATTGTAGAAAACTGAATTTCGTAGCATTTAATTGTTTAAATTAATCTCCCGAACCTTTTAAAATCGTTGCAAAAGTTCTCATTGTGATCTCTCAGTCAACAGCCAAAAATCGACTATATCGTAGGACTATAGTAAGCATCCTCTTAAATACGATTGAAGATAACTTTAAACAAACAGGTAAACGTTTGAACTGGTAGTAGCCATTCGTTGTTGGAAATTCCGTCGCTGATAAAATCATTAACGTTATTGTATTTAACATTGCCGAGTAACTTTTTTAATCTGCATTCGTATTGTTGTTTTACTTATTTTTTCTCGGATTTTTTGGATTGCCATTATTTACCTTATTGTTGTCATAATTGTTATTGCATCGAGTGTCGATATTGTATCGTGTTTTTAAACATTTCGTTACGTTTTATTTTGTTCATTTGATCTGTTCGTTTTATTTGCAAAAAACATCGTTCGTAGAATCCTTAAAACCGCTGTAGTCTCATTGAAACTTCTGAACTTATTATACCCTAGGCCACATAGTGGTAAATGTATTATGTCTTTGTGCGTTTGCTTGTAACAGGGAGAAAGAAGCGATATAGACTCATAGTTTATTTTGAGGACCTTAATAGAATCACTTTTTGAGTCGATTTATGCATTTTCGTTCGCCCGTAAGCTCGTCAATATATTCTTGTGAACAAAATGCCGGTCGCAAAGCTTCCATATATAGATATAGCTTCCATATATATCTTTATCCGATATCAGGTTTATTGTGCGCCAAATGGCTAATATCAGCCCACATCGACCGAAACGAGTATTTCAAGTTTGTTGTAAATCGTAAATATATATGTTTTATCCGTTTTGTGGTTTAAAATCCCTCGCAAGCGTGATATGCATTCCACAACAAGCAAGTAACTCAAATTTGGAGAAAGTCGTTTCAGATATAGCTATAGCTGCCATATATATGTTTCATCGATTTGTTTTTAAGTCCCTCGCATCCGTAAAGCTAGGAAATACCTTCGCCAAAATTTTTCGAGAACGGCAAAGATTTGGATATATCTTTAATATATATCCTTAATCCGATTTCAGATTTATTGTGCAAATAATGGCTACTATCATGGAGTGAATTTCGGGACGTACGTTTATGCAGTTTGTGTTGTATTTTGGATTGGGTGATATTAATTATCTGTTTTTACAAGAGATGGATGTTTATCTAGGGACGTGCTAACGGCCCAAAAACAATGCTAAGCCTGGTGTATTACATTAAAAATTAAAAAAAAAATGTTTTTTTAAGAATTTTTTACAAATAAGCTAGAATCAGAATTTAGGGGAATATAAGAAACATGTCTTGTAAATAGTTTAGTTAACATAAGCTAGTTTCACACACATTGATGGAGTTTCTGTGGAAACAAGTGTTTTAAAATCAGATAAACTTATCACGTTTTCAGCAAATGTAATATCCGTGGATTTTTAAGTTTCGGAGAGCTATCTACGCAATCTATATTCATAAAACGCTTTGCAAAATTGTCAAGTCTAATATTTGTAAGCTGCATTATATTCCTTTCATATATGGCAGCTATTTCGATCTTAGATAACTTGAAAAGTTGGTAAAAGTCAACTTCTAGAAACCTACATTTGATGCATGCAAAGACATAGAAGTATAAAGTTGGTACAAGACAGAGTCAAAGTATTGACTTCAGGTTGATTTACCTCTCTTGATATTAAAACAATATAGTTGTCAATGTTATGTGACTTTAAACGCAAATCTAATATTCAATTAATTGGTAATCTATCTATCGTGCTCTATAATTGTATGTGTATGATATTAACTATAAGATGGAACTTATTTCACAAAACAAAATATTGTAAATTTACTTAACTACCCAAAAGTGTGATATGGATTTCAATATAAGATGTATAACCCAAAAGTCACGAGAAGGCAAAACAAAATGAAAAAATAATAATTTACGTCAATGTAACTAACACGGCCGCCGTTGAACCCAATAAGTTTCCGGAACAAATTCAAGACTGGATGAAGTTTGGGAGACAAGTAAAAGAAAGGCTAGGGTAAGGGAACATTGAATACCTGAGCATAGATGAAGTATATAGGGATGTCAATGCAAAAGAGAGAGAGAGAGAGAGAGAGAGGAAATCTGCCTACGAAAAACTCTGGATGAGAAGGAAAATACTAACAAAGGAAAAGAGGTCCGAGCATTGCTATCATAATAAACTTAAGGAATACAACAAAATAGTAAGAACAGCAAAACGCAATTCCTGGTAGTTTTATATACCCAAACCTAGTAAGGTAAGTTATGCAATACCTAAGTCTTATAGACCTGACATCGTTCTCACTCGTAACCATGAAACGCACAAACCATATCTTGAAATATGAAGAACATGCCATGGTGGAAGAATACAGGTAGATGCATCAATGCTTGGAAACATTTATATGTCAAAACTTTAAAATGTTTTGTCAAAAACTAGCAGATTTTTATATGCGTTCTTATGCGATGGAAATCAGAGGTTGTTATGATATGCATTTTCAAACATTTTTACAAATTTCAATAATTTTTCATTCAACATTTTCAATTCCAAAATCAGTTTGACAGTTCATCGACATCGACAGCTGTGTCGATGCGACTACTTATATTCTTCTAGCATGCAGCATTCAGTGGAAACCGAATTATATGAGGTTTTGCACCTCATAGCACCTTCGATGAATTCATATCGAAGGCGCTTTCAATAACGTCAGCACCGATACACTCGTCCAATCCTCAGGGACGGAATAAACCATATGCTAAGGTATCGATGGATAAGTTGTGTGCTATAGTACGTTAACATAAGGGCCAGAATTGGGCAAGTAACGCCACAGGGAAAGATTTTAACACCTCTCCTGTGCCGGTACACATATCACGTCTAGAGTTAAAGAAATGTGCAAAAACGCCCACATATCCCTATGGAACAATGAAAGCGTAGGAAAGACCACAATGAGATAAAAACGAGGAATCTTTTATTACTAAGTGTATAAGTTAGATACTTTGTCTCTCAACTTCCCTTGCTCGATCCATCACGGATGCTGATTGGCGCACTGGCATCTCCTCTACAACTCCCCTGGCGGAGACTGTAGTGAGCGGATCGTCGCTGAACATTGGTTGTTGTCGGTAACGTCACCTTGTTACACATGCTCTCATTGGAAGTAGTTACATATGTAGTAGTAGACGACATAAGACCCTCAGCGGTCACTCAGAACCATTGCGTTCACTTGTCATTAGTCTTTGGAACAAAACCCATCACGGTCACTGACGCCAACACATCATATTGAAAAGAAGTAAACTTGTTGTTGGAAAAACATTACAAAAGCAATTCAATAAACCAGCAAATCTTGCAAGGAGAGATATTAATCTTGCGGCGATCGTTTAGCCCCTCTTTTTAAACTAACCTAACGTCATTGTAAATGGAAAGAAACCCCAAAACCAGAACGCATTAGTTAAATCCAAAATTAAAAAATTGAAGTAAAGAATAATGAGAGGGGAAAACGTCAACAAAATTTAAGAATCAACTATATTTTAAAGTCGGCAATGTAAATGCTACAAGGATGTAACATTAAGGAGTGTGCAGATTTTAATGATAATGTTGTTCACAAACCCCAACTTGGGTACATAAGACACATACCATAAACATTTGACGTCCACCTTTTAACACGTCAGGCTGTTGAAACAGAAAATCAATTCAGTGCAATTAATTAGATTCTAAATTCTTCATTTTTATGAAGGGGCGAAGTTTGGGACATTATCTTGTAGGGCTAGTCTGCAACCTGTTGTTGTTGTGTGAACATGTGTGTGGTTTTCAAAATTAGCACCTGCCTAAATTTGTTTGCCGGTGCTTGAAAAGATCTTTTGTCAGAAAACTATGTTTTTAGATATTCGCATTCGCAAGTTGCCAGAAGTATTAAGTCAGGTTTAGGCTCTTTGTAACTTCTGAACTCTATTTTCACTATCATCGTCCTTATACACAAAACATAACGATACATAATGCTCGATTTTGTTTTCGTAATCTATCTACTAGGCCTTCTTACAGGTGATTAATATTAAAGTAGTTCGTAATCATTTATTCGTCGTTACGTTACGCCCTCACACAATAAAAATATTGATTTTATAAAAATACACAATCTAAACAGTTTATGTTTCGAAAGCTTTTTTGCACCCAGGTCTCCATTCAAATTTGTTGATCTTTATCAGCAGTGCATTTATAATCCTTGCCTTGTCTGCAAAACAAGGTAATAATCGATGGTAATAATTACAAAATGCTAAGTGCATTCGTAGGTACAGGGTAATTTTTTATAGCTTTATACTTTGCTGTATCAATTCTTACACCTTTATCAGTTGACCTACGTAAATAACCTTAAGTATACCATTGTAGAAAACTGAATTTCGTAGTATTTAATTTTTTAAATTAATCTCCCGAATCTTTTAAAATCGTTGCAAAAGTTCTCATAGTGATCTCTCAGTCAATAGCCAAAAATCGACTATATCGTAGGGCTATAGTAAGCATCCTTTTAAATACGATTGAAGATATATTTAAACAAACAGGTAAACGTTTGAACTGGTAGTAGCCATACGTTGTTGAAAATTCCGCCGCTGGGCGCAAATCCGTGTATAAGTTTACTTGGTGGCAGAGCTCGTCATATCCAAAGTGGAAAAATATTTTGCTCTTCCAGGTTGATCTAATACATCTTCAATTCTCATCAGCGGAAGCTTATCATTCACGACTTTGTTATTCAATTTTTGGAAAACCACTACAAATCGCAGTTTTTTATCATCCATTGAAATTTTTGGTACTACCAAAAGTAGTAAATTAAATAGACTTACAGCTGGTTCAATTACATCCTTTTGTGGTAACTGATCGACTTGTTCAAATATTTCTTCCTATTGTATTTGCGGATAGCGATAATATTTTAGTATATTGCTAAGGAATCTGTTATTTCTATTTGTTAAGTGTAGAAATTGTTCACGTTAACGGTTCTACAGGCAAATAAAAATATCCTATAATTCTTCAAAAATTGCAATTTATTTTACACTAAATGGATCAGTTATGCCGATTTTATCACGTAATTTTTATTACTAGCTTTATCCTTAATATTAGGCCTCCTGCAAGAATTTTTCAATGTTGGCATGTACAAAGCAAAGATTTATAATCTCTGATATCATTAACGTTATTGTATTTAACATTGCCGAGTAACTTTTCTAATCTCCATTCGTATTGTTGTTCTTTTTTTTTGGGTTTTTTGGATTACCATTATTTATCTTATTGTTGTCATAATTGTTATTGCATCGAGTATCGATATTGTATCGTGTTTTTAAACATTATATTACGTTTTATTTCGCTCATTTGATCTGTTCGTTTTATTTACAAAAAAACATCGATCGTAGAAACCTTAAAGCCACTTTAGTATCATTGGAACTTCTGAACTTTATTATACCCTACGCCACATAGTGGTAAGGGAATTATGTCTTTGTGCATTTGTTTGTAACAGGGAGAAAGAAGCGAGATAGACCCATAGTTACTTATGAGGACCTTCATATAATTACTTACTTATGCATGTCCGTTCGCCCGTCAGCTCGTCAATGTATTCTTGTGAACAAAATTCAGGTCGCATAGCTTCCATATTTATCTTTATCGATATCAGGTTTATTGTTCGCCAAATTGCCAATATCAGCCCACATCGACCGAAACCAGTATTTCAAATTTGGTGTAAATCGGTTCAGATAAAGCTTTTGCTCCCATATATATGTTTTATCCGGTTTGTGGTTTAAAGTCCCTCGCAAGCGTGATTTGCATTCCACAACAAGTAAGTAACTCAAAGCACGTAACTCAAATTTGGAGAAAGACGTTTCAGATATAGCTATAGCTCCCATATATATGTTTCATCCTAGTAAGGTAAGTTATGCAATACCTAAGTCTTATAGACTGACATCGTTCTTACTCGTAACCTTGAAACGCACAAACGATATATATTGAAATATAAACAACATGCTATGGTTGAAGAATACAGTTAGATGCATCAACGCTTGGAAACATTGACAAGTCTAAATTTTAAAATGTTTTGTCAAAAATAAGTAGATTTTTATATGCTTTCTTATGCGTTGGAAATCAGAGGTTGTTATGATATGCATTTTCCAACATTTTTACAAATTTCAATAATTTTTCATTCCACATTTTCAATTCCAAAATCGGTTTAACAGTTCATCGACAGCTGTGTCGATGCGTCTACTTATATTCTTCTTTATTTACATGAATTTTTGCAAAAACGCCCAAATATCCCTATGGAACAATGAAAGCGTAGGGAAAAACGAGGAATCATTTATTACTAAGGAAGATAGAGATTAGTGAGGTAACAGGCATCCTTACGGTTGACCTGGGCCCACAAGCATTTGTACAAGATATGTTGTGCAGATAACAGCATATGCAGGGCATGCGGGGAAAACGATGAAACAGTGGAGCAATGCCGAACGTTGGCAAATACCAAATCTCAATTCTTAGGGATCGACTTCACACCAGACATAAATCAGATCACGGAAAATCAAATAAAACAGTTAAGGAATTTTGTTAAGGCAACTGAGTTTCAAATATAATACACTGTAGCCTGCCGGTTTTTTTTCAATAACCTCTTAGTTTATAGGGCACAACAGGCCTATCCTGTCTTAAATGTATGCCCATCAGGACATGCGACGATCGTTTAGCACCTCTTTTTAAACAAACCTAACGTCAATGTAAATGGAAAGAAAACCCAAAACCAAAACGCATTAGTTAAGTCAACAATCCAAAAATTGAAGTAAGGAATAAGGGAGGGGAAAAAGCCAAAACACTTTACGAATCAACTATCTTTGAAATTGGCAATGTAAATGCTACAAGGATGTAACATTAAGGAGTGTGCAGATTTTAATGATAATGTTGTTCACAAACCTCACCTTTGGTACATAACACACATATACCATACACATTTGACGTCCACCTTTTAACACCTCAGGATAATGGAACAGAAAAGCGATTCAGTGCAATTAATTATATTCTAAATTCTTTATAGGGGCTAGTCTGCAACCTGTGTTGTTGTGTGAACATGTGTGGTTTCAAAATTAGCACCGGCCTAAATTTGTTGCCGGTGCTTGAAAACATCTTTTGTCAGAAAATTATGTTTTTAGATATTCGCAAGTTGCCAGAAGTCTTAAGTCAGGTTTAGGCTCTTTGTAACTTCTGAACTCTATTTTCACTATCATCGTCCTTACACAAAACATAACGATACATAATGCTCGATTTTGTTTTCGTAATCTATCTACTAGGCCTTCTTACAGGTGATCAATATTAAAGTAATTGGTAATCATTTATTCGTCGTTACATTACGCCCTTACACAATAAAAAATTGATTGTAAAAATACACGGTCTGAACAATTTCCATTTCCAGTTTCCAGGTCTCCATTCAAATTTGTTGTTCATTCATAATTCTTGCCTTGTCTGCAAAATAAGGTATAAAGCGATGGTAATAATTACAAAATGCTAAGTGCATTCGTAGGTATAGGGTAATTTTTTATAACTTTATATCAATTGTATCAATTCTTTCACCTTTATCCGTTATGAGATGACCTACGTTAACACCCTTAGGTTATAGAAAACTGAATTTCGTAGCATTTAATATTTTAAATTAAATCTCACGAATCTTTTAAGATCTTTGCAAATGTTCTTATTGTGATCCCTCAGTCCACAGCCAAAAACGACTACATTGTAGGGCTATAGTAAGCATCCTCTTAAATACGTTTGAAGATATCTTTAAACCAACAAGGAAACGTTTGAACTGGTAATAGCCATTCGTTGTTGAAAATTCCGTCACTGGGCACGAATCCACCTGTAAGTTTATCTGGTGGAAAAAATGCAGGTCGCATTTATTATCCGATTGAGATGAAATTTTGCAAAGCATGTTTGTTTGGCCCAAGGACGGAGTCTATTGAAATTGGTGATAATCGGATCAGATATTTGGTACCAGATACTTGTATCAGATACTGCTCAAAAATACCTCTGTCTCTTATCGAGATCGGTTTAGATTAGGCTCCCATATATATCTTTATCCGATATCAGGTTTATTGTGCACCAAATATTCAGATTTTGATATAGCTCCCATATATATCCTCAACCGATTCCGGGTTTATGTGCACCAAATGTCCAATATCAACCCAAATGACCTGAATTTTGGCATATCCGACCGAATTCAGACTAGAAGCAAGTACATTAAATGCGAAGAAAATCGGCTCAGAAATAGCTTTAACTCCCATATATATGTTCCATCCGATTTGGTGCCTAAGTCCCACTCATCCGTAATATGCATGCGACAACAGTGATATTTGGTACCAAATGTCTTATAAACCTCGGAAATACCTTCGCTAAATTTTATCGAGAAAGGCAAAGATTTGGATATATCTCCCATATAAATCCTTAATCCGATTTCAGGTTTATTGTGCAAATAATGGCTAATATCAGGGAGTGAGTTTCGGGACGTACGTTTCCATTTTGTGCAACTATTCTCCGATATATATTTTTTAATATAATCCTCATCCAAGTGATATATATAATAAACTATAACTGCTCTTAAGCCAAATGTTGATAGATGGTATGATATGCATAGTGGTGTAGGGTATCATGTCGGTATATCGACCCCCGCCCGTCTTTTGAATTTTGACTGGTTTTTTATTGCCCTCATATACGAAACATAACAGTACTTAATCCCAGATTTTATTTCTTAATCTATCATTAAAAATACCAATCCCTAAAACTACATTTGTTAATCAGCTGATTAACTTAGCCTATTTGAGTGTCCGTGCACGACAAGCATCTTGTGGTGTTAGTTAAATGTTTATATATGCGTCACACCTTTCACCTACAATATATGAAGCAAAATTAGAATTTTTCGATTTTTCTCGTGCATGATGTTCAATATTGAAATGTTTGCGTTTGAGGGATCATGCATATTCTCATTTGTGATATTGAGTTGTTGGACGATTTTGATACCAAGTATTTTGATAGTGCAAGAAATTAAAATTACAAAATTAATCTGCTTCATATACAAAATTAAGCTGCAATATATTTTGCCTTGGAGTTTTATTCTTTGAGTTTTTAATAACCTACATTTTATGTTACGCAAGCACGTAAGATCTGCATAAAGCCAATTCGAATTGGACTAACATTTATGCAATTTGTTTTGTATTTTGGATTGGATGATATTTAATATCTGGTTCAACATGAGATGGATGTTTTAACGCATTGCTTATACCCAAAAGCCTGGCAGGAGGCGATGAAGTTTTTTATACCCAAACCTGGTAAGGTAAGTTATGCAATACCTAAGTCTTATAGACCTATAAGTCTGACATAGTTCTTACTCGTAACCATGAAGCGCACAAACGATATATAGACAACATGCCACAGGTAGAATACAGGTAGACGCATCAACGCTTGGAAACATTGATATGTCAAAATTTAAAATTTTTTGTTAAACAAAAGTAGATTTTTATATACTTTCTTATGCGACGGAAATCAGAGTTTTTATGATATGCATTTCAAACTTTTTTTACAAATTTCAACAAATTTTCATTCAACATTTCCAATGCCAAAATCGATATCATTTCATCGACAGCTGTGTCGATGCGACTACTTATATTCTTCTACCATGCAACATTCAGTGGAAACCGAACTACATGAGGTTTTGCACCACATCGAGAGCACCTTCGACGTATTGATATCGAAGGCGCTTTCAATGACGTCAGCACCGCTACACTCGTCCAATCCTTAGGTAATTTCTAAGTAGACCTGGACCTCAGGTAAGGTATCGGTGGATAAGTTGTGTGCTATATGACGTTAACATAAGGGACTGATTTGGGCAAGTAACGCCACAGGGAAAGATTTTAACATCTCTCCTGTGGGTTTCAATCCAAGGATGGCACACTGGCTATTCAAAAGCGCAATTAGACCTGTCCTAACACACGCATCAGTAGTCAGGTTGACAGCTATGGATTGAAAATTTCATACGATAGCGAAATCTCTCGTCAAAACTGGCAGGGAATTAGTAAGCTTAGACAATCCTGTACCGCTATACGCGTCACGTCTAGAGTTAAAGAAATGTGCAAAAAACGCCCACATATCCCTATGGAACAATGAAAGCGTAGGGAAAACCACAAAAATCCTTTGGGGCCACCACAATGAGATAAAAGCGAGAAATCTTTTAGTGCTAAGTAAGATAGAGATTAGTGAGGTAACAGGCATCCTTACGGTTGACCTGGGCCCACAAACATTTGTACAAGATAGGTTGTGCAGATAACAGCATATGCAGGGCATGCGGGGAAAACGATGAAACATTGGAGCAAATATCAAATATAAACTGACCTTTTTCTTTCAATAACCACTTAGTTTACAGTGCACAACAGGCCTATACTGTCTTAAATGTATGCCCGCCAGGACATGCGGCGATCGTTTAGCCCCTCTTTTCAAACTAACCTAACGTCAATGTAAATGAAAAGAAAACCCAAAACCAAACCGCATTAGTTAAGTCAACAATTAAAAAATTGAAGTAAAGAATAATGAGAGGGTAAAACGTCAAAAAAACCTTACGAATCAACTATCTTTAAAATTGGCAATGTAAATGCTGCAAATGCAAGGATGTAACATTATGGAGTGTGCAGATTTTAATGATAATGTTGTTCACAAACCTCACCTTTGGTACACAAGACACATACACTTGATATTGTACGGATACTTTTTGGCACCCAGGTCTCCATTCAAATTTGTTGATCTTTATCAGAAGTGCATTCATAATCCTTGCCTTGTCTGCAAAATAAGGTATCTTTCAAAATCGTTGCAAAAGTTCTCATTGTGATCTCTCAGTCAACAGCCAAAAAATCGACAATATCGTAGGGCTATAATAAGCATACTCCTAAATACGATTGAGGATATCTTTAAACAAACAGGTAACCGTTTGAACTGGTAGTAGCCATTCGTTGTTGAAAATTCCGTCGCTGGGCGCGAACCCGTGTATATAGTTAAAAAATATTTTGCTCTTCCTAGTTGATCTAATACATCTTCAATTCTTATCAGCGGAAGCTTATCATTCACGACTTTGTTATTCAATTTTTGAAAAACCATTGCGAATCGCAGTTTTTTATCATCCATTGAATTTTTTGGTACTACCAATATAGTGAATTAAATAGACTTATAGCTGGTTCAATTACATCCTTTTGTAGTAACTGATCGACTTGTTCAAATATTTCTTCCTAGTGTATTTGCGGATAGCGAAAATATTTTGTATATTGCTAAGGAATCTGTTATTTCTATTTGTCAAGTGTAGAAATTGTTCATGTTTAACGGTTCTACAGGCAAATGAAAAATATCCTATAATTCTTCAAAAATAGCAATTTATTTTACACTAAATGAATCAGTTATACCGATTTTATCTCGTAATTTTTATTACTAGTTTTTTCTTTAATATTAGGCCTCCTGCAAGAATTTTTCAATGTTGGCATGTACATAGCAAAGATTTATAATCTCTGATATCATTAACGTTATTGTATTAAACATTGCCGAGCAACTTTTCTAATCTGCATTCGTATTGTTGTTTTACTCATTTTTTGTCGGATTCTTTGGATTACCATTATTTATCTTATTGTTGTCATAATTGTTATTGCATCGAGTATCGATATTGTATCGTGTTTTTAAACATTATATTACGTTTTATTTAGCTCCTTTGATCTGTTCGTTTAATTTACAAAAAACCATCGTTCGTAGAAACCTTAAAGCCGCTTTAGTCTCATTGAAACTTCTGAACTTTATTATACCCTACGCCACATAGTGGTAAAAGTATTATGTATTTTTGCATTTGTTTGCAACAGGGAGAAAGAAGCGAGATAGACCCATAGTTACTTTTGAGGACCTTCATAGAATCACTTTTTGAGTCGATTTATGCATGTCCGTTCGCCCTTCAGCTCGTCAATGTATTCTTGTGAACAAAATGCAGGTCGCATAGATTCCATATATAGATATAGCTTCCATATATATCTTTATCCGATATCAGGTTTATTGTGCACCAAATGGTTGATATCAAACCACATTGACCGAAACCAGTATTTCAAATTTGGTGTAAATCGGTTCAGATAAAGCTTTTGCTCCCATATATATGTTTTATCCCATATATATATTTGGAGAAAGTCGTTTCAGATATAGCTATAGCTGCCATATATATATGTTTCATCCGATTTGTTTTTAATGCCCTCGCATCGGAAATACCTTCGCCAAATGTTTTCGAGAACGGCAAAGATTTAGATATATCTTCAATATATATCCTTAATCCGATGTCAGGTTTATTGTGCAAATAATGGCTACTATCATGGTTTGAATTTCGGGACGTACGTTTATGCACTTTGTGTTGTATTTTGGATTGGGTGATATTTATTATTTGGTTCTACAAGAGATGGATGTTTATCTAGGGACGTGCTAACGGCCCAAAAACAATGCTAAGCCTGGTGTATTACCTTCAAAATTAAAAAAATGCTTTTTTAAGAATTTTTTACAAATAAGCTAGAATCAGAATTTAGGGGAATGTAGGAAACATGTCTTGTAAAAAGTTTATTTAACACAAGCTAGTTTCACACACATTGATGGAATTTCTGTGGAAACAAGTGTTTTAAAGTCAGATAAACTTATCAGGTTTTCAGCAAATGCAATATCCGATCTTGGATAACTTGAAAAGTTGGTAAAAGTCAACTTCTAGACACATACAATTGATGCATGCAAAGGAAGTATATAGTTGGTACAACACAGAGTCAATGTATTGACTTCAGGTTGATTTACCTCTCTTGATATTAAAACAATATAGTTGTCAATGTTATGTGATTTTAAACGCAAATCTAATATTCAATTAATTGATATATATCTATCGTGCTCTATAATTGTATTTGTATGATATTAACTATAAAATTTAAATATGCTTCATAAGATGGAACTTATTTCACAAAACAAAATATTATAAATTTACTTAACTACCCAAAGTGTGATATGGATTTCAATATAAGAACTGTATGCCCCAAAAGTCACGAGGAGGCAAAACAAAATGAAAAAATAATAATTTACGTCAATGTAACTAACACGGCCGCCGCTGAACCCAATAAGTTTCCGGAACAAATTCAAGACTGGATGAAGTTTGGGAGACAAGTAAAAGAAAGGTTAGGGTAAGGGAACATTGAATGCCTGAGCATAGATGAAGTATATAGGGATGTCAATGCAAAAGAGAGAGAGAGAGAGGAAATCTGCCGACGAAAAACTCTGGACGAGAAGGAAAATCCTAACAAAGGAAAAGAGGTCCGAGCATTGCTATCATAATAAACTTAAGGAATGCAACAAAATAGTAACAACAGAAAAGCGCAATTCCTGGAAGCTTTTCTGCGAACAGGTTGATAGCGTAAATGATGTATCAAAAATTAAAGTAATAGATGCCATCAAAAGTTTCCATCCGTTTAAAGCAGAGGGACCAAATGCGGACTACATCTCGTCCAACTTATTCGGGATTTTCAACGCATGCCTAAAATTTGTTTATACCCCAAAACTCTGGCAGGAGGCGAGGTAGTTTTTTATACGCAAACCTAGTAAGGTAAGTTATGCAATACCTAAGTCTTATAGACCTGACATCGTTCTCACTCGTAACCATGAAACGCACAAATATAAAGAACGTGCCATGGTGGAAGAATGCAGGTAGACGCATTGAAAATACCAGGGATTCGTCGGTAATTTTCCTGTAGAAAATGAAGGCGCTTAGAAACCGAACCAAAGAAATATTGGTGGAAACACAACATTTCTCCCAGGTATTTTTCAGGATGTATAGGAAAAAAAGAATGGAATAAAACACAAAAGATTAGAGTGTTGAATTAAACAATATAGAAATATCCTTTATTGAAAGAAAATTTTAGGTTTTTTTGAAACGAATTCTTACCGCTTGTAACAATGGTTAAATTGAAAGTAAGTAAAAAGAGAAAAAAGGATAAAGTCCGTGAAAGCACAGACGACATGTTTCGAAAATGAAAGCAGAACGCATACATATAAGAATAAGTAAGCGGCAATGTCAAAGTGTATGTAAGGAAAATAATTGAAAAAGAATCAGGAAAACCTGAGATGCCAGAAGGAGAAAAGAAAATATCCTAATTTTCCTTTCTCCCACGATATTGGCATTAACATCGCCGCCCACCTTGCAGTTACACTGCAATGACAGAAATAAAAAAAGGTCATGTCGTGTGTACTTTTTATTTACGTTATCAGAAAAAAAAACGTTGAAGGAAAGAATATATGTAGCTGAAAAGGAAAGTTTGTGTTTCGTTCACAAGAATAAAAATAAATAGTGCAAATTTTTCAATGGAATTCAATTTTGGTTTATTTTAGAAGATACATAGTATGTTTGTTTCAGGATAGAAACTAGGACGAATAAGGTCTATAAATGGCCCAGCCAATTATGGTGTTGATGGCAGTTGGCAGTCCTGGTCTTGAAATGGTACCTTCTATGACTATTTTAGTGTACAAGTCAGCTCCAATAATTATGTCGATGGTAGAACGCTCATAGAATTTTGAGTCGGCCAGGCATAAGTTGACATAATTGTCCTTGAAGTCTGCAGGCAAGTCTTTGGAAGGAGTTTTAATGTTTACCCGACTATCTACCTTCATCATCCCTTCGACTTTCCGTGCAAAATCAAACCGGGATGCCAGGGTTAGAGGGCACAACGATTCCTTGTCCAAGGTGAGGGTCGTCAAATTCTTGGAGTCGGTCAACCTTTTTAATACTCTGCTGACAGTTGAACCTGAATCCAGTAGGCATCGTGCTGTCAACTTCACTTTCCCATCCGAAATCCGAACGACCACTGTCGGGACCAAAACAATGGTATTTGGCGTATCAGCGATGATAGTGTTTTGGCACTAATGCCGTTGGTAGCTGAAGGTGTAGCTTCGGGATGCGCGCGATCTGTGGGCTGGGCATGACCTTCGGGTTGAGGACGTCGTTGATGTTGAGTGCGTTCAGTCGATGGGTGAAGTAAGGTGTGGTGCCGCTTGTGGCACTTCTTGCAACCCTACAATGAAAAGCAGCTGCCGTGGGAATGCTCGTGTGCGAGACAATTTTTGCAATATTTGTATTTCCCTACGACACTGAGACGACCAGATGTACTCATCCCCATAAATTTCCGGCATAGGCGCAATGGATGTCGGGTGTGACAAATATGGCAAGAATATGCCAGACGCTGTTTCTCCACGCTGGAGCGGATGATTGAACGAGCACGGGATGGCGATCGGTTAGACATATTGTTCTACTTGGCGTAGAAGGAACGAATATAACGGATTGTTACAGATTAGATATCAGGAACAGATTGGACGGAAGAAAGTATTAGTTTTGGGCGGATAATACGACGAGTTTCGTGACTGGTCGGGTGATAGTTCCCCGTTGCGTGAAATCTATTCAGCGCGGAATTCGAATTTTATCAATGGACGG
Organism: Musca domestica; assembly: GCF_030504385.1. Lineage (NCBI taxonomy): Eukaryota > Metazoa > Arthropoda > Insecta > Diptera > Muscidae > Musca > Musca domestica. The sequence goes on along the minus strand of NW_026712133.1, from coordinate 1,292,211 downwards.
AAAATCATTTTGGAATTGCAACCAATCGGAAACGATATCACGAGACAATAAATCATCCCATCCGTTACCAGAGGCCCAAATCATCTGCATCATAATTTTTGGCAAAACCACACATGGAGATAACCAACCGGCTGGATCGAACAATTTCGCTATATTCGACAGAAGTACACGTTTAGTATATGTGGACGGATTAGAAAATGGTTTGGCAGTAAAATAGAAAGAATCTGAATGAGCATCCCATCGTATGCCTAACATTTTGGCCGTACTACTTTCTTCGAACTCAAGAAAGTCCTGTCGAAGGAGATGCTCAGGCGGAATATCGGCCAGAATTGTTTTCAAATTGGATGTCCACTTTCGTAAAGAAAATCCAGCGGACTTCAAAGCTGATTGCAACTCCTGAATAGAACGTAGGGCTAAAGGAATAGAATGAGCCCCACCGAGTACATCGTCAACGTACATAAAATTGTGAAGAATGTCGCTAGCTCTAGGAAGTTCTGAACGAACATCCTCAGCTAGCTGATGAAGTACTGAAGATAAGGTGCGGAATTGACCCCAAATGTCACTGTCTGTAATTGAAAGTCTTGAATTTCCTCATCTGGGCTTGAACGATATAAGATCATCTGGAATTTAGCATGATCTGGATGAATTAGTATTTGCCTATACATTTTCTCAATGTCGGCATTGAAAACGAAGCGAAAGAATCTCCACCTTAAAATTAACAAGGTTAGGTCTGATTGCAGAATTGGGCCCGTATGAAGAATATCATTGAGACTTAACCCCCTGGAAGTAGGAGAGGAGGCATTAAATACTACCCGAACCTTTGTAGATACGCTCTCAGGTTTGATGGCGGCATGGTGAGGTAAATAATAACTAGGACCGGATGAAACGTTGGAATGGGGGGGAATACAGCGCATATGGCCTAGATCACAGTATTCCCGAACGACTCGATCATATTCCTTCTTTAAATCGGGAGTACGCATGAGTTGAGCTTCGTTCCTATAGCACTGGATCAGGAATGTCCTAAACCTTCGCCATTAAAATTAGTCTCCTTAAAAGGCAAACGAACCATGTATTTACCGTCATTAGTTCTTGTTGTAGTTGATTTGAATAGTTCTTCGCAAAATTTATCGGTTGGGGACAAGAAGTTCTTCCTTGGAAGATTCTCCACCTCCCAAAAGCGTAAAATCTCTTTATGCAAAGAGATTTCGCAAAAATTACAGATTATGTTGACGACCCTGGACGAATTCTTACTTATGAGGCCCGTCAAGATCCATCCGAAGACTGTCTCTTGGGCCAGAAGAGAGCCGCATATACCTGATCTTGAATTGGAAAGCATTAGGGCTGGCAGCACATCGCTGCCAAAAAGTAGGTCAACTTGTGAGCTCTTGTAGAAGTTAGGGTCAGCCAACGAAATATTTGGAAGATCTTTGAACGAAGCAGTCGGAATAGAATGACTTGGCAGATTCCCCGTAAGTTTAGGAATTACGAAGGCAGTAATTGTTAATTCAAAGTTGTGGTCAAATTGCGAAGAAAGAATGAAAGAGCACTGTTTACGTACGCTGGCAGAATTAGAATCATTCAAACCTGAAATTTGAGCTCTCGTGCGCTTATGAGGCAATTTAAGTTTATTAAACAATGATTCTGAAATAAAAGTTCCCTCGGAACCAGAATCGAAGAGCGCGCGAGCCGAATATGTCACACCATTATGAACAATTTGTACCATCGCCGTGCCTAGCAATACCCCCTGAACACTAGCAGAAAAATGATTTTGTACAGTCCCCACTCCGCTGCTAGTGGACTGTAATCCAGAATGTGAAAATAGAGCGGAGCTGGGATTGAGGTTTGAATTTGGAGCAGTGCTAAATGTAGATGGTGCTGAGGAGGAAGAAGAATGAACAGAGTTTCTATGCAAAAGAGTATTATGCCGCTTATTGCATGTATAGCAACTATGTTTGCTAGGACAATTTTTCACGGAATGCGTTTTTGAAAAGCAGTTGAGACACAGTCCTTGCCGTTTGATCTCAGAAATGCGCGCTTCATAATTCATTTTTAAAAACTTCGGACATTTGCGAATTATGTGAGCCTCGTTTGGACACAACGGACATTTGGGATCAGAGACCTTACTCTGGAACGAACTAAACTTTTTGGAAACTTTGGACTTTATATCGACCGAACTTTCCTTTTGACTTGAACCTGAAACACCTTTTCGCATCTCTGAAACAGACTCTAGAGTGCGATATCTATTTGTTAGGAATGTGTCCAATTCCGCCCACCGTGGAATACTGGACTTGTCTGAGAGGGTATGCTCCCAAAGAGTAAGTGTGGAATCAGGTAGACGATTAGAACAGAGATAGATAAAAATGGGATCCCAGCTAGCCACGTCAATATCGTAGGTCTTGAGAACAGAGATGCATGAATTAATGTCTCTTTGGAGGCGTTTTAAACTCTGAGCAGATTCAGAAGGAACTGAAGGAAGGTTGAATAAAACTTTAAGCTGGCCATTTACGAGAATTCGCTTATTTTCTTAGCGATCGCACAGGCTGGACCAGGCTTGGCTGAAACCACTATTAGTAAGAGGACTCTTCTGAACTATCTCTTTTGCTTCGCCTTTGGTCTTGTGAACTAAATGAAATAATTTCTCAACTGGACTGAGGCGAGGATTTTTTATGTACACAGCCGTGAACATGTCTCGGAATGTGGGCCATGACATATAATCCCCGGAGAAGACCTCTGTATCACATGGCGGTAAATTGAAAGAATATCCTGAGTTCGCCTGTTCAGGATTGGATGGAGGAACTGGGCTGGGAGCCACGGGAGACTCTTTTGGAATTGAAGCCGATTGTAGTTCCTCGGATAACTGAGACAGCTGGGATATACACTTACAGTAAGTAAGGTACGTTGTCTTATACTTAGCTCGAATTGTCTCTAGTTCAGAAGCTGTGTCTTCATCACCCGACTCTTCGTCTCCATTGCCCTCGTATTCACGATCTCGGATGTATGTATCATACTCGGACTTGATTCTTACCCATATGGACTTAATTTCTTCAATGTGAACATTGATAGAATGAATGGAGCTGACTGGAAGGAGATTATCACTAATATCCGAATCAAATCCCACGATCGTGTCGGCAAGACGAATGAAAGAGTCGAGAGACATTTTGGAATAAGTAACTTCGAATTAGATATACGAGGAGAATAACTGAAATGAAGAATCGAATAAATCCAAATCGCAAAACAGAACAGAAAGCTTTCTGGGAATATCAAATTTAGGGCAAGAAAAAATTAACTGTGATAAATTTCACAAAAAACTGAATTTCCAACCAAAAGCTCGAAAAATGTTCAAACAAGATAGAAGGTGGCAAGAAAAATACGCAATTTTTTTCCTCGTTCTTATTAAAAAAAACGATTATTTTTCAACTTTTATAATATTATTTAACAGATATTTCTTTTTCAATAAAAGTGTTTATAGAGAACGTATTATGTCGGACGAAATGAATAAATCGTTTAGAAAAATAAATAATTATTTTGAAGAAACAATATTACAATATCAATGTAATATAATTATTCACGTAAAATACTATTGGGAACAAACTTATTTTCAATGCAGAAAGCAAAAAATAAAAATGTTCGAATGAAGGTAACCGGTTAATAATCGGTTCAACGGATACCAAAAAACGAATTGGCGATCCCTATGTTTAGTGAAATACTAAGATGTACTAAAGGTCGATTTTCGAATTGGTGAACCCTATACACATATGGATGAGATGTGATAAGTAAAGGGAGAGAAACAATAACAACAACCACACACTGCAATATCGTCAAACAAACATACAACGAAAGCGAGAAAAAATTAATTGTTGTTGTGACTTGTTGATCGAAGAAAAAAATCACAAATACCAAACAGCGCAAACTTTAGATTGAGTAGCTATGACCGAACGAATATTCTAGTGGATGCAAAAACACTTGAAAACAATAAAGCTCTTTTCCGAAATTTTAAGAGAAATTAATCTTTGAGTTTAATCACTGCACAATCGGAGTTTGCACTGTTCTCTTAAGATATCAAAAGTCGAAAATGATTTACACTCTTCCACCGAAAACGCGTATTGAACGAAATGATGTTTTGCCGACGGCAAATGCACTTTTTATTTTCAGAAAAATTTGCACTTTTATAGTAAAAGAACGAAGGCACAAACTTACCTTAATGTTGAAGAAAAAGAAAGATAACGAAGTTTTTAATCCAAACTGGAACAGAACTTTCGGTTTAAGCTAAAATCCGGTTCGTGGAGGACAAAATGAAAATACCAGGGATTCGTCGGTCATTTTCCTGTAGAAAATGAAGGCGCTTTGAAACCGAACCAAAGAAATATTGGCGGAAACACAATATTTCTCCCAGATGGATTTCAGGATGTGTAGGAAAAAAAGAATGGAATAAAAACACAAAAGATTAGAGTGTTGAATTAAACAATATAGAGATATCCTTTATTGAAAGAAAATTTTAGGTTTTTTTGAAACGAATTCTTACCGCTTGTAAAAATGGTTGAATTGAAAGTAAGTAAAAAGAGAAAAAAGGAAAAAGTCCGTGAAAGCACAGACGATATGTTTCGAAAATGAAAGCAGAACGCATACATATAAGAATAAGTAAGCGGCAATGTCAAAGTGTATGTGAGGAAAATAACTGAAAAAGAATCAGGAAAACCTGAGATGCCAGAAGAAGAAAAGAAAATATTCTAATAATTTCTTATAAATATCCTAATTTTCCTTTTGATTTTGGCATTGACACGCATCAATGCTTGGAAACATTTTATGTCAAAACTTTAAAATGTTTTGTCAAAAATAAGCAGATTTTTAGATACTGCTCAAAAATACATCTGCCAAATCTTATCGAGATCGGTTCAGGTTAGGCTCCCATATATGTCTTTATCAGGTTTATTGTGCACCAAATGGCTAATATCAGTCCACATGAACCGAAATTTTGGCAATTTCGACTGAATTCATTCTATAAACGAGATTTTAAAATTTGGTGTAAATCATTTCAGATATACCTATAGCTCCCATATATATGTTTTATCCAGTTTGGGGATTAAATTTCCTCACAAGCGTAATATGCATTGCACAACAATGATTTTTGATACCAAATGTCAGATACACCTCCGAAATAAGTGTATCAAATATTGTCAAGATCAGTTCAGATTTGGATATAGCTCCCATATATGTTTTCAACCGATTCCGGGTTAATGTGCACTAAATGGCCAATATCAGCCCACATCGACCTGTATTTCGGTACATCCCACCGAATTTAGTGTAGAATCAAGTAACTCAAATTCGGAGAATATCGATTCAGATACAGTTATAGCTACCATATATATGTTTCATCTGATTTGTGTTTATTTCCCTCGCATCCGTAATATGCAATCGACAGCAATGATATTTGGTACCAAATACCTTATAAAGCTCGGAAATATCTTCGCCAAATTTTTTTTGAGAATGACAAAGATTTGGATATATCTCCCATATATATGCATTATCCGATTTGAGGTTTATTGTGCAAATAATGGCTACTATCATGGAGTGAATTTCGGGACGTCGTTTGTTTTGTATTTTGGATAGAGTGATACTTATTATCTGGTTCTACAAGAAATGGATGTTTATCTAGGGACGTGCTAACGACCCAAAAACTATGCTAAGCCTGGTGTATTACCTTCAAATTAAATAAAAAAATTAAGAATGTTTGCCAAATAAGCTCGAATCAGAATTTAGGGGAATATAAGAAACATGTTTTGTAAATAGTTTAGTTAACATAAGCTAGTTTCACACATCGATCGAGTTTCTGTGAAAAACGTGTTTTAAAATCAGATAAACTTATCACGTTTTTATATACTTTCTTATGCGACGGAAATCAGAGGTTGTTATGATATGCATTTTCAAACACTTTTACAAATTTCAACATTTTCATCGGTTTGACAGTTCATCGACATCGACAGCTGTGTCGATGCGACTACTTATATTCTTCTGCCATGCGACATTCAGTGGAATACGAGTTGATATCGAAGGCGCTTTCAATAACGTCAGCACCGTTGCACTCGCCCAATCCTTAGGCAATTGCTAAGTTGACCTGGACCTCAAAGACGAGATAAATCATATGGCAAGGTATCGATGAATAAGTTGTGAGCTATATGACGTTAACAGAAGGGACTGATTTGGGCAAGTAACGCCACAGGGAAAGATTTTAACATCTCTCCTGTGGGTTTCAATCAAAGGATGACACACTGGCTATTCAAAAGCGTAATTAGACCTGTCCTAACATACGCATCAGTAGTCAGGTTGACGGTTATGGATTGAAAATTTCATACGATAGCGAAATCTCTCGTCAAAACAGGCAGGGAATTAGCAACAGTAAGCTTAGACAATTCGGTGCCGCTATAAGCGTCACATCTAGAGTTAAATAAATGAAAAAAAAATTAAATAAAACAGTGGAGGAATTTTGTTAAGGCAACTGAATTTCAAACATAATACACTGTAAACTGCCCGTTTTTTTCAATAACCACTTAGTTTACAGTGCACAACAGGTCTATACTGTCTTAAATGTATGCCCACCAGGACATGCGGCGAAAAATGGAAAGAAACCCCAAAACCAAAACGCATTAGGTAAGTCAACAATTAAAAAATTGAAGTAAAGAATAATGAGAGGGGAAAACGTCAAAAAACTTTACGAATCAACTATCTTTAAAATTGGCAATGAAAATGCTACAAGGACGTAACATTAAGGAGTGTGCAGATTTTAACGATAATGTTGTTCACAAACCTCACCTTTGGTACATAAAACACATACCATAAACACTTGACGCCCACCTTTTTAAATACTTTATTTTTATAAAGTGACGAAGTTCTGGACATTATCTTGTAGGGCTAGTCTGCATTGTTGTTGTGTGAACATGTGTATGGTTTTCAAAAATAGCACATGCTTAAATTTGTTTGCCGGTGCTTGAAAACACCTTTTGTCAGAAAATTATGTTTTTAGATATTCGCATCCGCAAATTGCCAGAAGTCTTAAGGCCGGTTTAGGCTTTTTGTAACCTCCGAACTTTATTTTCACTATTATCGTCCTTATACACAAAACATAACGGTACTTAATTCTAGATTTTGTTTTCGTAATCTATCTACTAGGCCTTCTTACAGGTGATCAATATTAAAGTAGTTCGTAATCATTTATTCGTCGTTACGTTAAATAAATACACAATCTAAACAGTTTATGTTTCGAAAGCTTTGTTGCAACCAGGTCTCCATTCAAATTTGTTGTTCTTTATCAGAGGTGCATTCATAATCCTTGCCTTGTCTGCAAAATAAGGTATTAATCGATGGTAATAATTACAAAATGCTAAGTGCATTCGTAGGTACAGGATAATTTTTTATAGCTTTATATCAATTGTATCAATTCTTACACCTTCATCAGTTATGAGATCACCTACGGTAACACCCTTAGGTGTGGAAAACTGAATTTCGTAGCATTTAATTTTTTAAAATTAATCTCCCAAATCTTTAAAAATCGTTGCACAAGTTCTCATTGTGATCTCTCAGTCCACAGCCAAAAACGACTATATCGTAGGGCTATAGTAAGCATCCTCTTAAATGCGTTTGAAGATATCTTTAAACCAACAGGTAAACGTTTGAACTGGTAGTAGACATTCGTTTTTGAAAATTCCGTCACTAGGCGCGAATCCGTGTGTAAATTTATCTGGTGGAAGAACTCGTCATATCCAAATTGGAAAAATATTTTGCTCTACTTATCATTCACGATTTTGTTATTCATCGCAGTTTTTACCATCCATTTTTTGGTACTACCAAAACTAGTGAATTAAATAGTCTTACAGCTGGCCCAATTACTTCTCTTTGTAGTAACTGATCGACTTGTTCATATATTTCTTCCTAGTGTGTTTGCGGAGAGCGATAATATTTAAGTATACTGCTAAGGAATCTGTTATTTCTACTTGTTAAGCGTAGAAATTGTTCACGTTTATCCTATCCTATATCCTATAATTTCTCAAGAATTGCGATTTTATCACGTATTTTTTATTACTAGTTTCCTTAATGTTGGGCCTCCTGCAAGAATTGTTCAATATTGTCATGTACATAGCAAGGATTTATAATCTCTGATATCATTAAAATTCTAGTATGCATTCGTATTAATGTTTTACTTAATTTTTTCATTTTATTGTTGCCATAATTATTATTGCATCGAGTACCGATATTGTATCGTGTTTATAACCATTTCAATACGTTTTATTTTGCTCATTCGATTTGTTTGTTTTATTTACAAAAAAACATCGTTCGAAGAAACCTTAAAGCCGCTTTAGTCTCATTGAAGCTTCTGAACTTTATTATACCCTACGCCACATAGTGGTAACGGTGTTATGTTTTCGCGCATTAATTGCTTTTGGGGATAATCATTTTTTGTATCGATTTATCTTTGTCTTTGTTATCTTGTGAGCAAAATGCAGGTCGCATTTATTATGCGATTGAGATGAAATTTTGCAAACAATGTTTGTTTGGCCCAAGGACGGAGCCTATTGAAATTGGTGATAATCGGATTAGATTTAGATATAGATCCCATAAATATTTAACCGATTTCGGATAAAATGCGCACCCAATGGCTAATATAAGCCCAAATGACCTGTATTTTGGTACATTCAACCAAATTCAGATGTAGCAATAGCTCCCATGTATATGTGTCATTCGATTTGGGGTTGTAAGCTCCTCACATGCGCAATATGCACTTCAAAAGAATGATATTTGGTACCAGATACTTGGATCAGATACTGCTCAAAAATACATCTGCCAAATCTTATCGAGATCAATTCAGATAGGCTCCCATATATATCTTTATCCGATATCAGGTTTATTGTGCACCAAATGGCTAATATCAGTCCACATGAACCGAATTTTGGCAATTTCGACTGAATTCATTCTATAAACGAGATTTTAAAATTTGGTGTAAATCATTTCAGATATACCTATAGCTCCCATATATATGTTTTATCCAGTTTGTGGTTTAAATTACCTCACAAGCGCAATATACATTGCACAACAATGATTTTTGATACCAAATGTCAGATACACCTCCGAAATAAGTGTATCAAATATTGTCAAGATCAGTTCAGATTTGGATATAGCTCCCAAATATGTTCTCAACCGATTTCGGGTTGATGTGCACCAAATGGCCAATATCAGCCCACATCGACCTGTATTTTGGTACATCCCACTGAATTTAGTGTAGAAGGAAGTAACTCAAATTCGGAGAATATCGATTCAGATATAGCTATAGCTCCCATATATATGTTTCATCCGATTTGTGTGTTAATTTCCTCGCATCCGTAATATGCACTCGACAGCAATGATATTTGGTACCAAATACCTTATAAAGCTCGGAAATACCTTCGCCAATTTTTTTCGAGAACGATAAAGATTTGGATATATCTCCCATATATATCCTTAATCCGATTTCAGGTTTATTGTGCAAATAATGACTAATATCATGGAGTGAATTTCGGGACGTACGTTTATGCAGTTTGTGTTGTATCTCCCATATATATCCTTAATCCGATTTCAGGTTTATTGTGCAAATAATGACTAATATCATGGAGTGAATTTCGGGACGTACGTTTATGCAGTTTGTGTTGTATTTTGAATTGGGTGATATTTATTATCTGGTTCTACAAGAAATGGATGTTTATATAGGGACGTGCTAACGACCCAAAAACTATGCTAAGCCTGGTGTATTACCTTCAAAATTAAAAAAATGCTTTTTTAAGAATTTTTTTACAAATGAGTTAGAATCAGAATTTAGGGGAATATAAGAAACATGTATTGTAAATAGTTTAGTTAACATAAGCTAGTTTCACACACATTGATGGAATTTCTGTGGAAACAAGTTTTTTAAAATCAGATAAACTTATCACGTTTTCAGCAAATGCAATATCCATTTTTAAATTTCGGAGAGCCATCTACGCAATCTATATTCATAAAAAGCTTTACAAAATTGTCAAGTCTAATATTTGTAAGCTGCATTATATTCCTTTCATATATGGCAGCTATTTCGATCTTAGATAACTTGAAAAGTTGGTAAAAGTCAACTTTTAGACACATACAATTGATGCATGCAAAGACATGGAAGTATAAAGTTGGTGCAACACAGAGTCAAAGTATTGACTTCAGGTTGATATACTCCTCTTGATATAAAAACAATATAGTTGCCAATGTTATGTGACTTTAAACGCAAATCCAATATTCAATTAATTGGTAACTTATAATTGTGTTTCACTGTAAATTGTAATTGCAATCCTGCTCTATAATTGTATTTGTATGATATTTAACTATAACATTTAAACACGCTTCACAAGATGAAACTTATTACACAAAATAAATATTATAAATTAACTTAACTACCCAAAACTCAAAAGTCACGAAGAGGCAAAACAAAATGACAACAGTAAAAAAGCAGTAGGTTCGGTTGGGCCGAACTTTGAATACCCTCCATCATTTGAAACGAATTTGGAAATAAAATCCTGAAAAATTTTGTTAAGATTTTAAAAATACCGAATATTGCCGTTATATTGTTGCCTATACAACGTGGACCCACACAGGTATTATTTGTTATAAGTCATTACCAAATTCAGATTCGGAACGTGAACCACACAGGTATTATTTGTTATAAGTCATTACCAAATTCAGATTCGGAACGTGAAATAAACGGTGAATAATGTAGCTAAAACCATCCAAATATAGAATATAGGGAGGTACCATTGTATCGGAGCTGTGCGAAGACCGGAACCTGCGTAGACAATTTTTTGTCATAGGCTGTAGCATCCATTACGAACTTTAAATACGACATTTCAAACAATTTCGGTGAGTATTGTACCTAAACTCGTCAAAATACCGAATATAATGAGGTACTGGTATATGGAGCCCCTACGAAGACCTGTACCTGCATAGATAATTTTCTGTCATAGACTGGAGTTTCCATTACGAACTGTAAATGCGTAATAAAGACGCTAAAATCATCAAAATACCAAATATCGGGAGGTACAGTTATATGGGGGCTATACGAATACGTGAACCTGCACAGACAATTTTCTGTCTTAGGCTGTAGTATCCATTTCGAATTTCAAATACCAAATTTGAAACAATTTCGGTAAATAATGTCGCTAAAATCATCAAAATACCGAATATCGGGAGGTACCGTTATATGGGGGCTATATGAAAACGCGGACCTACATGGCCCATTTACGAACTTAACCTGCCTACTGTAAAAATTAACATGTGTGCAAAACGTTAGCCTTGTATCTCAATTCGTTCGAAAGATAGCGTGATTACAACAGACAGACAGGCGGACATTGCTAAATCGACTTAGAATTTTACGCTGATCAAGAATATATATACTTTGTTGGGTCTGACATGAGTATTTCGAGGAGTTACAAACGGAATGACAAAGTTAATATACCCTCCATAGTATGGTGGCGGGTATAAAAATAATTATTTACGTCAATGTACCTAATACGGCTGCCGCTGAACCCAATAAGTATCTGGAACAAATTCAAGACTGGATGAAGTTTGGGAGACAAGTAAAAGAAAGGCTAGGGCAAGGGAACATTGACTGCCTAAGCATAGATGAAATAGATAGGGATGTCAATACGACATAGAGAGAGGAAATCTGCCTACGAAAAACTATGGATGAGAAGTCAAATTCTTAGCAAAGGAAAAGAGGTCCGAGCATAGCTATCATAATAATCTTAAGAAATACAACAAAATAGTAAGAACAGCAAAACGCAATTCCTGGAAGCTTTTCTGCGAACCGCTTGATAGCGTAAATGATGTATCAAAAATTAAAAAGTTTCTTTCTAAAACTCATACACGAGCCGAGACAATGCCGAGTGGATAATATGGGTAATAAGATGGAAACAATAGAATAGATCTTAGGGCTTTTGATGAACTTCGTAAACATGAAACGTACAAACGATATCTTGAAATATAAACGACATGCCATGGTGGAAGAACACAGGTAGATGCATCGACGCTTGGAAACATTGATATGTCAACATTTTAAAATGTATTGTCAAAAAAAAAAAAGATTTTTATATGCTTTCTTATGGGACGGAAATCAGAGGTTGTTGTGATATGCATTTTCCAACATTTTTACAAATTTTAACAATTTTTCATTCAACATTTTCAATTCCAATATCGGTTTGAGAATTCATCGACAAAACGCAATTCCTGGCAGCTTTACTGCGAACTGCTTGATAGCGTAAATGATGTATCAAAAATTAAAAAGTTTATTTCTAAAACTCATACACGTGCCGAGACAATGCCGAGTGGATAATATGGGTAATTAGATGGAAACAATAGAAGAGATCCTAGGGCTTTTGATGAACTTCGTAACCATGAAACGTACAAACGATATCTTGAAATATAAACGACATGCCATGGTGGAAGAACACAGATAGATGCATCGACGCTTGGAAACATTGATATGTCAAAATTTTAAAATGTTTTGTAAAAATAAGTTGATTTTTATATGCTTTCTTATGCGACGGAAATCAGAGGTTGTTGTGATATGCATTTTCAAACCTTTTTACAAATTTCAACAATTTTTTATTCAACATTTTCAATTTCAATATCGGTTTGACAGTTCATCGACAGCTGTGTCGATGCGACTACTTATATTCTTCTACCATGCAACAATCAGTGGAAACCGCATTACATAAAATTTTGCACCACCTCGAGAGCACCTTCGATGTATTGATATCGAAGGCGCTTTCAATAACGTTAGCACCGATACACTCGTCCAATCCTTAGGCACATTCTAAGTTGACCGGTACCTCAGGGACGGAATAAACCATAAACAGGCAGGAATTTAGCAACAGTAAGCTTAGACAATCATGTGCCGCTACACATGTCACGCCTAGAGTAAAGAAATGTGCAAATACGCCCACATATACCTATGGAACAATGAAAGCGTAGGGAAAACTACAAAAATCCTTTGAGCCACCTTAATGAGATAAAAACGAGGAATCTTTTATCACTAAGTTAGATAGATATTGATATTAACAGATATCCTTACGGGTGACCTGGGCCCACAATCATTTGTACAAGATGAGTTGTGCAGATAACAGCATATGCAGGGCATGCGGGGAAAACGATGAAACATTGGAAAATTTTCTCTGCCAATACCGAACGTTTCCAAATATCAGATCCCAATTCTTAGGGAACGACTTCATACCAGACCTAAATCAAATCATGGAAAATCAGATAAAACAGTGGAGGGATTTTGCTAAGGCAACTGAATTTCAAATATAATACACTGTAAACTGACCTTTTTCTTTCAATAACCACTTAGTTTACAGTGCACAACAGGCCTATACTGTCTTAAATGTATGCCCGCCAGGACATGCGGCGATCGTTTAGCCCCTATTTTCAAACTAACCTAACGTCAGTGTAAATGAAAAGAAAACCCAAAACCAAATGGCATTAGTAAAGTCAACAATTAAAAAATTGAAGTAGAGAATTATGAGAGGGTAAAACGTCAAAAAACCTTACGAATCAACTATCTTTAAAATTGGCAATGTAATTTATTCATTTTTATGAAGTGGCGAAGTTTGGGACATTATCTTGTAGGGCTAGTCTTGAACCTGTTGTTGTTGTGTGAACATGTGTGTGATTTTCAAAATTAGCACCTGCCTAAATTTGTTTGCCGGTGCTTGAAAAACACTTTTTGTCTGAAAGTTATGTTTTTAGAAATTCGCATACGCAAGTTGCCAGAAGTCTTAAGGCCGGTTAAGGCTCTTGTAACTTCTGAACTCTATTTTCACTATCATCATCCCTATACACAAAACATAACGATACTTAATGCTAGATTTTGTTTTCGTAATCTATCTACTAGGCCCTCTTACAGGTGATCAATATTAAAGTAGTTCGTAATGATTTATTCGTCGTTACGTTACGCCCTTACACAATAAAAAAATTGATTTTATAAAAATACACAATCTAAACAGTTTATGTTTCGAAAACTTTTTGGCACCCAGGTCTCCATTCAAATTTTTGTTCTTTATCAGAAGTGCATTCATAATCCTTGCCTTGTCTGCAAAATAAGGTATTAATTGATGGTAATAATTACAAATGCTAAGTGCATTCGTAGGTACGGGTAATTTTTATAGCTTTATACTTTGCTGTATCAATTCTTACACCTTTATCAGTTATAAGATGATCTGCGTTAACACCCTTAAGTTGTAGAAAACTGAATTTCGTAGCATTTAATTTTTTTAATTAATCTCCCGAATCTTTTAAAATCGTTGCAAAAGTTCTCATTGTGATCTCTTAGTCAACAGCCAAAAATCGACTATATCGTAGGGCTATAGTAAGCATCCTCTTAAATACGATTGAAGATATCTCTAAACAAACAGGTAAACGTTTGAACTGGTAATAGCCATACGTTGTTGAAAATTCCGCCGCTGGGCGCGAATCCGAGTATAAGTTTACTTGGTGGAAGAACTCGTCAAAAATATTTTGCTCTTCCTAGTTGATCTAATACATCTTCAATTCTCATCAGCGGAAGCTTATCATTCACGATTCATGTTATTCAATTTTTGGAAAACCTCTACGAATCACAGTTTTTTATCATCCATTGAAATTTTTGGTACTACAAAAAGTAGTGAATTAAATAGACTTACAGCTGGTACAATTACATCTTTTTGTAGTAACTGATCGACTTGTTCCTATACTTGTTCCTAGTGTGTTTGCTGATGGCGATAATATTTAAGTATATTGCTAAGGAATCTGTTATTTCTATTTGTTAAGTGTAGAAATTGTTCACGTTTAACGGTTCTACAGGCATATGAAAAATATATTATAATTCTTCTAGAATTGCAAGAATTTATTTTACACTAAATGGATCAGTTATGCCGATTATATTACGTAATTTTTATACCCTCCACCATGGTATGGAGGGTATATTAAGTTTGCCAGTCCGTTTGTAACACCTCGAAATGTACATTTTAAACCCCACAAAGAATATATATTCTTCATCAACATAAACGTCTATGCCGATTTATCAATGTCCGTCCGTCTGTCCGTCTGTGGAAATCACTCTAGCTTCCGAACGAAACGTTGATAAAAATGGGCTATTTAGGTCCACGTCTTTGTATAGCCCCCATATAACGGTACCCTCCGATATTCGGTATTTTGATGATTTTAGCGACATTATTTACCGGAATTGTTTCAAATTTGGTATTAGAAGTTCGTTATGGACACTGCAGCCTCACACCGAAAACTACCCATGTAAGTCCACGTCTTCGTATAGCCCCCATATAACGGTACCCTCCGATATTCGGTATTTTGATGATTTTAGCGACATTATTTACCGGAATTGTTTAGAATTTGGTATTTGAAGTTCGTAATGGATACCACAGCCTAAGACAGAAAATGAGCTATGTAGGTCCACGTCTTCGTATAGCCCTCATATAACGGTACTCCCGATATTCGGTATTTTGATGATTTAGCGACATTATTTACCGGAATTGTTTCAAAATTGGTATTTGAAGTTCGTAATGGATACTACAGCCTCAGACAGGAAATGGGTTATGCAGATCCACGTCTTTGTATAGCCCCCATATAACGGTACCCCCGATATTCGGTATTTTAATGATTTTAGCGACATTATTTACCGGAATTGTTTTAAATTTGGTATTTGAAGTTCGTAATGGATACTACAGCCTATATCAGAAAATTGTCTTTGCAGGTCCACGTATGGTACCTCCCTATATTCGGTATTTTATTTATTTTAGCTACATTATAAACAGATTTTTTTTTTCAACTTAAGCATTTAATTTATAATAGCTTATGACAAAAGTTGCCTATGCAGGTCCACGTCGTCGTATATACCCTAATATACGGCTACATTTGGTATTTTTAAGATTTTAACAGAATTTTTAATGTATTTTATTTTTTGAAAATTGCCAAATTTGTACCAAATGGTGGAGGGTATTCAAAGTTCGTCCCGGCCGAACTTACAACTTTTTTACTTGTTATTATGATTTTAACGACACTATTTATCGGAATCGTTTCAAAATTGGTATTTGAAGTTCATAATGGATACTACAGCTTCAGACAGGAAATGGACCAGGCAGATCCACGTCTTCGTATAGCCCCCATATAACGATACCCCCGATATTCGGTATTTTGGTGGTTTTAGCGACTTTATTTACCGGAATTGTTTCAAAATTGGTATTTGAACTCCGTTATGGATAATACAGCATATGACAGGAGATTGTCTGTGCAGATTCACGTTTTCGTATAGTGGCATTATTAACCGGAATTGTTTCAAATTTGGTATTTGAAGTTCGTAATGGATAGTACAGCCTAAGACAGAAAATCGGTATAACGGTACCCTCCGATATTCAGTATTTTTAGCTACATTACAAACAGTTTTTTTTCAAGTTAAGCATTTTAATATGATAATAGCTTATGACAAAAGTTGCCTATGCAGGTCCACGTCGTCGTATATACCCTAATATACGGCTGCATTCGGTATTTTTAAGATTTTAACAGAATTTTTAATGGATTTTATTTTTTGAAAATTGTCAAATTTGTACCAAATGGTGGAGGGTATTCCACATAAATTAGATTAAAATATAGTTTAGATTAAAATATAGCATCTTTATTCGATATCAGGTTTATTGTGCACCAAATGGCTAATATCAGCCCACATCGACCGAAACGAGTATTTCAAAATTGTGTAAATCATTTCAGATATGGCTTTAGCTCTCATATATATGTTTTGCAGATGCACGTCTTTGTATAGCCCCCATATAACGGTACCCCCGATATTCGGTATTTTAATGATTTTAGCGACATTATTTACCGGAATTGTTTTAAATTTGGTATTGAAGTTCGTAATGGATACTACAGCCTATATCAGAAAATTGTCTTTAGCTACATTATAAACAGATTTTTTTTCAACTTAAGCATTTTAATTTTATAATAGCTTATGACAAAAGTTGCCTATGCAGGTCCACGTCGTCGTATATACCCTAATATACGGCTACATTCGGTATTTTTAAGATTTTAACAGAATTTTAAATGGATTTATTTTTTGAAAATTGCCAAATTTGTACCAAATGGTGGAGGGTATTCCACATAAATTAGATTAAAATATAGTTTAGATTAAAATATAGCATCTTTATTCGATATCAGGTTTATTGTGCACCAAATGGCTAATATCAGCCCACATCGACCGAAACGAGTATTTCAAATTTGTTGTAAATCATTTCAGATATGGCTTTAGCTCTCATATATATGTTTTATCCGGTTTGGGGCTTAAAGTCCATCGCAAGCGTGATATGCATTCCACTACATGTAAGTAACTCAAAGCAAGTAACTCAAATTTGGAGAAAATCGATTCAGATATAGCTATAGCTACCATATATATCTTTCATCCGATTTGTTTTTAAGTCCCTCGCTCCGTAAAGATCGGAAATATCTTCGCCAAATTTTTTCGAGAATGGCAAAGATGTGGATATATCTCCCACATATATCATTAATCCGATTTCAGGTTTATTGTGCAAATAATGGCTACTATCATAGTGTGAATTTCGGGACGTACGTTTATGCAGTTTGTGTTGTATTTAGGATTGGGTGATATTTATTATCTGGTTCTACAAGGGATGGAGGTTATCTAGGGACGTGCTAACGACCCAAAAACAATGCTAATCCTGGTGTATTACCTTCAAAATTAAAAAAAAAAATTAAAAATTGTTTTCAAATAAGCTCGAATCAGAATTTAGGGGAATATAAGAAACATGTTTTGTAAATAGTTTAGTTAACATAAGCTGGTTTCACACACATCGACCGAGTTTCTGTGAAAACGAGTGTTATAAAATCAGATAAACTTATCACATTTTCAGCAAATGCATTAGCCGGGATTTAAAAGTATAAAGTTGGTACAACACAGAGTCAAAGTATTGACTTCAGATTGATTTATCTCTCTTGATATTAAAACAATATAGTTGCCAATGATATGTGACTTTAAACGCAAATCCAATATTCTATTAATTGGTAACTTATAATTTTGTTTCAATGTAAATTGTAATTGCTAAAGTGCTCTATAATTGTGTTTGTATGATATTTAACTATAACATTTAAGTATGCTTCACAAGATGAAACTTATTACACAAAATAATATTATAAATTTACTTAACTACCCAAAACTGTGATATGGATTTCAAGTATGAGAACTGTATAACTCAAAAGTCACGAGGAGGCAAAACAAAATGAAGAAAATAATTATTTACTTCAATGTAACTAACACGGCTGCCGCTGAACCCAATAAGTTTCCGGAACAAAATCAAGACTGGATGAAGTTTGGGAGACAAGTAAAAGAAAGGCAACGGCAAGGGAACATTGAAAGCCTAAACCGAGTGGATTAAATGGGTAATAAGTTGGAAACAATACAAGAGATCCTAGGGCTTTTGATGAACTCCACACTTCCAGCCAAATATCACGGCACACGAAGATATATCGGTAGATAGAGGAAATTCGACTGTCGAAGCACCAAATATTGATTAATCGATGGTAATAGATGCCTTCAAAATTTCCAGCCGTTTAAGGCAGAGGGACCAAAAGTGGACTACATCTCGTCCAACTTATCCGCAATTTTCAACGCATGCCTAAAATTTTCTTATACCCCAAAACCCTGGCAGGAGGTGCGGTAGTTTTTTATACACAAACCTGGTAAGGTAAGTTATGCAATACCTAAGTCTTATAGACCTATAAATCTGACATCGTTCTTACTCGTAACCATGAAACGCACAAACGATATCTTGAAATATAAACAACATGCCATGGTGGAAGAATACAGGTAGATGCATCGACGCTTGGAAACATTGATATGTCAAAATTTTAAAATGTTTTGTCAAAAATAAGTAGATTTTTATATGCTTTCTTATGCGAGGGAGATCAGAAGTTGTTGTGTTATGCATTTTCAAACATTTTACAAATTTCAACAATTTTTTATTCAACATTTTCAATTTCAATATCGGTTTGACAGTTCATCGACAGCTGTGTCGATGCGACTACTTATATTCTTCTACCATGCAACATTCAGTGGAAACCGCATTGCTTGAGGTTTTGCACCACATCGAGAGCACCTTCGATGCATTGATATCGATGGCGCTTTCAATAACGTCAGCACCGATACACTCGTCCAATCCTTAGGCAATTTCTAAGTTGGCCGGTACCTCAGGGACGGAAATAAACGATATGGTAAGGTATCGATAGACAAGTTGTATCGCCAAGTAACGCCACAGGGAATGATTTTAACACCTCTCCCGTGGATTTCAATCAAAGGATGACACACTGGCTATTCAAAAGCGCAATTAGACCTGTCCTAACATACGCATCAGTAGTAGTTGACAGCTATAGATAACAAATGTCATACGAAAATATTACAGAGAGTCCAAGGTATTGCTGCTTTGGGAATTAGAAGTAATGAGATAGCGAACTCTCTCCTCAAAACAGGCAGGGAATTAGCAAAAGTAAACTTAGACAATCCTGTGCCGTTACACATGTCACGTCCCTATGGAACAATGAAAGCGTAGGGAAAACCACAAAAATCCTATGGGACACGCCAATGAGATACAAAAGAGGAATCTTTTACAACCCAGTAAGGTAGAGATCAGTGAGGTAACAGGCATCCTTACGGGTGATCTGTAGTGGAATTCTGTAGCTCATTTTCTGAGTTACCGAAAAAATCGGTAATAAAATAAATAAAATAAAATAAAATTCAAATGCTTATAATTTCTTTAATTAACGAAAATTTTCGGTAAGTTAGCGACGAAATGAAAGTCGTTGCTAAGTCCTACCGATCGATGCTAATATTTTCAAGTTGTATTTGTTTTTTATAACTAAATGTTGTATCTGAAAAATACAGATTTTTGTCGGTTATTCAAAAAATGAGCTAGAGAATCCCACTACTGTGCCCACAAACATTTGTACAAGATAGGTCGTGCAGATAACTGCATATGCAGGGCATGCGGGGAACACGATGAAACATTCGAGCATTTTCTTTGCCAATGCCAAACGTTTGCAAATATCAGATCCCAATTCTTACTAAACGACTTCATACCAGACCTAACTCAGATCATGGAAAATGTTAAGAAACAGTTAAGAAATTTTGTTAAGGTAACTGAATTTTTAAATATAATACACTGTAAACTGTATGTATGTATGCCCACCAGGACATGCGGTGATCGTTTAGCCCCTCTTTTCAAACTAACCTAATGTCATTGTAAATGGAAAGAAAACCCAAAAACAAAACGCATTAGTTAAGTCCACAATTAAAAAATTGAAGTAAAGAATAATGAGAGGGGAAAACGTCAAAAAAATTAAGAATCAACTATCTTTTAAAGTCGGCAATGTAAATGCTACAAGGATGTAACATTAAGGAGTGTGCAGATTTTAATGATAATGTTGTTCACAAACCTCACCTTGGGTACATAAGACACATACCATAAACATTTGACGTCCACCTTTTAACATGTCAGGCTGTTGAAACAGAAAATCAATTCAGTGCAATTAATTAGATTCTAAATTCTTCATTTTTATGAAGTGACGAAGTTTGGGACATTATCTTGTAGGGCTAGTCTGCAACATGTTGTTGTTGTGTGAACATGTGTGTGGTTTTCAAAATTAACGCCTGCCTAAATTTGTTTGCCGGTGCTTGAAAACACCTTTTGTCAGAAAACTATATTTTTTAGATATTCGCATTCGCAAGTTGCCAGAAATCTTATGTCCGGTTTAGGCTCTTTGTAACTTCTGAACTCTATTTTCACTAATCATCGTTCTTATACACAAACATAACGATACTTAATGCTAGATTTTGTTTTCGTAATCTATCTACTAGGCCTTCTTACAGGTGATCAATATTAAAGTAGTTCGTAATCATTTATTCGTCGTTACGTTACGCCCTTACACAATAAAATATTGATTTTATAAAAATACACAATTTAAACAGTTAATGTTTCGAAAGCTTTTTGGCACCCAGGTCTCCATTCAAATTTTTGTTCTTTATCAGCAGTGCATTCATAATCCTTGCCTTGTCTGCAAAATAAGGTAATAATCGATGGTAATAATTACAAAATGCTAAGTACATTCGTAGGTACGGGTAATTTTTTATAGCTTTATACTTGCTGTATCAATTCTTACACCTTTATCAGTTATAAGATGATCTGCGTTAACACCCTTAAGTTGTAGAAAACTGAATTTCGTAGCATTTCATTTTTTAAATTAATCTCCCGAATCTTTTAAAATCGTTGCAAAAGCTCTCATTGTGATCTCTCAGTCAACAGCCAAAAATCGACTATATCGTAGGGCTATAGTAAGCATCCTCTTAAATACGATTGAAGATATCTTTAAACAAACAGGTAAACGTTTGAACTGGAAGTAGCCATTCGTTGTTGAAAATTCCGTCGCTGGGCGCGAATCCGAGTATAAGTTTATCTGGTAGAAGAACTCGTCATATCCAAAGTGGAAAAATATTTTGCTCTTCCTAGTCGATCTAATACATCTTCAATTCTCATCAACGGAAGCTTCTAATTCACGATTTTGTTATTCAATTTTTGGAAAACCAATACGAATCGCAGTTTTTATCATCCATTGAATTTTTTGGTACTACCAAAAGTAGTGAATTAAATAGACTTACAGCTGGTACAATTACATCTTTTTGTAGTAACTGATCGACTTGTTCATATATTTGTTCCTAGTGTGTTTGCTGATGGCGATAATATTTAAGTATATTGCTAAGGAATCTGTTATTTCTATTTGTTAAGTGTAGAAATTGTTCATGTTTAACGGTTCTACAGGCATATGAAAAATATCTTATAATTCTTCTAGAATTGCAAGAATTTATTTTACACTAAATGGATCAGTTATGCCGATTTTATCACGTAATTTTTCTACCCTCCACCATAGTATGGAGGGTATATTAAGTTTGTCATTCCGTTTGTAACACCTCGAAATGTACATTTTAAACCCCACAAAGAATATATATTCTTGATCAGCATAAACGTCTATGTCGATTTATCAATGTCCGTCCGTCTGTCCGTCTGTGGAAATCACTCTAGCTTCCGAACGAAACGTTGATAAAAATGGGCTATGTAGGTCCACGTCTTTGTATAGCCCCATATAACTGTACCCCCTGATATTCGGTGTTTTGATGATTTTAGCGACATTAGGAAGCGGAATTGTTTCAAATTTGGTATTAGAAGTTCGATATGGACACTACAGCCTCAGACCGAAAACTACCCATGTTGGTCCACGTCTTCGTATAGCCCCCATATAACGGTACACTCCGATATTCGGTATTTTGATGATGTAGCGACATTATTAATCGGAATTGTTTAAAATTTGGTATTTAAAGTTTGTAATGGATACCACAGCCTAAGACAAAAAATGAGCCATGTAGGTCTACATCTTCGTATAGCCCTCATATAACGGTACCCCCCACCGTTATTCGATACTTTGATGATTTTAAAGATACTATTTATCGGAATTGTTTCAAAATTGGTATTTTTAGTTCGTAATGGATACCACAGCCTAAGACAAAAAATGAGCCATGTAGCTCCACGTCTTCGTATAGCCCCCATATAACGGTACCCCCCGATATTCGGTATTTTGATGATTTTAGCGACATTATTTACCGGAATTGTTTCAAAATTGGTATTTGAAGTTCGTAATGGATTCTACAGCATATGACAGGAGATTGTCTGTGCAGATTCACGTCTTCGTATAGTGGCATTATTAACCGGAATTGTTTCAAATTTGGTATTTGAAGTTCGTAATGGATTGTACAGCCTAAAACAGAAAATCGGCCATGAAGGTTTACGTCTTCCTATAGCCCCCATATAACGGTACCCTCCGATATTCAGTACTTTGATGATGTTAACGACATTATTTACAGAAATTGTTTCAAATTTGGTATTTGAAGTTCGTAATGGATACTACGGCCTATGTCGGAAATTGTCTTTGTAGGTCCACGTATGGTACCTCCCTATATTCGGTATTTTATTTATTTTAGCTACATTATAAACAGATTTTTTTTTCAACTTAAGCATTTTAATTTTATAATAGCTTATGACAAAAGTTGCCTATGCAAGTCCACGTCGTCGTATATACCCTAATATACGGCTACATTTGGTATTTTTAAGATTTTAACAGAATTTTTAATGGATTTTATTTTTTGAAAATTGCCAAATTTGTACCAAATGGTGGAGGGTATTCCAATTTCAGGTTTATTGTGCAAATAATGGCTACTGTCATAGTGTGAATTTCGGGACGTACGTTTATGCAGTTTGTGTTGTATTTAGGATTGGGTGATATTATTATCTGGTTCTACAAGGGATGGAGGTTTAGCTAGGGACGTGCTAACGACCCAAAACATTGCTAATTCTGGTGTATTACCTTCAAAATTAAAAAAAAAAAAAATAAGAACTTTTTACAACAGCTCGAATCAGAATTTAGGGGAATATAAGAAACATGTTTTGTAAATAGTTTAGTTAACATAAGCTGGTTTCACACACATCGACCGAGTTTCTGTGAAAACAAGTGTTATAAAATCAGATAAACTTATCACATTTTCAGCAAATGCAATAGCCGGAATTTTAAAGTATAAAGTTGGTACAACACAGAGTCAAAGTATTGACTTCAGACTGATTTACCTCTCTTGATATTAAAACAATATAGATGCCAATGTTATGTGACTTTAAATGCAAATCCAATATTCTATTAATTGGTAACTTATAATTTTGTTTCAATGTAAATTGTAATTGCTAAAGTGCTCTATAATTGTGTTTGTATGATATTTAACTATAACATTTAAATATGCTTCACAAGATGAAACTTATTACACAAAATAAAATTATAAATTTACTTAACTACCCAAAACTGTGATATGGATTTCAAGTATGAGAACTGTATAACTCAAAAGTCACGAGGAGGCTGCCGCTGAACCCAATAAGTTTCCGGAACAAATTCAAGACTGGATGAAGTTTGGGAGACAAGTAAAAGAAAGGCAAGGGCAAGGGAACATTGAATGCCTGAGCCGAGTGGATTAAATGGGTAATAAGCTGGAAACAATACAAGAGATCCTAGGGCTTTCGATGAACTCCACACTTCCAGCCAAATATCACGGCACACGAAGATATATCGGTAGATAGAGGAAATTCGACTGACTAAGCACCAAATATTGATGAATCGATGGTAATAGATGCCTTCAAAAGTTTCCAGCCGTTTAAGGCAGAGGGACCAATCCGCAATTTTCAACACATGCCTAAATTTGCTTATACCACAAAACCCTGACAGGAGGCGCGGTAGTTTTTATACACAAACCTGGTAAGGTAAGTTATGCAATACCTAAGTCTTATAGACCTATAAGTCTGACATCGTCCTTACTCGTAACCATGAAACGCACAAACGATATCTTGAAATATAAACAACATGAAACATTGATATGTCAAAATTTTAAAATGTTTTGTAAAAAATAAGTAGATTTTTATATGTTTTCTTATGCGAGGGAAATCAGAAGTTGTTGTGATATGCATTTTCAAACATTTTTACAAATTTCAACAATTTTTTATTCAACATTTTTATACCCTACACCACAAGGTGGTCAGGGTATTATGTCTTTGTGCATTTGTTTGTAACAGGCAAAAGGAAACAAGATAGACCCTTATTTCCTTTCACTTTCTGAGTTGATTTATGCATGTCAGTCCGTCTGTCCATGTATTCTTGTGAACAAAATGCAGGTCGCATTTATTATCCGATTGAGATGAAATTTTGCAAACAATATTTGTTTGGCCCAAGGACGAACCCTTTTGAAATTGGAGATAATCGGTAAAAATTAAGATATAGCTCCCATATATATCTTCGTCCGATTTGCCTTTTATTGTGCACCAAACGTGTAATATAAGCCCGAATAGTGTGGAATTTTGCACATACGACCGAATTTAGCCTAGAAGGTAGTATGCCAAATTTGGTGATGATCGGTTCAGATATAGCTATAGCTCCCATATATAATGTTCATCCGATTTGTTGTATTTGTTACCTACAGCCGTAATATGCACTCCGTAGCAACGATATTCAGGGAAATATATCAAATACAGCTCAGAAATATCGTTGCCAAATTTTATCGAGATCGGTTCAGATTTGGATATAGTTCCCATATATATCTTTATCTGATTTTAAATTAATTTTGCACCAAATGGGCAATACAAGTCCGAATTTAAAAGATACAAATGCTTCGGCATATTTAGTCCTTTGAATTTTAAATTATAATTATAATCATAGCGTGTATGATTGTATTCTCCCATAAACAAAACTTTTAATTGTTAAGTGGAGCTCAACTAAATTAGCAAAGTGGTGTAGGGTATCATAAAATCGGCCCCGCCCGACTCTAGGACTTTCTTTACTGGTTAATTTCAATATCGGTTTGACAGTTCATCGACAGCTGTGTCGATGCGACTACTTATATTCTTCTATCATGCAACATTCAGTGGAAACCGCATTACTTGAGGTTTTGCACCACATCGAGAGCAGCTTCGATGCATTGATACCGATGGCGCTTTCAATAACGTCAGCACCGATACACTCGTCCAATCCTTAGGCAATTTCTAAGTTGGCCGGTACCTCAGGGACGGAATAAACGATATGGTAAGGTATCGATGGACAAGTTGTATCGCCAAGTAACGCCTCTCCTGTGGATTTCAATCAAAGGATGACACACTGGCTATTCAAAAGCGCAATTAGACCTGTCCTAAAATACGCATCAGTAGTCAGGTTGACAGCTATAGATAACAAATGTCATACGAAAATATTACAGAGAGTCCAACGTATTGCTGCTTTGGGAATTAGAAGTAATGAGATAGCGAACTCTCTCCTCAAAACAGGCAGGGAATTAGCAAAAGTAAGCTTAGACAATCCTGTGCCGTTACACATGTCACGTCCCTATGGAACAATGAAAGCATAGGGAAAACCACAAAAATCCTATGGGCCTCGACAATGAGATACAAAAGAGAAATCTTTTATAACCCAGTAAGGTAGAGATCAGTGAGGTAACAGGCATCCTTACGGGTGATCTGTAGTGGAATTCTGTAGCTCATTTTCTGAGTTATCGAAAAAATCGGTAAAATTCAAATGCTTATAGTTTCTTTAATTAACAAAAATTTTCCGTAAATTGGCGACGAAATGAAAGTCGTCGCTAAGTCCTCCCGATCGATACCAATATTGTCAAGTTGTATTTGTTTTTTATAACTAAATGTTGTATCTGAAAAATACAGATTTTTGTCGGTTACTCAAAAAATGAGCTAGAGAATCCCACTACTGTGCCCACAAACATTTGTACAAGATAAATCGTGCAGATAACAGCACATGCAGGGCATGCGGGGAACACGATGAAACATTGGAGCATTTGCTTTGCCAATGCCAAACGTTTGCAAATATCAGATCCCAATTCTTATTGAACGACTTCATACCAGACCTAACTCAGATCATGGAAAATGTTAAGAAACAGTTAAGAAATTTTGTTAAGGTAACTGAATTTCAAATATAATACACTGTAAACTGTATGTATGTATGCCCACCAGGACATGCGGCGAGCGTTTAGCCCCTCTTTTCAAACTAACCTAATGTCATTGTAAATGGAAAGAAAACCCAAAACCAAAACGCATTAGTTAAGTCCACAATTAAATAATTGAAGTAAAGAATAATGGGAGGGGAAAACGTAAAAAAAAATTAAGAATCAACTATCTTTTAAAGTCGGCAATGTAAACGCTACAAGGATGTAACATTAAGGAGTGTGCAGATTTTAATTATAATGTTGTTCACAAACCTCACCTTGGGTACATAAGACACATACCATAAACATTTGACGTCCACCTTTTAACAGGTCAGGCTGTTGAAACAGAAAATCAATTCAGTGCAACTAATTAGATTCTAAATTCTTCATTTTTATGAAGTGGCGAAGTTTGGGACATTATCTTGTAGGGCTAGTCTGCAACATGTTGTTGTTGTGTGAACATGTGTGTGGTTTTCAAAATTAGCACCTGCCTAAATTTATTTGCCGGTGCTTGAAAACACCTTTTGTCAGAAAACTATATTTTTAGATATTCGCATTCGCAAGTTGCCAGAAATCTTATGTCCGGTTTAGGCTCTTTGTAACTTCTGAACTCTATTTTCACTATCATCATCCTTATACACAAAACATAACGATACTTAATGCTAGATTTTGTTTTCGTAATCTATCTACTAGGCCCTCTTACAGGTGATCAATATTAAAGTAGTTCGTAATGATTTATTCGTCGTTACGTTACGCCCTTACACAATAAAAAAATTGATTTTATAAAAATACACAATCTAAACAGTTTATGTTTCGAAAACTTTTTGGCACCCAGGTCTCCATTCAAATTTTTGTTCTTTATCAGAAGTGCATTCATAATCCTTGCCTTGTCTGCAAAATAAGGTATTAATTGATGGTAATAATTACAAAATGCTAAGTGCATTCGTAGGTACGGGTAATTTTTTATAGCTTTATACTTTGCTGTATCAATTCTTACACCTTTATCAGTTATAAGATGATCTGCGTTAACACCCTTAAGTTGTAGAAAACTGAATTTCGTAGCATTTAATTTTTTAATTAATCTCCCGAATCTTTTAAAATCGTTGCAAAAGTTCTCATTGTGATCTCTTAGTCAACAGCCAAAAATCGACTATATCGTAGGGCTATAGTAAGCATCCTCTTAAATACGATTGAAGATATCTCTAAACAAACAGGTAAACGTTTGAACTGGTAATAGCCATACGTTGTTGAAAATTCCGCCGCTGGGCGCGAATCCGAGTATAAGTTTACTTGGTGGAAGAACTCGTCAAAAATATTTTGCTCTTCCTAGTTGATCTAATACATCTTCAATTCTCATCAGCGGAAGCTTATCATTCACGATTCATGTTATTCAATTTTTGGAAAACCTCTACGAATCACAGTTTTTTATCATCCATTGAAATTTTTGGTACTACAAAAAGTAGTGAATTAAATAGACTTACAGCTGGTACAATTACATCTTTTGTAGTAACTGATCGACTTGTTCCTATACTTGTTCCTAGTGTGTTTGCTGATGGCGATAATATTTAAGTATATTGCTAAGGAATCTGTTATTTCTATTTGTTAAGTGTAGAAATTGTTCACGTTTAACGGTTCTACAGGCATATGAAAAATATATTATAATTCTTCTAGAATTGCAAGAATTTATTTTACACTAAATGGATCAGTTATGCCGATTATATTACGTAATTTTTATACCCTCCACCATGGTATGGAGGGTATATTAAGTTTGCCAGTCCGTTTGTAACACCTCGAAATGTACATTTTAAACCCCACAAAGAATATATATTCTTCATCAACATAAACGTCTATGCCGATTTATCAATGTCCGTCCGTCTGTCCGTCTGTGGAAATCACTCTAGCTTCCGAACGAAACGTTGATAAAAATGGGCTATTTAGGTCCACGTCTTTGTATAGCCCCCATATAACGGTACCCTCCGATATTCGGTATTTTGATGATTTTAGCGACATTATTTACCGGAATTGTTTCAAATTTGGTATTAGAAGTTCGTTATGGACACTGCAGCCTCACACCGAAAACTACCCATGTAAGTCCACGTCTTCGTATAGCCCCCATATAACGGTACCCTCCGATATTCGGTATTTTGATGATTTTAGCGACATTATTTACCGGAATTGTTTAGAATTTGGTATTTGAAGTTCGTAATGGATACCACAGCCTAAGACAGAAAATGAGCTATGTAGGTCCACGTCTTCGTATAGCCCTCATATAACGGTACTCCCGATATTCGGTATTTTGATGATTTTAGCGACATTATTTACCGGAATTGTTTCAAAATTGGTATTTGAAGTTCGTAATGGATACTACAGCCTCAGACAGGAAATGGGTTATGCAGATCCACGTCTTTGTATAGCCCCCATATAACGGTACCCCCGATATTCGGTATTTTAATGATTTTAGCGACATTATTTACCGGAATTGTTTTAAATTTGGTATTTGAAGTTCGTAATGGATACTACAGCCTATATCAGAAAATTGTCTTTGCAGGTCCACGTATGGTACCTCCCTATATTCGGTATTTTATTTATTTTAGCTACATTATAAACAGATTTTTTTTTCAACTTAAGCATTTTAATTTTATAATAGCTTATGACAAAAGTTGCCTATGCAGGTCCACGTCGTCGTATATACCCTAATATACGGCTACATTTGGTATTTTTAAGATTTTAACAGAATTTTTAATGTATTTTATTTTTTGAAAATTGCCAAATTTGTACCAAATGGTGGAGGGTATTCAAAGTTCGTCCCGGCCGAACTTACAACTTTTTTACTTGTTATTATGATTTTAACGACACTATTTATCGGAATCGTTTCAAAATTGGTATTTGAAGTTCATAATGGATACTACAGCTTCAGACAGGAAATGGACCAGGCAGATCCACGTCTTCGTATAGCCCCCATATAACGATACCCCCGATATTCGGTATTTTGCTGATTTTAGCGACATTATTTACCGGAATTGTTTAAAATTTGGTATTTGAAGTTCGTAATGGATACCACAGCCTAAGACAGAAAATAAGCCATGTAGGTCCACGTCTTCGTATAGCCCCCATATAACGGTACCCCCCGATATTCGGTATTTTGGTGGTTTTAGCGACTTTATTTACCGGAATTGTTTCAAAATTGGTATTTGAACTCCGTTATGGATAATACAGCATATGACAGGAGATTGTCTGTGCAGATTCACGTTTTCGTATAGTGGCATTATTAACCGGAATTGTTTCAAATTTGGTATTTGAAGTTCGTAATGGATAGTACAGCCTAAGACAGAAAATCGGTATAACGGTACCCTCCGATATTCAGTATTTTTAGCTACATTACAAACAGTTTTTTTTCAAGTTAAGCATTTTAATATGATAATAGCTTATGACAAAAGTTGCCTATGCAGGTCCACGTCGTCGTATATACCCTAATATACGGCTGCATTCGGTATTTTTAAGATTTTAACAGAATTTTTAATGGATTTTATTTTTTGAAAATTGTCAAATTTGTACCAAATGGTGGAGGGTATTCCACATAAATTAGATTAAAATATAGTTTAGATTAAAATATAGCATCTTTATTCGATATCAGGTTTATTGTGCACCAAATGGCTAATATCAGCCCACATCGACCGAAACGAGTATTTCAAAATTGTGTAAATCATTTCAGATATGGCTTTAGCTCTCATATATATGTTTTGCAGATGCACGTCTTTGTATAGCCCCCATATAACGGTACCCCCGATATTCGGTATTTTAATGATTTTAGCGACATTATTTACCGGAATTGTTTTAAATTTGGTATTGAAGTTCGTAATGGATACTACAGCCTATATCAGAAAATTGTCTTTAGCTACATTATAAACAGATTTTTTTTCAACTTAAGCATTTTAATTTTATAATAGCTTATGACAAAAGTTGCCTATGCAGGTCCACGTCGTCGTATATACCCTAATATACGGCTACATTCGGTATTTTTAAGATTTTAACAGAATTTTAAATGGATTTTATTTTTTGAAAATTGCCA
The DNA here is from genome assembly GCF_030504385.1 of Musca domestica. NCBI lineage: Eukaryota > Metazoa > Arthropoda > Insecta > Diptera > Muscidae > Musca > Musca domestica. The sequence continues at coordinate 1,261,492 of NW_026712133.1, read as the reverse complement.
AATTTGTACCAAATGGTGGAGGGTATTCCACATAAATTAGATTAAAATATAGTTTAGATTAAAATATAGCATCTTTATTCGATATCAGGTTTATTGTGCACCAAATGGCTAATATCAGCCCACATCGACCGAAACGAGTATTTCAAATTTGTTGTAAATCATTTCAGATATGGCTTTAGCTCTCATATATATGTTTTATCCGGTTTGGGGCTTAAAGTCCATCGCAAGCGTGATATGCATTCCACTACATGTAAGTAACTCAAAGCAAGTAACTCAAATTTGGAGAAAATCGATTCAGATATAGCTATAGCTACCATATATATCTTTCATCCGATTTGTTTTTAAGTCCCTCGCTCCGTAAAGATCGGAAATATCTTCGCCAAATTTTTTCGAGAATGGCAAAGATGTGGATATATCTCACATATATATCATTAATCCGATTTCAGGTTTATTGTGCAAATAATGGCTACTATCATAGTGTGAATTTCGGGACGTACGTTTATGCAGTTTGTGTTGTATTTAGGATTGGGTGATATTTATTATCTGGTTCTACAAGGGATGGAGGTTTATCTAGGGACGTGCTAACGACCCAAAAACAATGCTAATCCTGGTGTATTACCTTCAAAATTAAAAAAAAAAATTAAAAATTGTTTTCAAATAAGCTCGAATCAGAATTTAGGGGAATATAAGAAACATGTTTTGTAAATAGTTTAGTTAACATAAGCTGGTTTCACACACATCGACCGAGTTTCTGTGAAAACGAGTGTTATAAAATCAGATAAACTTATCACATTTTCAGCAAATGCATTAGCCGGGATTTAAAAGTATAAAGTTGGTACAACACAGAGTCAAAGTATTGACTTCAGATTGATTTATCTCTCTTGATATTAAAACAATATAGTTGCCAATGATATGTGACTTTAAACGCAAATCCAATATTCTATTAATTGGTAACTTATAATTTTGTTTCAATGTAAATTGTAATTGCTAAAGTGCTCTATAATTGTGTTTGTATGATATTTAACTATAACATTTAAGTATGCTTCACAAGATAAAACTTATTACACAAAATAATATTATAAATTTACTTAACTACCCAAAACTGTGATATGGATTTCAAGTATGAGAACTGTATAACTCAAAAGTCACGAGGAGGCAAAACAAAATGAAGAAAATAATTATTTACTTCAATGTAACTAACACGGCTGCCGCTGAAACCAATAAGTTTGCGGAACAAAATCAAGACTGGATGAAGTTTGGGAGACAAGTAAAAGAAAGGCAACGGCAAGGGAACATTGAAAGCCTAAACCGAGTGGATTAAATGGGTAATAAGTTGGAAACAATACAAGAGATCCTAGGGCTTTTGATGAACTCCACACTTCCAGCCAAATATCACGGCACACGAAGATATATCGGTAGATAGAGGAAATTCGACTGTCGAAGCACCAAATATTGATTAATCGATGGTAATAGATGCCTTCAAAATTTCCAGCCGTTTAAGGCAGAGGGACCAAAAGTGGACTACATCTCGTCCAACTTATCCGCAATTTTCAACGCATGCCTAAAATTTTCTTATACCCCAAAACCCTGGCAGGAGGTGCGGTAGTTTTTTATACACAAACCTGGTAAGGTAAGTTATGCAATACCTAAGTCTTATAGACCTATAAATCTGACATCGTTCTTACTCGTAACCATGAAACGCACAAACGATATCTTGAAATATAAACAACATGCCATGGTGGAAGAATACAGGTAGATGCATCGACGCTTGGAAACATTGATATGTCAAAATTTTAAAATGTTTTGTCAAAAATAAGTAGATTTTTATATGCTTTCTTATGCGAGGGAGATCAGAAGTTGTTGTGTTATGCATTTTCAAACATTTTTACAAATTTCAACAATTTTTTATTCAACATTTTCAATTTCAATATCGGTTTGACAGTTCATCGACAGCTGTGTCGATGCGACTACTTATATTCTTCTACCATGCAACATTCAGTGGAAACCGCATTGCTTGAGGTTTTGCACCACATCGAGAGCACCTTCGATGCATTGATATCGATGGCGCTTTCAATAACGTCAGCACCGATACACTCGTCCAATCCTTAGGCAATTTCTAAGTTGGCCGGTACCTCAGGGACGGAATAAACGATATGGTAAGGTATCGATAGACAAGTTGTATCGCCAAGTAACGCCACAGGGAATGATTTTAACACCTCTCCCGTGGATTTCAATCAAAGGATGACACACTGGCTATTCAAAAGCGCAATTAGACCTGTCCTAACATACGCATCAGTAGTAGTTGACAGCTATAGATAACAAATGTCATACGAAAATATTACAGAGAGTCCAAGGTATTGCTGCTTTGGGAATTAGAAGTAATGAGATAGCGAACTCTCTCCTCAAAACAGGCAGGGAATTAGCAAAAGTAAACTTAGACAATCCTGTGCCGTTACACATGTCACGTCCCTATGGAACAATGAAAGCGTAGGGAAAACCACAAAAATCCTATGGGACACGCCAATGAGATACAAAAGAGGAATCTTTTACAACCCAGTAAGGTAGAGATCAGTGAGGTAACAGGCATCCTTACGGGTGATCTGTAGTGGAATTCTGTAGCTCATTTTCTGAGTTACCGAAAAAATCGGTAATAAAATAAATAAAATAAAATAAAAATTCAAATGCTTATAATTTCTTTAATTAACGAAAATTTTCGGTAAGTTAGCGACGAAATGAAAGTCGTCGCTAAGTCCTACCGATCGATGCTAATATTTTCAAGTTGTATTTGTTTTTTATAACTAAATGTTGTATCTGAAAAATACAGATTTTTGTCGGTTATTCAAAAAATGAGCTAGAGAATCCCACTACTGTGCCCACAAACATTTGTACAAGATAGGTCGTGCAGATAACTGCATATGCAGGGCATGCGGGGAACACGATGAAACATTCGAGCATTTTCTTTGCCAATGACGAACGTTTGCAAATATCAGATCCCAATTCTTACTAAACGACTTCATACCAGACCTAACTCAGATCATGGAAAATGTTAAGAAACAGTTAAGAAATTTTGTTAAGGTAACTGAATTTTTAAATATAATACACTGTAAACTGTATGTATGTATGCCCACCAGGACATGCGGTGATCGTTTAGCCCCTCTTTTCAAACTAACCTAATGTAATTGTAAATGGAAAGAAAACCCAAAAACAAAACGCATTAGTTAAGTCCACAATTAAAAAATTGAAGTAAAGAATAATGAGAGGGGAAAACGTCAAAAAAATTAAGAATCAACTATCTTTTAAAGTCGGCAATGTAAATGCTACAAGGATGTAACATTAAGGAGTGTGCAGATTTTAATGATAATGTTGTTCACAAACCTCACCTTGGGTACATAAGACACATACCATAAACATTTGACGTCCACCTTTTAACATGTCAGGCTGTTGAAACAGAAAATCAATTCAGTGCAATTAATTAGATTCTAAATTCTTAATTTTTATGAAGTGACGAAGTTTGGGACATTATCTTGTAGGGCTAGTCTGCAACATGTTGTTGTTGTGTGAACATGTGTGTGGTTTTCAAAATTAACGCCTGCCTAAATTTGTTTGCCGGTGCTTGAAAACACCTTTTGTCAGAAAACTATATTTTTTAGATATTCGCATTCGCAAGTTGCCAGAAATCTTATGTCCGGTTTAGGCTCTTTGTAACTTCTGAACTCTATTTTCACTATCATCGTTCTTATACACAAAACATAACGATACTTAATGCTAGATTTTGTTTTCGTAATCTATCTACTAGGCCTTCTTACAGGTGATCAATATTAAAGTAGTTCGTAATCATTTATTCGTCGTTACGTTACGCCCTTACACAATAAAAATATTGATTTTATAAAAATACACAATTTAAACAGTTAATGTTTCGAAAGCTTTTTGGCACCCAGGTCTCCATTCAAATTTTTGTTCTTTATCAGCAGTGCATTCATAATCCTTGCCTTGTCTGCAAAATAAGGTAATAATCGATGGTAATAATTACAAAATGCTAAGTACATTCGTAGGTACGGGTAATTTTTTATAGCTTTATACTTTGCTGTATCAATTCTTACACCTTTATCAGTTATAAGATGATCTGCGTTAACACCCTTAAGTTGTAGAAAACTGAATTTCGTAGCATTTCATTTTTTAAATTAATCTCCCGAATCTTTTAAAATCGTTGCAAAAGCTCTCATTGTGATCTCTCAGTCAACAGCCAAAAATCGACTATATCGTAGGGCTATAGTAAGCATCCTCTTAAATACGATTGAAGATATCTTTAAACAAACAGGTAAACGTTTGAACTGGAAGTAGCCATTCGTTGTTGAAAATTCCGTCGCTGGGCGCGAATCCGAGTATAAGTTTATCTGGTAGAAGAACTCGTCATATCCAAAGTGGAAAAATATTTTGCTCTTCCTAGTCGATCTAATACATCTTCAATTCTCATCAACGGAAGCTTCTAATTCACGATTTTGTTATTCAATTTTTGGAAAACCAATACGAATCGCAGTTTTTTATCATCCATTGAATTTTTTGGTACTACCAAAAGTAGTGAATTAAATAGACTTACAGCTGGTACAATTACATCTTTTTGTAGTAACTGATCGACTTGTTCATATATTTGTTCCTAGTGTGTTTGCTGATGGCGATAATATTTAAGGATATTGCTAAGGAATCTGTTATTTCTATTTGTTAAGTGTAGAAATTGTTCATGTTTAACGGTTCTACAGGCATATGAAAAATATCTTATAATTCTTCTAGAATTGCAAGAATTTATTTTACACTAAATGGATCAGTTATGCCGATTTTATCACGTAATTTTTCTACCCTCCACCATAGTATGGAGGGTATATTAAGTTTGTCATTCCGTTTGTAACACCTCGAAATGTACATTTTAAACCCCACAAAGAATATATATTCTTGATCAGCATAAACGTCTATGTCGATTTATCAATGTCCGTCCGTCTGTCCGTCTGTGGAAATCACTCTAGCTTCCGAACGAAACGTTGATAAAAATGGGCTATGTAGGTCCACGTCTTTGTATAGCCCCATATAACTGTACCCCCTGATATTCGGTGTTTTGATGATTTTAGCGACATTAGGAAGCGGAATTGTTTCAAATTTGGTATTAGAAGTTCGATATAGACACTACAGCCTCAGACCGAAAACTACCCATGTTGGTCCACGTCTTCGTATAGCCCCCATATAACGGTACACTCCGATATTCGGTATTTTGATGATGTGGCGACATTATTAATCGGAATTGTTTAAAATTTGGTATTTAAAGTTTGTAATGGATACCACAGCGTAAGACAAAAAATGAGCCATGTAGGTCTACATCTTCGTATAGCCCTCATATAACGGTACCCCCCACCGTTATTCGATACTTTGATGATTTTAAAGATACTATTTATCGGAATTGTTTCAAAATTGGTATTTTTAGTTCGTAATGGATACCACAGCCTAAGACAAAAAATGAGCCATGTAGCTCCACGTCTTCGTATAGCCCCCATATAACGGTACCCCCCGATATTCGGTATTTTGATGATTTTAGCGACATTATTTACCGGAATTGTTTCAAAATTGGTATTTGAAGTTCGTAATGGATTCTACAGCATATGACAGGAGATTGTCTGTGCAGATTCACGTCTTCGTATAGTGGCATTATTAACCGGAATTGTTTCAAATTTGGTATTTGAAGTTCGTAATGGATTGTACAGCCTAAAACAGAAAATCGGCCATGAAGGTTTACGTCTTCCTATAGCCCCCATATAACGGTACCCTCCGATATTCAGTACTTTGATGATGTTAACGACATTATTTACAGAAATTGTTTCAAATTTGGTATTTGAAGTTCGTAATGGATACTACGGCCTATGTCGGAAAATTGTCTTTGTAGGTCCACGTATGGTACCTCCCTATATTCGGTATTTTATTTATTTTAGCTACATTATAAACAGATTTTTTTTTCAACTTAAGCATTTTAATTTTATAATAGCTTATGACAAAAGTTGCCTATGCAAGTCCACGTCGTCGTATATACCCTAATATACGGCTACATTTGGTATTTTTAAGATTTTAACAGAATTTTTAATGGATTTTATTTTTTGAAAATTGCCAAATTTGTACCAAATGGTGGAGGGTATTCCAATTTCAGGTTTATTGTGCAAATAATGGCTACTGTCATAGTGTGAATTTCGGGACGTACGTTTATGCAGTTTGTGTTGTATTTAGGATTGGGTGATATTATTATCTGGTTCTACAAGGGATGGAGGTTTAGCTAGGGACGTGCTAACGACCCAAAACAATGCTAATCCTGGTGTATTACCTTCAAAATTAAAAAAAAAAAAATAAGAACTTTTTACAACAGCTCGAATCAGAATTTAGGGGAATATAAGAAACATGTTTTGTAAATAGTTTAGTTAACATAAGCTGGTTTCACACACATCGACCGAGTTTCTGTGAAAACAAGTGTTATAAAATCAGATAAACTTATCACATTTTCAGCAAATGCAATAGCCGGAATTTTAAAGTATAAAGTTGGTACAACACAGAGTCAAAGTATTGACTTCAGACTGATTTACCTCTCTTGATATTAAAACAATATAGATGCCAATGTTATGTGACTTTAAATGCAAATCCAATATTCTATTAATTGGTAACTTATAATTTTGTTTCAATGTAAATTGTAATTGCTAAAGTGCTCTATAATTGTGTTTGTATGATATTTAACTATAACATTTAAATATGCTTCACAAGATGAAACTTATTACACAAAATAAAATTATAAATTTACTTAACTACCCAAAACTGTGATATGGATTTCAAGTATGAGAACTGTATAACTCAAAAGTCACGAGGAGGCTGCCGCTGAACCCAATAAGTTTCCGGAACAAATTCAAGACTGGATGAAGTTTGGGAGACAAGTAAAAGAAAGGCAAGGGCAAGGGAACATTGAATGCCTGAGCCGAGTGGATTAAATGGGTAATAAGCTGGAAACAATACAAGAGATCCTAGGGCTTTCGATGAACTCCACACTTCCAGCCAAATATCACGGCACACGAAGATATATCGGTAGATAGAGGAAATTCGACTGACTAAGCACCAAATATTGATGAATCGATGGTAATAGATGCCTTCAAAAGTTTCCAGCCGTTTAAGGCAGAGGGACCAATCCGCAATTTTCAACACATGCCTAAATTTGCTTATACCACAAAACCCTGACAGGAGGCGCGGTAGTTTTTTATACACAAACCTGGTAAGGTAAGTTATGCAATACCTAAGTCTTATAGACCTATAAGTCTGACATCGTCCTTACTCGTAACCATGAAACGCACAAACGATATCTTGAAATATAAACAACATGAAACATTGATATGTCAAAATTTTAAAATGTTTTGTAAAAAATAAGTAGATTTTTATATGTTTTCTTATGCGAGGGAAATCAGAAGTTGTTGTGATATGCATTTTCAAACATTTTTACAAATTTCAACAATTTTTTATTCAACATTTTTATACCCTACACCACAAGGTGGTCAGGGTATTATGTCTTTGTGCATTTGTTTGTAACAGGCAAAAGGAAACAAGATAGACCCTTATTTCCTTTCACTTTCTGAGTTGATTTATGCATGTCAGTCCGTCTGTCCATGTATTCTTGTGAACAAAATGCAGGTCGCATTTATTATCCGATTGAGATGAAATTTTGCAAACAATATTTGTTTGGCCCAAGGACGAACCCTTTTGAAATTGGAGATAATCGGTAAAAATTAAGATATAGCTCCCATATATATCTTCGTCCGATTTGCCTTTTATTGTGCACCAAACGTGTAATATAAGCCCGAATAGTATGGAATTTTGCACATACGACCGAATTTAGCCTAGAAGGTAGTATGCCAAATTTGGTGATGATCGGTTCAGATATAGCTATAGCTCCCATATATAATGTTCATCCGATTTGTTGTATTTGTTACCTACAGCCGTAATATGCACTCCGTAGCAACGATATTCAGGGAAATATATCAAATACAGCTCAGAAATATCTTTGCCAAATTTTATCGAGATCGGTTCAGATTTGGATATAGTTCCCATATATATCTTTATCTGATTTTAAATTAATTTTGCACCAAATGGGCAATACAAGTCCGAATTTAAAAGATACAAATGCTTCGGCATATTTAGTCCTTTGAATTTTAAATTATAATTATAATCATAGCGTGTATGATTGTATTCTCCCATAAACAAAACTTTTAATTATTAAGTGGAGCTCAACTAAATTAGCAAAGTGGTGTAGGGTATCATAAAATCGGCCCCGCCCGACTCTAGGACTTTCTTTACTGGTTAATTTCAATATCGGTTTGACAGTTCATCGACAGCTGTGTCGATGCGACTACTTATATTCTTCTATCATGCAACATTCAGTGGAAACCGCATTACTTGAGGTTTTGCACCACATCGAGAGCAGCTTCGATGCATTGATACCGATGGCGCTTTCAATAACGTCAGCACCGATACACTCGTCCAATCCTTAGGCAATTTCTAAGTTGGCCGGTACCTCAGGGACGGAATAAACGATATGGTAAGGTATCGATGGACAAGTTGTATCGCCAAGTAACGCCTCTCCTGTGGATTTCAATCAAAGGATGACACACTGGCTATTCAAAAGCGCAATTAGACCTGTCCTAAAATACGCATCAGTAGTCAGGTTGACAGCTATAGATAACAAATGTCATACGAAAATATTACAGAGAGTCCAACGTATTGCTGCTTTGGGAATTAGAAGTAATGAGATAGCGAACTCTCTCCTCAAAACAGGCAGGGAATTAGCAAAAGTAAGCTTAGACAATCCTGTGCCGTTACACATGTCACGTCCCTATGGAACAATGAAAGCATAGGGAAAACCACAAAAATCCTATGGGCCTCGACAATGAGATACAAAAGAGAAATCTTTTATAACCCAGTAAGGTAGAGATCAGTGAGGTAACAGGCATCCTTACGGGTGATCTGTAGTGGAATTCTGTAGCTCATTTTCTGAGTTATCGAAAAAATCGGTAAAATTCAAATGCTTATAGTTTCTTTAATTAACAAAAATTTTCCGTAAATTGGCGACGAAATGAAAGTCGTCGCTAAGTCCTCCCGATCGATACCAATATTGTCAAGTTGTATTTGTTTTTTATAACTAAATGTTGTATCTGAAAAATACAGATTTTTGTCGGTTACTCAAAAAATGAGCTAGAGAATCCCACTACTGTGCCCACAAACATTTGTACAAGATAAATCGTGCAGATAACAGCACATGCAGGGCATGCGGGGAACACGATGAAACATTGGAGCATTTGCTTTGCCAATGCCAAACGTTTGCAAATATCAGATCCCAATTCTTATTGAACGACTTCATACCAGACCTAACTCAGATCATGGAAAATGTTAAGAAACAGTTAAGAAATTTTGTTAAGGTAACTGAATTTCAAATATAATACACTGTAAACTGTATGTATGTATGCCCACCAGGACATGCGGCGAGCGTTTAGCCCCTCTTTTCAAACTAACCTAATGTCATTGTAAATGGAAAGAAAACCCAAAACCAAAACGCATTAGTTAAGTCCACAATTAAATAATTGAAGTAAAGAATAATGGGAGGGGAAAACGTAAAAAAAATTAAGAATCAACTATCTTTTAAAGTCGGCAATGTAAACGCTACAAGGATGTAACATTAAGGAGTGTGCAGATTTTAATTATAATGTTGTTCACAAACCTCACCTTGGGTACATAAGACACATACCATAAACATTTGACGTCCACCTTTTAACAGGTCAGGCTGTTGAAACAGAAAATCAATTCAGTGCAACTAATTAGATTCTAAATTCTTCATTTTTATGAAGTGGCGAAGTTTGGGACATTATCTTGTAGGGCTAGTCTGCAACATGTTGTTGTTGTGTGAACATGTGTGTGGTTTTCAAAATTAGCACCTGCCTAAATTTATTTGCCGGTGCTTGAAAACACCTTTTGTCAGAAAACTATATTTTTAGATATTCGCATTCGCAAGTTGCCAGAAATCTTATGTCCGGTTTAGGCTCTTTGTAACTTCTGAACTCTATTTTCACTATCATCGTTCTTATACACAAAACATAACGATACTTAGTGCTAGATTTTGTTTTCGTAATCTATCTACTAGGCCTTCTTACAGGTGATCAATATTAAAGTAGTTCGTAATCATTTATTCGTCGTTACGTTACGCCCTTACACAATAAAAATATTGATTTTATAAAAATACACAATTTAAACAGTTAATGTTTCGAAAGCTTTTTGGCACCCAGGTCTCCATTCAAATTTTTGTTCTTTATCAGCAGTGCATTCATAATCCTTGCCTTGTCTGCAAAATAAGGTATTAATCGATGGTAATAATTACAAAATGCTAAGTGCATTCGTAGGTACGGGTAATTTTTTATAGCTTTATACTTTGCTGTATCAATTCTTACACCTTTATCAGTTGACCTACGTAAATAACCGTAAGTATACCATTGTAGAAAACTGAATTTCGTAGTATTTAATTTTTTAAATTAATCTCCCGAATCTTTTAAAATCGTTGCAAAAGTTCTCATTGTGATCTCTCAGTCAATAGCCAAAAATCGACTATATCGTAGGGCTATAGTAAGCATCCTCTTAAATACGATTGAAGATATATTTAAACAAACAGGTAAACGTTTGAACTGGTAGTAGCCATACGTTGTTGAAAATTCCGCCGCTGGGCGCAAATCCGTGTATAAGTTTACTTGGTGGCAGAGCTCGTCATATCCAAAGTGGAAAAATATTTTGCTCTTCCTAGTTGATCTAATACATCTTCAATTCTCATCAGCGGAAGCTTATCATTCATGACTTTGTTATTCAATTTTTGGAAAACCACTACAAATCGCAGTTTTTTATCATCCATTGAAATTTTTGGTACTACCAAAAATAGTAAATTAAATAGACTTACAGCTGGTTCAATTACATCCTTTTGTGGTAACTGATCGACTTGTTCAAATATTTCTTCCTAGTGTGTTTGCTGATAGCGATAATATTTAAGTATATTGCTAAGGAATCTGTTATTTCTATTTGTTAAGTGTAGAAATTGTTCATGTTTAACGGTTCTACAGGCATATGAAAAATATCTTATAATTCTTCTAGAATTGCAAGAATTTATTTTACACTAAATGGATTAATTATGCCGATTTTATCACGTAATTTTTCCTTTTTCCTTTACTTAATGTTAGGCCTCCTGCAAGAATTTTTCAATGTTGGCATGTACATAGCAAAGATTTATAATCTCTGATATCATTACCGTTATTGTATTTAACATTGCCGAGTAAATTTTCTAATCTGCATTTGTTTGTTGTTTTACTAACTTTTTTCGGATTTTTTTCGCTACCATTATTTATCTTATTGTTATCATAATTATTATTGCATCGAGTAGCAATATTGTTTCGTGGTTTTAAACACTTCAGTACTGCAATACTATTTGCAAAAAAAAAAAACATCGTTCGTAGAAACCTTAAAGCCGCTTTGGTCTCATCGAAACTTCTGAATTTTATTATACCCTACGCTGCATAGTGGTAAGGGAATTATGTTTTTGTGCATTTGTTTGTAACAGGGAGAAAGAAGCGAGATAGACCCATAGTTACTTTTGAGGACCTTCATAGAATCATTTTTTGAGTCGATTTATGTATATCCGTCCGCCCGCACGTCAATGTATGCTTCTGAAGAAAATGCAGGTCGCATTTACCACCCGAATGAGATCTGTTCAGATTAAGATATAGCTTCCATATATATCTTTAGCCGATATCAGGTTTATTGTGCACCAAACGGCTAATATCAGCCCACATCGACCGAAACGAGTATTTCAAATATTGTGTAAATCATTTCCGATATAGCTTTAGCTCCCATACCCGGTTTGGGATTTAAAGTCCCTCGCATCCGTAAAGCTCGGAAATACCTTTGCTAAATTTTTTGAGAACGGCAAAGGTTTGGATATATCTCCCATATATATCCTTAATCCGATTTCAGGTTTATAGTGCAAATAATTGCTACTATCATGGTGTGATTTTCGGGACGTACGTTTATGCAGTTTGTGTTGTATTTTGGATTGGGTGATATTTATTATCTGGTTCTACAAGAGATGGATGTTTATATAGGGACGTACTAACGAGCCAAAAACAATGCTAATCCTTCAAAATTATAAAAACATGCTTTTTAAGAATTTTTTACAAATAAGCTCGAATCAGAATTCAGGGGAATATAAGAAACATGTCTTGTAAATAGTTTAGTTAACATAAGCTAGTTTCACACACATCGACTGAGTTTCTGTAAAAACAAATGTTTAAAACTCAGATATACTTATCACGTTTTCAGCAAATGCAATAGCCGGGGATTTTAAAGTTTCTGAGAGTCATCTACGCACTCTATATTCATAAAAAAGCTTTACAAAATTGTCAAGTCTAAAGTTTGTAAACTGCATTATATTCCTTTCATATTTGGCAGCTATTTCGGTCTTAGATGACTTGATACGTTGGTAAAAGTCAACTTCTTGACACATACAATTGATGCATGCAAAGACATAGAAGTATAAAGTTGGTACAACACAGGGTCAAAGTATTGACTTCAGGTTGATTTACCTCTCTTGATATTAAGTTTCACACACATTGATGGAGTTTCTGTGGAAACAAGTGTTTTAAAATCAGATAAACTTATCACGTTTTCAGCAAATGCAATATCCGTGGATTTGTAAGTTTCGGAGAGCTATCTACGCAATCTATATTCATAAAACGCTTTACAAAATTGTTAAGTCTAATATTAATACCTCTCTTGATATTAAAACAATATAGTTGTCAATGTTATGTGACTTTAAACGCAAATCTAATGTTCAATTAATTGGTAATCTATCTATCGTGCTCTATAATTGTATGTGTATGATATTAACTATAAGATGGAACTTATTTCACAAAACAAAATATTGTAAATTTACTTAACTACCCAAAAGTGTGATATGGATTTCAATATAAGATGTATAACCCAAAAGTCACGAGAAGGCAAAACAAAATGAAAAAATAATAATTTACGTCAATGTAACTAACACGGCCGCCGCTGAACCCAATAAGTTTCCGGAACAAATTCAAGACTGGATGAAGTTTGGGAGACAAGTAAAAGAAAGGCTAGGGTAAGGGAACATTGAATACCTGAGCATAGATGAAGTATATAGGGATGTCAATGCAAAAGAGAGAGAGAGAGAGAGAGAGAGGAAATCTGCCTACGAAAAACTCTGGATGAGAAGGAAAATCCTAACAAAGGAAAAGAGGTCCGAGCATTGCTATCATAATAAACTTAAGGAATACAACAAAATAGTAAGAACAGCAAAACGCAATTCCTGGAAGCTTTTCTGCGAACAGGTTGATAGCGTAAATGATGTATCAAAAATTAAAGTAATAGATGCCATCAAAAGTTTCCATCCGTTTAAGGCAGAGGGACCAAATGCGGACTACATCTCGTCCAATTTATCCGGAATTTTCAACGCATGCCTAAGATTTTCTTATACCCCAAAACCCTGGCAGGAGGCGAGGTAGTTTTTTATACCCAAACCTAGTAAGGTAAGTTATGCAATACCTAAGTCTTATAGACCTGACATCGTTCTCACTCGTAACCATGAAACGCACAAACCATATCTTGAAATATGAAGAACATGCCATGGTGGAAGAATACAGGTAGATGCATCAATGCTTGGAAACATTTATATGTCAAAACTTTAAAATGTTTTGTCAAAAACTAGCAGATTTTTATATGCGTTCTTATGCGATGGAAATCAGAGGTTGTTATGATATGCATTTTCAAACATTTTTACAAATTTCAATAATTTTTCATTCAACATTTTCAATTCCAAAATCAGTTTGACAGTTCATCGACATCGACAGCTGTGTCGATGCGACTACTTATATTCTTCTAGCATGCAGCATTCAGTGGAAACCGCATTATATGAGGTTTTGCACCTCATAGCACCTTCGATGAATTCATATCGAAGGCGCTTTCAATAACGTCAGCACCGATACACTCGTCCAATCCTCAGGGACGGAGTAACCATATGCTAAGGTATCGATGGATAAGTTGTGTGCTATAGTACCATAACATAAGGGCCAGAATTAAGCAAGTAACGCCACAGGGAAAGATTTTAACACCTCTCCTGTGCCGGTACACATATCACGTCTAGAGTTAAAGAAATGTGCAAAAACGCCCACATATCCCTATGGAACAATGAAAGCGTAGGAAAGACCACAATGAGATAAAAACGAGGAATCTTTTATTACTAAGTGTATAAGTTAGATACTTTGTCTCTCAACTTCCCTTGCTCGATCCATCACGGATGCTGATTGGCGCACTGGCATCTCCTCTACAACTCCCCTGGCGGAGACCGTAGTGAGCGGATCGTCGCTGAACATTGGTTGTTGTCGGTAACGTCACCTTGTTACACATGCTCTCATTGGAAGTAGTTACATATGTAGTAGTAGATGATATAAGACCCTCAGCGGTCACTCAGAACCATTGCGTTCACTTGTCATTAGTCTTTGGAACAAAACCCATCACGGTCACTGACGCCAACACATCATATTGAAAAGAAGTAAACTTGTTGTTGGAAAAACATTACAAAAGCAATTCAATAAACCAGCAAATCTTGCAAGGAGAGATATTAATCTTGCGGCGATCGTTTAGCCCCTCTTTTCAAACTAACCTAACGTCATTGTAAATGGAAAGAAACCCCAAAACCAGAACGCATTAGTTAAATCCACAATTAAAAAATTGAAGTAAAGAATAATGAGAGGGGAAAACGTCAACAAAATTTAAGAATCAACTATATTTTAAAGTCGGCAATGTAAATGCTACAAGGATGTAACATTAAGGAGTGTGCAGATTTTAATGATAATGTTGTTCACAAACCTCAACTTGGGTACATAAGACACATACCATAAACATTTGACGTCCACCTTTTAACACGTCAGGCTGTTGAAACAGAAAATCAATTCAGTGCAATTAATTAGATTCTAAATTCTTCATTTTTATGAAGTGGCGAAGTTTGGGACATTATCTTGTAGGGCTAGTCTGCAACCTGTTGTTGTTGTGTGAACATGTGTGTGGTTTTCAAAATTAGCACCTGCCTAAATTTGTTTGCCGGTGCTTGAAAAGATCTTTTGTCAGAAAACTATGTTTTTAGATATTCGCATTCGCAAGTTGCCAGAAGTCTTAAGTCAGGTTTAGGCTCTTTGTAACTTCTGAACTCTATTTTCACTATCATCGTCCTTATACACAAAACATAACGATACATAATGCTCGATTTTGTTTTCGTAATCTATCTACTAGGCCTTCTTACAGGTGATCAATATTAAAGTAGTTCGTAATCATTTATTCGTCGTTACGTTACGCCCTCACACAATAAAAATATTGATTTTATAAAAATACACAATCTAAACAGTTTATGTTTCGAAAGCTTTTTTGCACCCAGGTCTCCATTCAAATTTGTTGATCTTTATCAGCAGTGCATTCATAATCCTTGCCTTGTCTGCAAAATAAGGTATTAATCGATGGTAATAATTACAAAATGCTAAGTGTATTCGTAGGTACAGGGTAATTTTTTATAGCTTTATACTTTGCTGTATCAATTCTTACACCGTTATCAGTTGACCTACGTAAATAACCGTAAGTATACCATTGTAGAAAACTGAATTTCGTAGTATTTAATTTTTTAAATTAATCTCCCGAATCTTTTAAAATCGTTGCAAAAGTTCTCATTGTGATCTCTCAGTCAATAGCCAAAAATCGACTATATCGTAGGGCTATAGTAAGCATCCTCTTAAATACGATTGAAGATATATTTAAACAAACAGGTAAACGTTTGAACTGGTAGTAGCCATACGTTGTTGAAAATTCCGCCGCTGGGCGCAAATCCGTGTATAAGTTTACTTGGTGGCAGAGCTCGTCATATCCAAAGTGGAAAAATATTTTGCTCTTCCTAGTTGATCTAATACATCTTCAATTCTCATCAGCGGAAGCTTATCATTCACGACTTTGTTATTCAATTTTTGGAAAACCACTACAAATCGCAGTTTTTTTTATCATCCATTGAAATTTTTGGTACTACCAAAAATAGTAAATTAAATAGACTTACAGCTGGTTCAATTACATCCTTTTGTGGTAACTGATCGACTTGTTCAAATATTTCTTCCTATTGTATTTGCGGATAGCGATAATATTTTAGTATATTGCTAAGGAATCTGTTATTTCTATTTGTTAAGTGTAGAAATTGTTCACGTTAACGGTTCTACAGGCAAATAAAAATATCCTATAATTCTTCAAAAATTGCAATTTATTTTAAACTAAATGGATCAGTTATGCCGATTTTATCACGTAATTTTTATTACTAGCTTTATCCTTAATATTAGGCCTCCTGCAAGAATTTTTCAATGTTGGCATGTACATATCAAAGATTTATAATCTCTGATATCATTAACGTTATTGTATTTAACATTGCCGAGTAACTTTTCTAATGTCCATTCGTATTGTTGTTCTTTTTTTTTTGGGTTTTTTGAATTACCATTATTTATCTTATTGTTGTCATAATTGTTATTGCATCGAGTATCGATATTGTATCGTGTTTTTAAACATTATGTTACGTTTTATTTTGCTCATTTGATCTGTTCGTTTTATTTACAAAAAAACATCGTTCGTAGAAACCTTAAAGCCACTTTAGTATCATTGGAACTTCTGAACTTTATTATACCCTACGCCACATAGGGGTAAGGGAATTATGTCTTTGTGCATTTGTTTGTAACAGGGAGAAAGAAGCGAGATAGACCCATCGTTACTTATGAGGACCTTCATATAATTACTTACTTATGCATGCCCGTTCGCCCTTCAGCTCGTCAATGTATTCTTGTGAACAAAATTCAGGTCGCATAGCTTCCATATATAGATTAAGCTTCCATATTTATCTTTATCGATATCAGGTTTATTGTGCGCCAAATTGCCAATATCAGCCCACATCGACCGAAACCAGTATTTCAAATTTGGTGTAAATCGGTTCAGATAAAGCTTTTGCTTCCATATATATGTTTTATCCGGTTTGTGGTTTAAAGTCCCTCGCAAGCGTGATTTGCATTTCACAACAAGTAAGTAACTCAAAGCACGTAACTCAAATTTGGAGAAAGACGTTTCAGATATAGCTATAGCTCCCATATATATGTTTCATCCTAGTAAGGTAAGTTATGCAATACCTAAGTCTTATAGACTGACATCGTTCTTACTCGTAACCTTGAAACGCACAAATGATATATATTGAAATATAAACAACATGCTATGGTTGAAGAATACAGTTAGATGCATCAACGCTTGGAAACATTGACAAGTCTAAATTTTAAAATGTTTTGTCAAAAATAAGTAGATTTTTATATGCTTTCTTATGCGTTGGAAATCAGAGGTTGTTATGATATGCATTTTCCAAAATTTTTACAAATTTCAATAATTTTTCATTCCACATTTTCTATTCCAAAATCGGTTTAACAGTTCATCGACAGCTGTGTCGATGCGACTACTTATATTCTTCTTTATTTACATGAATTTTTGCAAAAACGCCCAAATATCCCTATGGAACAATGAAAGCGTAGGGAAAAACGAGGAATCATTTATTACTACGGAAGATAGAGATTAGTGAGGTAACAGGCATCCTTACGGTTGACCTGGGCCCACAAGCATTTGTACAAGATAGCTTGTGCAGATAACAGCATATGCAGGGCATGCGGGGAAAACGATGAAACATTGGAGCATTTTCACTGCCAATACCGAACGTTTGCAAATATCCGATCCCAATTCTTATTGAACGACTTCATACCAGACCTAACTCAGATCATGGAAAATGAAATAAAACAGCTAAGGACTTTTGTTAATGCAACTGAATTTCAAATATACAATTACATTTCACATATACACTATAAACTCCCCTTTTTCTTTCAATAACCACTTAGTTTACAGCGCTCAACAGGCCTATACTGTCTTAAATGTATGCCCTACAGGACATGCGGCGATCGTTTAGCCCCTCTTTTCAAACTAACCTAACGTCATTGTAAATGGAAAGAAAACCCAAAACCAAAATGCATTAGTTAAGTCCACAATTAAAAAATTGAAGTAAAGAATAATGAGAGGGGAAAACGTCAACAAAATTTAAGAATCAGCCATCTTTTAAAGTCGGCAATGTAAATGCTACAAGGATGTAAAATTAAGAAGTGTGCAGATTTTAATGATAATGTTGTTCACAAACCTCATCTTTGGTACATAAGATACATACCATAAACACTTGACGTGTACCTTTTAACACGTCAGGCTGTTGAAACAGAAAATCAATTCAGTGCAATTAATTAGATTCTAAATTCTTCATTTTTATGAAGTGGCGAAGTTTGGGACATTATCTTGTAGGGCTAGTCTGCAACCTGTTGTTGTTGTGTGAACATGTGTGTGGTTTTCAAAATTAGCACCTGCCTAAATTTGTTTGCCGGTGCTTGAAAAGATCTTTTGTCAGAAAACTATGTTTTTAGATATTCGCATTCGCAAGTTGCCAGAAGTCTTAAGTCAGGTTTAGGCTCTTTGTAACTTCTGAACTCTATTTTCACTATCATCGTCCTTATACACAAAACATAACGATACATAATGCTCGATTTTGTTTTCGTAATCTATCTACTAGGCCTTCTTACAGGTGATCAATATTAAAGTAGTTCGTAATCATTTATTCGTCGTTACGTTACGCCCTCACACAATAAAAATATTGATTTTATAAAAATACACAATCTAAACAGTTTATGTTTCGAAAGCTTTTTTGCACCCAGGTCTCCATTCAAATTTGTTGATCTTTATCAGCAGTGCATTCATAATCCTTGCCTTGTCTGCAAAATAAGGTATTAATCGATGGTAATAATTACAAAATGCTAAGTGTATTCGTAGGTACAGGGTAATTTTTTATAGCTTTATACTTTGCTGTATCAATTCTTACACCGTTATCAGTTGACCTACGTAAATAACCGTAAGTATACCATTGTAGAAAACTGAATTTCGTAGTATTTAATTTTTTAAATTAATCTCCCGAATCTTTTAAAATCGTTGCAAAAGTTCTCATTGTGATCTCTCAGTCAATAGCCAAAAATCGACTATATCGTAGGGCTATAGTAAGCATCCTCTTAAATACGATTGAAGATATATTTAAACAAACAGGTAAACGTTTGAACTGGTAGTAGCCATACGTTGTTGAAAATTCCGCCGCTGGGCGCAAATCCGTGTATAAGTTTACTTGGTGGCAGAGCTCGTCATATCCAAAGTGGAAAAATATTTTGCTCTTCCTAGTTGATCTAATACATCTTCAATTCTCATCAGCGGAAGCTTATCATTCACGACTTTGTTATTCAATTTTTGGAAAACCACTACAAATCGCAGTTTTTTTTATCATCCATTGAAATTTTTGGTACTACCAAAAATAGTAAATTAAATAGACTTACAGCTGGTTCAATTACATCCTTTTGTGGTAACTGATCGACTTGTTCAAATATTTCTTCCTATTGTATTTGCGGATAGCGATAATATTTTAGTATATTGCTAAGGAATCTGTTATTTCTATTTGTTAAGTGTAGAAATTGTTCACGTTAACGGTTCTACAGGCAAATAAAAATATCCTATAATTCTTCAAAAATTGCAATTTATTTTAAACTAAATGGATCAGTTATGCCGATTTTATCACGTAATTTTTATTACTAGCTTTATCCTTAATATTAGGCCTCCTGCAAGAATTTTTCAATGTTGGCATGTACATATCAAAGATTTATAATCTCTGATATCATTAACGTTATTGTATTTAACATTGCCGAGTAACTTTTCTAATGTCCATTCGTATTGTTGTTCTTTTTTTTTGGGTTTTTTGAATTACCATTATTTATCTTATTGTTGTCATAATTGTTATTGCATCGAGTATCGATATTGTATCGTGTTTTTAAACATTATGTTACGTTTTATTTTGCTCATTTGATCTGTTCGTTTTATTTACAAAAAAACATCGTTCGTAGAAACCTTAAAGCCACTTTAGTATCATTGGAACTTCTGAACTTTATTATACCCTACGCCACATAGGGGTAAGGGAATTATGTCTTTGTGCATTTGTTTGTAACAGGGAGAAAGAAGCGAGATAGACCCATCGTTACTTATGAGGACCTTCATATAATTACTTACTTATGCATGTCCGTTCGCCCTTCAGCTCGTCAATGTATTCTTGTGAACAAAATTCAGGTCGCATAGCTTCCATATATAGATTAAGCTTCCATATTTATCTTTATCGATATCAGGTTTATTGTGCGCCAAATTGCCAATATCAGCCCACATCGACCGAAACCAGTATTTCAAATTTGGTGTAAATCGGTTCAGATAAAGCTTTTGCTTCCATATATATGTTTTATCCGGTTTGTGGTTTAAAGTCCCTCGCAAGCGTGATTTGCATTTCACAACAAGTAAGTAACTCAAAGCACGTAACTCAAATTTGGAGAAAGACGTTTCAGATATAGCTATAGCTCCCATATATATGTTTCATCCTAGTAAGGTAAGTTATGCAATACCTAAGTCTTATAGACTGACATCGTTCTTACTCGTAACCTTGAAACGCACAAATGATATATATTGAAATATAAACAACATGCTATGGTTGAAGAATACAGTTAGATGCATCAACGCTTGGAAACATTGACAAGTCTAAATTTTAAAATGTTTTGTCAAAAATAAGTAGATTTTTATATGCTTTCTTATGCGTTGGAAATCAGAGGTTGTTATGATATGCATTTTCCAACATTTTTACAAATTTCAATAATTTTTCATTCCACATTTTCAATTCCAAAATCGGTTTAACAGTTCATCGACAGCTGTGTCGATGCGACTACTTATATTCTTCTTTATTTACATGAATTTTTGCAAAAACGCCCAAATATCCCTATGGAACAATGAAAGCGTAGGGAAAAACGAGGAATCATTTATTACTACGGAAGATAGAGATTAGTGAGGTAACAGGCATCCTTACGGTTGACCTGGGCCCACAAGCATTTGTACAAGATAGCTTGTGCAGATAACAGCATATGCAGGGCATGCGGGGAAAACGATGAAACATTGGAGCATTTTCACTGCCAATACCGAACGTTTGCAAATATCCGATCCCAATTCTTATTGAACGACTTCATACCAGACCTAACTCAGATCATGGAAAATGAAATAAAACAGCTAAGGACTTTTGTTAATGCAACTGAATTTCAAATATACAATTACATTTCACATATACACTATAAACTCCCCTTTTTCTTTCAATAACCACTTAGTTTACAGCGCTCAACAGGCCTATACTGTCTTAAATGTATGCCCTACAGGACATGCGGCGATCGTTTAGCCCCTCTTTTCAAACTAACCTAACGTCATTGTAAATGGAAAGAAAACCCAAAACCAAAATGCATTAGTTAAGTCCACAATTAAAAAATTGAAGTAAAGAATAATGAGAGGGGAAAACGTCAACAAAATTTAAGAATCAGCCATCTTTTAAAGTCGGCAATGTAAATGCTACAAGGATGTAAAATTAAGAAGTGTGCAGATTTTAATGATAATGTTGTTCACAAACCTCATCTTTGGTACATAAGATACATACCATAAACACTTGACGTCTACCTTTTAACACGTCAGGCTGTTGAAACAGAAAATCAATTCAGTGCAATTAATTAGATTCTAAATTCTTCATTTTTATGAAGTGGCGAAGTTTGGGACATTATCTTGTAGGGCTAGTCTGCAACCTGTTGTTGTTGTGTGAACATGTGTGTGGTTTTCAAAATTAGCACCTGCCTAAATTTGTTTGCCGGTGCTTGAAAAGATCTTTTGTCAGAAAACTATGTTTTTAGATATTCGCATTCGCAAGTTGCCAGAAGTCTTAAGTCAGGTTTAGGCTCTTTGTAACTTCTGAACTCTATTTTCACTATCATCGTCCTTATACACAAAACATAACGATACATAATGCTCGATTTTGTTTTCGTAATCTATCTACTAGGCCTTCTTACAGGTGATCAATATTAAAGTAGTTCGTAATCATTTATTCGTCGTTACGTTACGCCCTCACACAATAAAAATATTGATTTTATAAAAATACACAATCTAAACAGTTTATGTTTCGAAAGCTTTTTTGCACCCAGGTCTCCATTCAAATTTGTTGATCTTTATCAGCAGTGCATTCATAATCCTTGCCTTGTCTGCAAAATAAGGTATTAATCGATGGTAATAATTACAAAATGCTAAGTGTATTCGTAGGTACAGGGTAATTTTTTATAGCTTTATACTTTGCTGTATCAATTCTTACACCGTTATCAGTTGACCTACGTAAATAACCGTAAGTATACCATTGTAGAAAACTGAATTTCGTAGTATTTAATTTTTTAAATTAATCTCCCGAATCTTTTAAAATCGTTGCAAAAGTTCTCATTGTGATCTCTCAGTCAATAGCCAAAAATCGACTATATCGTAGGGCTATAGTAAGCATCCTCTTAAATACGATTGAAGATATATTTAAACAAACAGGTAAACGTTTGAACTGGTAGTAGCCATACGTTGTTGAAAATTCCGCCGCTGGGCGCAAATCCGTGTATAAGTTTACTTGGTGGCAGAGCTCGTCATATCCAAAGTGGAAAAATATTTTGCTCTTCCTAGTTGATCTAATACATCTTCAATTCTCATCAGCGGAAGCTTATCATTCACGACTTTGTTATTCAATTTTTGGAAAACCACTACAAATCGCAGTTTTTTTTATCATCCATTGAAATTTTTGGTACTACCAAAAATAGTAAATTAAATAGACTTACAGCTGGTTCAATTACATCCTTTTGTGGTAACTGATCGACTTGTTCAAATATTTCTTCCTATTGTATTTGCGGATAGCGATAATATTTTAGTATATTGCTAAGGAATCTGTTATTTCTATTTGTTAAGTGTAGAAATTGTTCACGTTAACGGTTCTACAGGCAAATAAAAATATCCTATAATTCTTCAAAAATTGCAATTTATTTTAAACTAAATGGATCAGTTATGCCGATTTTATCACGTAATTTTTATTACTAGCTTTATCCTTAATATTAGGCCTCCTGCAAGAATTTTTCAATGTTGGCATGTACATATCAAAGATTTATAATCTCTGATATCATTAACGTTATTGTATTTAACATTGCCGAGTAACTTTTCTAATCTCCATTCGTATTGTTGTTTTACTTATTTTTTCTCGGATTTTTTGGATTGCCATTATTTACCTTATTGTTGTCATAATTGTTATTGCATCGAGTGTCGATATTGTATCGTGTTTTTAAATATTTCGTTACGTTTTATTTTGCTCATTTGACGTGTTCGTTTTATTTACAAAAAAAAAAAAAAAAATTGTTCGTAGAAACCTTAAAGTCGCTTTAGTCTCATTGAAACTTTTAAACTTTATTATACCCTACGCCACATATTGGTAAAGGTATTATGTCTTTGTGCATTTGTTTGTAACAGGGAGAGAGAAGCGAGATAGACCCATAGTTACTTTTGAGAACCTTCATAGAATCACTTTTTGAGTCGATTAATGCATGTTCGTTCGCCCGTCAGCTCGTCAATATATTCTTGTGAACAAAATGCAGGTCGCATTGCTTCCATATATAGATATACCTTCCAAATATATCTTTATCCGATATCAGGTTTATTGTGCGCCAAATGGCTAATATCAGCCCACATCGACCGAAACGAGTATTTCAAATTTGGTGTAAATCGGTTCAGACAAAGCTTTTGCTCCCATATATATGTTTTATCCGGTTTGTGGTTTAAAGTCCCTCGCAAGCGTAAAGCTCGGAAATACCATCGCCAATTTTTTCGACAACAAAGATTTGGATATATCTTCAATATATATCCTTAATCCGATTTCAGGTTTATTGTGCAAATAATGGCTACTATCATGGTGTGAATTTCGGGACGTACGTTTATGCAGTTTGTGTTGTAATTTGGATTGGGTGATAATTATTATCTGGTTCTACAAGAGATGTATGTTTATATAGGGACATGCTAACGACCCAAAAACAATGCTAAGCCTGGTGTATTACCTTCAAAATTAAAAAAAAATGTTTTCTTAAGAATTTTTTACAAATAAGATAGAATCAGAATTTCTGGAATATAAAAAACATGTCTTGTAAATAGTTTAGTTAACATAAGATAGTTTCACACACATTGATGGAGTTTCTGTGGAAACAAGTGTTTTAAAATCAGATAAACTTATCACGTTTTCAGCAAATGCAATATCCGCAATCTACATTCATAAACAGCTTTACAAAATTGTCAAGTCTAGTATTTGTAAGCTGCATTATATTCCTTTCATATATGGCAGCTATTTCGATCTTAGATAACTTGAAATGTTGGTAAAAGTCAACTTCAAGACACCTAAAATTGATGCATGCAAAGACATAGAAGTATAAAGTTGGTACAGCACAGAGTCAAAGTATTGACTTCAGGTTGATTTACCTCTCTTGATATTAAAACAATATAGTTGTCAATGTTATGTGACTTTAAATGCAAATCCAATATTCAATTAATTGGTAATCTATCTATCGGGCTCTATAATTGTATTTGTATGATATTAAATACAAAATTTAAATATGATTCATAAGATGGAACTTATTGCACAAAACAAAATATTATAAATTTACTTGACTACCCAAAAGTGTGTTATGGATTTCAATATAAGAACTGTATAACCCAAAAGTCACGAGGAGGCAAAACAAAATGAAAAAATAATAATTTGTCAATGTAACTAACACGGCCGCCGCTGAACCCAATAAGTTTCCGGAACAAATTCAAGACTGGATGAAGTTTGGGAGACAAATAAAAGGAAGGCTAGGGTAAGGGAACATTGAATGCCTGCGCATAGATGAAATATATAGGGATGTCAATGCAAAAGAGAGAGAGAGAGAAAGGAACTCTGCCTACGAAAAACTCCGGATGAAAAGGAAAATCCTTACAAAGGATATGCATTGTCAAACATTTTTACAAATTTCAATAATTTTTCATTCAACATTTTCAATTCCAAAATCGGTTTGACAGCTCATCAACATCGACAGCTGTGTCGATGAGACTACTTATATTCTTCTACCATGCAACATTCAGTGGAAACCGCATTATATGAGGTTTTGCACCTTATAGCACCTTCGATGCATTCATATCGAAGGCGCTTTCAATAACGTCAGCACCGATACACTCGTCCAATTCTCAGGGACGGAATAAACCATATGCTAAGGTATCGATGGATAAGTTGTGTGCTATAGTACGTTAACATAAGGGCCAGATTTGGGCAAGTAACGCCACAGGGAAAGATTTTAACACCTCTCCTGTGCCGCTACACATATCACGTCTAGAGTTAAAGAAATGTGCAAAAACGCCCACATATCCCTATGGAACATTGAAAGCGTAGGAAAAACCACAATGAGATATATTCGAGGAATCTTTTATTACTAAGTGTATAAGTTAGATACTTTGTCTTTCAACTTCCCTTGCTCGATCAATCACGGATGCTGATTGGCGCACTGGCATCTCCTCTACAACTCCCCTGGCGGAGACCGTAGTGAGCGGAAATCATGGAAAATGAAATAAAACAGTTAAGAAATTTGGTTAAGGCAACTGAATTTCAAATATAATATACTGTAAACTGACCGTTTTCTTTCAATAACCACTTAGTTTACAGCGCACAACAGGCCTATACTGTCTTAAATGTATGTCCACCAGGACATGTGGCAATCGTTTAGCCCCTCTTTTCAAACTAACCTAACGTCATTGTAAACGGAAAGAAAACCCAAAACCAAAACGCATTAGTTAAGTCCACAATTAAAAAATTGAAGTAAAGAATAATGAGAGGGGAAAACGTCAACAAAATTTAAGAATCAGCCATCTTTTAAAGTCGGCAATGTAAATGCTACAAGGATGTAAAATTAAGAAGTGTGCAGATTTTAATGATAATGTTGCTCACAAACCTCACCTTGGGTACATAAGACACATACCATAAACATTTGACGTCCACCTTTTAACATGTCAGGCTGTTGAAACAGAAAATCAATTCAGTGCAATTAATTAGATTCTAAATTCTTCATTTTTATGAAGTGGCGAAGTTTGGGACATTATCTTGTAGGGCTAGTCTGCAACATGTTGTTGTTGTGTGAACATGTGTGTGGTTTTCAACATTAGCACCTGCCTAAATTTGTTTGCCGGTGCTTGAAAACATCTTTTGTCAGAAAACTATATTTTTAGATATTCGCATTCGCAAGTTGCCAGAAATCTTATGTCCGGTTTAGGCTCTTTGTAATTTCTGAACTCTATTTTCACTATCATCGTTCTTATACACAAAACATAACGATACTTAATGCTAGATTTTGTTTTCGTAATCTATCTACTAGGCCTTCTTACAGGTGATCAATATTAAAGTAGTTCGTAATCATTTATTCGTCGTTACGTTACGCCCTCACACAATAAAAATATTGATTTTATAAAAATACACAATCTAAACAGTTTATGTTTCGAAAGCTTTTTTGCACCCAGGTCTCCATTCAAATTTGTTGATTTTTATCAGCAGTGCATTCATAATCCTTGTCTTGTCTGCAAAATAAGGTATTAATCGATGGTAATAATTACAAAATGCTAAGTGCATTCGTAGGTACAGGGTAATTTTTTATAGCTTTATACTTTGCTGTATCAATTCGTACACCTTTATCAGTTAGGTGTGACCTACGTAAATACCCGTAAGTATACCGTTGTAGAAAACTGAATTTCGTAGCATTTAATTTTTTAAATTAATCTCCCGAATCTTTTAAAATCGTTGCAAAAGTTCTCATTGTGATCTCTCAGTCAACAGCCAAAAATCGACTATATCGTAGGGCTATAGGGCATCCTCTTAAATACGATTGAAGATATTTTTAAGCAAACAGGTAAACGTTTGAACTGGTAGTAGCCATTCGTTGTTAAAAATTCCGTCGCTGGGCGCGAATCCGAGTATAAGTTTATCTGGTGGAAGAACTCGTCATATCCAAAGTGGAAAAATATTTTGCTCTTCCTAGTTGATCTAATACATCTTCAATTCTTATCAGAGGAAGCTTATCATTCACGACTTTGTTATTCAATTTTTGGAAAACCACTACGAATCGCAGTTTTTTTATCATCCATTGAATTTTTTGGTGCTACCAAAAGCAGTAAATTACACCCTTTTGTAGTAACTGATCGACTTGTTCAAATATTTCTTCCTAATGTATTTGCGGATAGCGATAATATTTTAGTATATTGCTAAGGAATCTGTTATTTCTATTTGTTAAGTGTAGAAATTGTTCACCTTTAACGGTTCTACAGGCAAATGAAAAATATCCTATAGTTCTTCAAAAATTGCAATTTATTTTACACTAAATGGTTCAGTTATGCCGATTTTATCACGTAATTTTTATTAATAGCTTTTTCCTTAATATTAGGCCTCCTGCAAGAATTTTTCAATGTTGGCATGTACATAGCAAAGATTTATAATCTCTGATATCATTAACGTTATTGTATTTAACATTGCCGAGTAACTTTTCTAATCTTCATTCGTATTGTTGTTTTACTTTTTTTGGGTTTTTTGGATTATCATTATTTATCTTATTGTTGTCATAATTGCTATTGCATCGAGTATTGATATTGTATCGTGTTTTTAAACATTTCGTTACGTTTTATTTTGCTTATTTCATCTGTTCGTTTTATTTACAAAAAAACATCGTTCGTAGAAACCCTAAAGCCGCGATAGTCTCATTGAAACTTCTGAACTTTATTATACCCTACGCCACATAGTGGTAAGGAAATTATGTCTTTGTGCATTTGTTTGTAACAGGGAGAAAGAAGCTAGATAGACCCATAGTTACTTTTGAGGACTTTCATAGAATCACTTTTTGAGTCGATATATGCATGTCCGTTCACCTGTCAGAGCGTCAATGTATTCTTGTGAACAAAATGCAGGTCGCATTTATTATCCAATCGAGATTTGTTCAGATTAGGATATAGCTTCCATATATATCTTTATCCGATATCAGGTTTATTGTGCACCAAATGGCTAATATCTGCACACATCGACCGAAACGAGTATTTCAAATTTGGTGTAAATAGGTTCAGATATAGCTTTTGCTCCCTGGTTTACAGCCCCTCGCAAGCGTAATATGCATTGTTCAAATTTGGATATAGCTCCCATATATATCCGATTTCGGGTTGATTGTGTACCAAATTGGCTATGTCAGTCCAAATGACTTGAATTTTGGCATATCCGACCGAATTCAGACTAGAAGCAAGTACCGATTTCGGATTGACTGTGCGTTTAATTACATTCGTAATATTCATTCGGTAACTATGATTGCCAAATTTGATTAAGATCGGTTCAGATTTGGATAAAGGTTCTATATATATCCTCAACCGATTTCGGGTTAATTGTGTACCAAATGGCCAATATAACATATCCGACCGAATTCAGACTAGAATCAAGTACATTAATTAGGAGAAAATCGGTTCAGATAAAGCTTTAACTCACATATATAGGTTTCATCTGATTTGGTGTTTAAGTCCCTCACATCCGTAATATGCATTCGACGACTTTTGAATTTTCCTTACTGGTTTTTATTGTCCTTATATACAAAGCATAACAGTACTTAATCCCAGATTTTGTTTTCTTAATTAAAAATAACAATCCCTAAAACTACAGTTGTTTATCAGCTGATTAACTTAGCCTATTTGAGTGCCCGTACTCGATCAAAATGCATGACAAGGACCTAGAAGTGTTAGTTAAAATGTTTATATGTGCGTCACACCTACAACGCATGAAGCAAATACAGAATTTTTTGATTTTTCTCGTACATTACGTTCAATTTTTAAATGATTGCATTCTCATTTGTGATATTGAATTGTTAAAAGTTTACAGGTCTTTTATTTCTCTTACTGTTTTAGTTTTCTTTCATTTTTAAGCACATGACCAAAACTGCTAAACTGTATTTTTTGTTATCGACATTTTCTGTATATACAGCACGAAATCAAAAGAAAAATGAATGCATGAAGCTTGGGCGTTGAAAGCACGTACACGATTTTGATGCCATGTATTTTAATTGTGTACGGGGCACTTTACAGGAGATCAATATTAGTGTAGTTCATTAATTTATCGTTATCTTACACTCATGCTGATATCAAACCATCACATAAAAGATTAATCTGCTTTACATACAAAATTATACTGCGATATATTTTGACTTGTTGAGAAATGGCCCAATTGCTGAAATGGATATAGTCGGAAATCAGTTCATAGTCAATGAAAATTTTGTTTTCGTTTTCTTTAATTCATTGAATAGCAGAGTCGTCCGAGTCGCAAATATATTCATTACAGTATGAGGATATATTTTTTTCAAATTCTCTTGTAAAATTTTTGGAGAAATCTGGAAACTCAAAATTACAATAAAAGGGTTTTCTACAATTCCCAACAATTTTGTAAAATATTATTTTTATTGAAAAGGCGTTTGCGTAGCAAAGGAAAAGTAGAAGTAGTACCAAAAATAAAAGAAAATAAAACAATTTGCCTTTTGTCCAGTAGAAATATTGGAAAGTTTTTATTTATAAGAATATATAGAACAATATTATTAACTGCTTTTTATATGAGACTGAGAAAGTTCGTTCTTGATCGAACATAATCCAAAAAAACAAGTACATATCAAAAAAAAAACAAGCATCCCAGTAAAAATCACATTGTCGTGGAGCCGACAAGACCCATCCAAAGATCGTAAGTTGGACCCATGGGAATCCAGTGCTCGTGTAGACCTGTATCTTCATTATCTTACGTTACACTTCGGCACTAAGTACCACGGCTATTCGATACGCTTAAACAAATAGAGGATCTACGTGCAATATAACTTCGTCGTGCTCCTTTATAGATTCCGAGGCAGATTGATTTGAGGAGAAGAGATTGGTTAAATTTGTAACCCGAGCGATAACCGGGAATCGTTGGGTAGAGTCGAAGGTCGAGAACAGTGTCAATTGAGCAAAACGGTCTGTCCCAACTGGAATGGAATTTTGTAGCAACGACTTGACCAGCAAATTGCAGATTTGACTACAACCTGACTGGTATTATTTTTGTATGAGAGACCAATTGAGCACCGTTAGTTAGCTGAAAGAGAGAGCGGAAATGAATTGATTTCATTGATTGATTATAAAAAGAAATTGCTTATGTTACGGCGCAGAAATCGAAATGAGCGAAGCATAAATAGCAGATTAAAAAGAATTAGCAACGTCATTAAATTCTGCAAATATAGTTTGAGAGATGACTATTACAATAGGAATATAAAATCTTGCATGGGGTATAAAAGGAAGGTATGGAATTTCTTCAACAAAGAACTTGGAAGGAAGAAGTTCTATACAGAAGAGATAGTTGATTCAAATGGGAATACGATTGAGCGCGATGTAGATAAGGCCAATAGACTCAATATTCATTTTCAACATTCGGTGGCAGAATTGCGGAACGCTATACAACGAGATGGTAATGATGATATCAATACATATGGTACTTTAACAATGGAATCAAATGAGTTTTGTTTGACTGAAATTTCTAAGAACCAGCTAGTAAATCAAATCGATGCCTTAGATCAGAATAAGAGTTGTGGGGCGGACGGTATAAAATCCAAAATGCTGCGTGTTAAAAAATCTGAAATTGCCGATATTCTATTGAAAATATTTAATCATATGATTCGAGTTGGAAAATATCCAGATATTTTGAAAATTCAGAAATTAATACCAGTGCCTAAAAAACCAATTTCTAGAAGCATGCAAGATTTTAGACCAGTGGCAGTATTATCTGTAGTGGATAAAATATTTAAAACACTTATTTCACAGCAGATCACTTCCTACGTTGAAGCGAATAACATTTTGTTTATTGACCATTTTGGATTTAAGAAGGCTTCTGGTACTGATGATGCAGTATTCAATATCATGGAATACGTATGTAATCGAATCGATGCTGGATTCAAAGGAGTTGCTGGTTTGTTTATGATTTTACAAAGGCATTTGACCTTGTAGACCATAATATACTCATTCAAAAATTGCGTTGTATTGGATTTCAAAATGGAACTTTACTTTTATTTAAAGTTTGCAAAAATTGGGGATGAAGAAAGATTCTGTTTGCCTGTTGAGCATGGAGTTCCTCAAGGAAGCGTTTTGGGGCCACTGTTATTCAAGATATATGTTAATGATTTGAAGAATATGAAGTTCTTTGAAAAACTGGTGATGTATGCTGATGACGTAAGTATTTTTTATACATATATGGATGAGAAGGTGTTGCAAACACAAATTGAATACGACTCAGTATTATTGGAAGACTATGCAAGAATTAACAAACTTGTTCTCAATTCATTGAAAACTAAGTTTCTAAGGTTTAGACCACACCCTACTGGAGATACAATGGTGGTTCACATAAATGGAGTTCGAATTCCTTAATCTGACTCAGTTAGATACTTAGGACTCTTGATGAACAATAACATGTCGTGGAACTGTCATATTGATGACAGCTACTGGTATCCTATATAAATTTAGACGGCTTTTAAGCACAAACAGTAAGCTCTTGATCTACCAATCACTAATTCATCTCATCTGACATATACGCCAGGGGTTTATGCATGCAAAGACAGTAGATCATTAAAAGATTTACAGCGAGCCAAAATAAAGCATTAAAAGTCAATATAATATCCAACTTGCCAATATAATATCCAACTGTAAGAGTTTACAAGGAAGGAGTCAAAACTATATTGCCTATGCGAGTTTTATATTTACAACACATATTAACATATGTTTATAACTCTATCAGAAGCATAGGATCCAGATCTATAAATACACGACAAGCTGGATTTTTACCCAACGCTCGATACCGTCTTGAAATAACAAAACAGAAAGTGGTTTCGCTGGACCATGCGAGTTTAATAAATTACCACTGATTTTGGGAAACATTCATGGCAGAAGAATACAGGTAGATGCATCAACGCTTGGGAGCATTGATATGTCCAAAAAATTTAAATGTTTTTTGCAAATATACGTAGATTTTTATATGTTTCCTTATACTACGTCAGGCGGAGGCTATTAAAATTCACGTTTTTCGAAAATTTTTTACAAAATTCAATAATTTTTCATTCAACATTTTCAATTCCAAAGTTGGTTTGACAGTTCATTGTCCTAGCAGCTGTGTCGACTCTTCTACCTATATTCTTTAACAATGGAAACATTGAAAGATAATTGTTAAATTGAAAGATAATTTATATTTATAATTTTTAACGATGGTTGTCAGTACTGCCCTTACAAATCCTAGTGGCGCTGGGGCTTATAAAATTTAATAGAAATAAAGAATTGAAATTGAGAACAAAAAAAAAAAGTTCACTGCCATGTTGCCAAATCTACGTTTGGCTGACACCCGATTATTTGACTGTCGACCAGTTGATATATTAATAGGTTCTGATATTTTTTTTCTAAAATTCTCTTCCTGGGAATGAAATCTAATATTCAAAGTGCCTTTATTGCGTCTGGATCATTACTGGTCCCATTTTTCCTAGCAACATCAGAATATTTTGTACTAATGTAGCATATTCTGGAGAATATGCTCTAAACAAGACACTTCTTCGATTTTAGGAACAGGAATCTTGTCTGTTGCTGATAAATATCGTGAGGAAAAGTATTAAAATACTACTAAAGGGATTCTAATGACAGATATATTGTCACTCTTCCCATAAAACCAGGTTTATTTGGCCAGACTTATCTCAGCCATTCTAGACCAAATTGTCTACGACTATTCATTTGCAATGAGGCTTCTATCCACAAAAACCAAATAATAAGTTATGGTTAGGGAATATATAGGATTAGAAATGATAAGATTTAGTTCTATTCATACTGAGATGGAGAGAATTCAAATATGTATTTAATTGAGACATTACTCAAATGTATCACCATATTTTAGAAGATTCAGCACAAACGACTCTTCAGCGTTTTCTTATTCGGGATTCTCCCGACAAGCATTTCAACAAACATCGCATCTTTCTAGAGATCAATTAATACGTGTCCTATCTTCAGCTAAACTTGATTTGCGGGATGAATTTCTAATTATCGTTCTATACTAGAATATCTTCAGGCTGAAAATCTTATTTACACTAAACATATAGATTTTGGTGAAGCCAGCAGTTCTAAGCCCTTGTGCATTCGTTGGAATTCTCAATTAGATGCACATGCGATAAACGGGAAGTGATTTCTAAAATTGCCAAAATTGTTTGATGCTATTGAGTGGTTAGGACCTGTTCTAATAGTAGCCAAAATAATAATATATATAAATAATTATAATGTAACGCCAATTATATTTAAATTCCGCGATAGGTTAATTATGTTCCAGATTACTCTGACGAACTTCATATTTTTTCTGATGCTTCAGAGAAGGCATTTATATACATTTGTTGTCTTGTAAGACTAAAGTAGTTCCTATCTAGTCGATTTCTCTTCCACGTCTAGAATTGTGTGACATCTTGGGCTCCAAACTCTTGAAAGCTATTATCGCTGAGATTGATATCCGATTTTCAAAAACTTATTTCGGAACGAACAACCATAATGCGACAATTTGCTGCTACAGGTCACTGTAACCATTAATATTTTACTGGTCGCTGCTGTAAAATTACGGAAGGTTATTTTTGTGTATTTGTTTAATTTTTTTACGAAAGCAATTCATTTAGAATCTCACAGGTTCATTTCGTGACGCGGAAGTCCTAAGACAGTCTATTCTGACAATGGAGCGTATATTCAAATCAGTTGTTCATGAAAGTTGTAATCTGATAGATGTCAAGAGCTTTCGTAGATGTCCATCACGGCTGGGGCCCCACATATGACAGGCCTTTGAGAAGCTGCGGTAAAAATTTTAGAAAAACATTTTCGAAAACACACTATAAACATCATCTGTCTGATGAGTGATAGTATTTGTAGGATCTCCTACTTTATCCCCTCCGGAACCTCTGATA
The DNA here is from genome assembly GCF_030504385.1 of Musca domestica. Lineage (NCBI taxonomy): Eukaryota > Metazoa > Arthropoda > Insecta > Diptera > Muscidae > Musca > Musca domestica. The sequence goes on along the minus strand of NW_026712133.1, from coordinate 1,227,326 downwards.
CAAGAATCACTGGTACCAAAGTTGAAGCTGCGGCTACTCTCAATGAGCCTGATCTCGCACTTTGTGCTGCTGCAGCCTACGGCCGGGATATCTTCTGCGCCAAACACTCCTCGACGAGAACTTGTGCTTTGCCAACTTACTTACTTCATGATTGCCGTAAAGATCCAGACTGCAATGCAAGGTCAAGCATAACACATTGCTCCATCGGACGGAATACTCTGCACGGACGAACGTCTGTAGTTTCATGAAGACATATACGGACCATTTTCATCAGTATTATTATTGTTTTTATTATTATTTTTCATATTATTGTAATTAGTAATAAACATAATAATACTAATTATAATAATATGAAAAATAATAATAAAAACAATAATAATACTGATGAAAATGGTCCGTATATGTCTTCATGAAACTACAGACGTTCGTCCGTGCAGAGTATTCCGTCCGATGGAGCAATGTGTTATGCTTGACCTTGCATTGCAGTCTGGATCTTTACGGCAATCATGAAGTAAGTAAGTAAGTAAGTTGGCAAAGCACAAGTGCTCGTCGAGGAGTGTTTGGCGCAGAAGATATCCCGACCGTAGGCTGCAGCAGCACAAAGTGCGAGATCAGGCTCATTGAGAGTAGCCGCAGCTTCAACTTTAGTACCAGTGAGTACCGTGAGGGGAACCAAAACCATCTAATCGACATCTCTTCATCATTTGACATGGGGACATCTTCCTCATAGTCAGGAAGAGTAACACCCATCTTGTTTCAATTTTCAATTGATCAAAGTAACCAGCTTAACCACCGGACCCTTCACAATGCCATTTTCAGCTTTTACATCGGTGATACGAACGCGACCGTCTTTACCGGTAAAAACATTAATGACCCGACCTAATTTCCATGATGTTGGAAATAATTGTTCTTTTCGAATTACTACTAAATCATCCGTTTGTATATCACGATGCAGAAATTTCCATTTATAGCGTTCATGGAGACATTTGAAATACTCTCCTTTCCACCGTAGGTAGATCGGTTGAGTAAGCGCTTTAAGTTTTCTATACCGATTGGCATGCAAGGGAGATTCTTGTATCAGAGGTTCCGGAGGGGATAAAGTAGGAGATCCTACAAATACTATCACTCATCAGACAGATGATATTCATAGTGTGTTTTCGAAAATGTTTTTCTAAAATTTTTACCGCAGCTTCTCAAAGGCCGGTCATATGTGGGGCCCCAGCCGTGATGGGCATCTACGAAAGCTCTTGACATCTACCAGATTACAACTTTCATGAACAACTGATTTGAATATACGCTCCATTGTCAGAATAGACTGTCTTAGGACTTCCGCGTCACGAAATGAACCTGTGAGATTCTAAATGAATTGCTTTCGTAAAAAAATCAAACAAATACACAAAAATAACCTTCCGTAATTTTACAGCAGCGACCAGTAAAATATTAAAGGTTAAAGTGACCTGTAGCAGCAAATTGTCGCATTATGGTTGTTCGTTCCGAAGTAAGTTTTTGAAAATCGGATATCAATCTCAGCGATAATAGCTTTCAAGAGTTTGAAGGCCAAGATGTCACACAATTCTAGACGTGGAAGAGAAATCGACTAGATAGGAACTACTTTAGCCTTACAAGACAACAAATGTATATAAATGCCTTCTCTGAAGCATCAGAAAAAATATGAAGTTCGTCAGAGTAATCTGGAACATAATTAACCTATCGCGGAATTTAAATATAATTGGCGTTACATTATAATTATTTATATATATTATTATTTTGGCTACTATTAGAACAGGTCCTAACCACTCAATAGCATCAAACAATTTTGGCAATTTTAGAAATCACTTCCCGTTTATCGCATGTGCATCTAATTGAGAATTCCAACGAATGCACAAGGGCTTAGAACTGCTGGCTTCACCAAAATCTATATGTTTAGTGTAAATAAGATTTTCAGCCTGAAGATATTCTAGTATTGAACGGTAATTAGAAATTCATTCCGCAAATCAAGTTTAGCTGAAGATAGGGCACGTATTAATTGATCTCTAGAAAGATGCGATGTTTGTTGAAATGCTTGTCGGGAGAATCCCGAATAAGAAAACGCTGAAGAGTCGTTTGTGCTGAATCTTCTAAAATATGGTGATACATTTGAGTAATGTCTCAATTAGATACATATTTGAATTCTCTCCATCTCAGTATGAATAGAACTAAATCTTACCATTTCTAATCCTATATATTCCCTAACCATAACTTATTATTTGGTTTTTCTGGATAGAAGCCTCATTGCAAATGAATAGTCGTAGACAATTTGGTCTAGAATGGCTGAGATAAGTCTGGCCAAATAAACCTGGTTTTATGGGAAGAGTGACAATATATCTGTCATTAGAATCCCTTTAGTAGTATTTTTATACTTTTCCTCACGATATTTATCAGCAAGAGACAAGATTTCTGTTCCTAAAATCGAAGAAGTGTCATGTTTAGAGCATATTCTCCAGAATATGCTACGTTAGTACAAAATATTCTGATGTTGCTAGGAAAAATGGGACCAGTAATGATCCAGACGCAATAAAGGCACTTTGAATATTAGATTTCATTCCCAGTAAGAGAATTTTAGAAAAAAAATATCAGAACCTAATAATATATCAACTGGTCGACAGTCAAATAATCGGGTGTCAGCCAAACGTAGATTTGGCAACATGGCAGTGAACTTTTTTTTTGTTCTCAATTTCAATTCTTTATTTCTATTAAATTTTATAAGCCCCAGCGCCACTAGGATTTGTAAGGGCAGTACTGACAACCATCGTTAAAAATTATAAATATAAATTATCTTTCAATTTAACAATTATCTTTCAATGTTTCCATGGTAAAAGAATATAGGTAGAAGCGTCGACACAGCTGCTAGGACAATGAACTGTCAAACCAACTTTGGAATTGAAAATGTTGAATGAAAAATTATTGAATTTTGTAAAAAATTTTCGAAAAACGTGAATTTTAATAGCCTCCGCCTGACGTAGTATAAGGAAACATATAAAAATCTACGTATATTTGCAAAAACCATTTAAATTTTTTGGACATATCAATGCTCCCAAGCGTTGATGCATCTACCTGTATTCTTCTGCCATGAATGTTTCCCAAAATCAGTGGTACTTTATTAAACTCGCATGGTCCAGCGAAACCAATTTCTGTTTTGTTATTTCAAGACGGTATCGAGCGTTGGGTAAAAATCCAGCTTGTCGTGTATTTATAGATCTGGATCCTATGCTTCTGATAGAGTTATAAACATATGTTAATATGTGTTGTAAATATAAAACTCGCATAGGCAATATAGTTTTGACTCCTTCCTTGTAAACTCTTACAGTTGGATATTATATTGGCAAGTTGGATATTATATTGACTTTTAATGCTTTATTTTGGCTCGCTGTAAATCTTTTAATGATCTACTGTCTTTGCATGCATAAACCCCTGGCGTATATGTCAGATGAGATGAATTAGTGATTGGTAGATCAAGAGCTTACTGTTTGTGCTTAAAAGCCGTCTAAATTTATATAGGATACCAGTAGCTGTTATCAATATGACAGTTCAACGACATGTTATTGTTCATCAATAGTCCTAAGTATCTAACTGAGTCAGATTAAGGAATTCGAACTCCATTTATGTGAACCACCATTGTATCTCCAGTAGGGTGTGGTCTAAACCTTAGAAACTTAGTTTTCAATGAATTGAGAACAAGTTTGTTAATTCTTGCATAGTCTTCCAATAATACTGAGTCGTATTCAATTTGTGTTTGCAACACCTTCTCATCCGTATATATATAAAAAATACTTACGTCATCAGCATACATCACCAGTTTTTCAAAGAACTTCATATTCTTCAAATCATTAACATATATCTTGAATAACAGTGGCCCCAAAACGCTTCCTTGAGGAACTCCATGCTCAACAGGCAAACAGAATCTTTCTTCATCCCCAATTTTTGCAAACTTTAAATAAAAGTAAAGTTCCATTTTGAAATCCAATACAACGCAATTTTTGAATGAGTATATTATGGTCTACAAGGTCAAATGCCTTTGTAAAATCATAAACAAACCAGCAACTCCTTTGAATCCAGCATCGATTCGATTACATACGTATTCCATGATATTGAATACTGCATCATCAGTACCAGAAGCCTTCTTAAATCCAAAATGGTCAATAAACAAAATGTTATTCGCTTCAACGTAGGAAGTGATCTGCTGTGAAATAAGTGTTTTAAATATTTTATCCACTACAGATAATACTGCCACTGGTCTAAAATCTTGCATGCTTCTAGAAATTGGTTTTTTAGGCACGGGTATTAATTTCTGAATTTTCAAAATATCTGGATATTTTCCAACTCGAATCATATGATTAAATATTTTCAATAGAAAATCGGCAATTTCAGATTTTTTAACACGCAGCATTTTGGATTTTATACCGTCCGCCCCACAACTCTTATTCTGATCTAAGGCATCGATTTGATTTACTAGCTGGTTCTTAGAAATTTCAGTCAAACAAAACTCATTTGATTCCATTGTTAAAGTACCATATGTATTGATATCATTATTACCATCTCGTTGTATAGCGTTCCGCAATTCTGCCACCGAATGTTGAAAATGAATATTGAGTCTATTGGCCTTATCTACATCGCGCTCAATCGTATTCCCATTTGAATCAACTATCTCTTCTGTATTGAACTTCTTCCTTCCAAGTTCTTTGTTGAAGAAATTCCATACCTTCCTTTTATCCCCCATGCAAGATTTTATATTCCTATTGTAATAGTCATCTCTCAAACTATATTTGCAGAATTTAATGACGTTGCTAATTCTTTTTAATCTACTATTTATGCTTCGCTCATTTCGATTTCTGCGCCGTAATGAAATCAATTCATTTGTCATCCATGGGACAATATTTTGCCGTTGGTTTAAATTCCTTATGACAATTGCTGTGCTTTGGCGTGCAGCTGAATTAAGTAAATCCACAAGTGACTTGCACAATTCTTAAGAGTCATCTATTATTGCAAGTGAGTCTATATTTATGTCAATTAGTTCAGCAATTTTGATATAGTTTACCCTTTTAATTGTATCTACTGCGGTTTTAGCTTAACATGTTGTGATCAGAAAAACAGTTCTCAATACTTTGAACTGAGACACAATTGGTATGATTACTGAAGACCCAGTCTATGCAATTATTCGAGATTGGTCTAGTTACCAGATTGTGACAGGATTGCATATTGTATTCGGCAAGTAGGTCAACCATGTCTTTTTGTTGTTTCGTTATGCTTAACAATTCAATATTTATGTCTCCAACCATTACAATAAAACCATCAGGTATGTTTTGTAGAACTCCTGCAACTTTTCACAAAAATGTGGCACTGTTGCATCTCGGTGATCTATACAAAGATGTGATTATCAATTTAGAATTATATAAACAAATGCATGAAAGCTCCAAAACGATTAATTCCACATTATCCTCACTTTTTTGAAAAAAGAGTCTTATAATTTAACGATGCGTTGATATAAATCGATGTCCCACCGAATCCATCGGATCTGTCACAATGAACAATGTTGTAACCTTCAATATTATGCCGTCTCAAATTTTAGCTACTGAACCACGTCTCTTGAATAGCAATGATTTCTGCCAATTTATGAAGCATAGATATTTCGTTTCTAAACTTATTAAATTTTGCAACTGAAGACACACTTCTAACGTTAACAGATAAAATATTTATAATTTTTTTTAATGTATTTAAAATAATTATAATTATATATATCAATGTTTAAACAATATTTAGAATTCATCAATTATTTTAAAAAATTATCACTAAAAGATCTGATATTAATATTAAACAAGATTTTAGTTTGGTGACATAAATCCATCTTCATTCTCATCATCCACAGCATCATCTTCATTATCATCATCGCCACTTCAATCCATTTACGCAAATGTTTGCCCTTAGAAACGGGTTGCTTTAAAATATCATCAACGTCAGCCATTGATTTTATTTGAATTTGTCTTGAATTTTCATCTGTATTTACATACACGTTTCCACCACTCGTATATACACGTCTGAATCCAACCGATTTAAGAGATTTTGCATGATTAAAAATATCCATTGTATCTTTACATACAAAATCGTTTTTAGCTTTATTTCTATTGCTCATAAATTTGAAAACAACAGATTTAAGGTTAGACGAATTATTTCTCTTATTTAAAAAATAAGCTTCATCTACATCATCTTCGCCAATATCCGCACCAATTTTGTTTGCTACTGCAACAACCACATCAATTGGCTTAGTTTCTTCATCAGCTGATATTCCATTTATAACGCAGTCTTTTTGGACACGAATATGATTTAGAAACATAACAGTGGATTTCAAATTGTTTACATCTTCTTTTAGTTTGATATTCTCCTTTTCCAAATTTTGTATTTTTTTGTATTCTTCTTCATATCTTTAAGAATATCATCATATTGAGATAACATAAAATTCATTTTTTTACTCTCTCATTTCCAACAAAACGGTTTTAATGTCTGCCTTGTCGTCAGTACTTGGGACGAAATATTGGAATTTAAACGAGAGAGCACTGTCACTCCAAAGCTTCTCAATCTCCACTTTATTCAGTTGTGTACACTGAGAGTGAAGATTTTTTTGTTGCAAATATCGCACTCGAGAGCATCATCGCTTTCCAACACTTCTGTTTTGCAATGCGAACACAGATCTCTTTTCTTTTTGTTATTAAGACTTTTTCTGTGTTTACCAGGCATTCTTCAACACTCACGTATAAACCAAACATTCTTCTTTTGAAATGTGCATTATGGTTCAATAAACGTTAGCGTTTAATTGTTTAAAACGATATACTAAGAGCGCACAGCTGCTAAAATTATTCCAGCGACAGCTCATATTGTTTACAAGCGTACAAAAGCATTTTGGTAAGAGTTTTCCAGAAAAAAAGTTATTCGTGATGGAATTTAAGCGTGATAGTGTGATTTCTTTATATATGTCTGGAAAACCACAAGTGGCAATCGTTAGAGCACACCAGCATTTAAATGTGAATAAATCTTTTGCCTCGTACCATCGCTCGTTACCATGATGCTGGTAGCGTAGCCCGACGTCAGGGAAGTTGACGAAATAGTCCAAAAAGTGAAGAAGCGACTTGATCGAAACCCGCGTCGCAGTGGCCGAGAAAAAAACCGCAACAGAAAGAAAATAGACGGAAAAGAGCTAAAGAAAGAGCAGAAAGTGGTGAACTGCCGAATTTGGTTTTCTTCGATGCCAAAACATTCGTTGTCCAGCCGTTTGTAAACAAACAAAATGATCGTGTTTACTTGCCAAAGAGGTCAGCTGAAAATGTGCACCTTCGGTTGGCCACCAGATCTCAAGCGCCGGCCATGGTGATGGTGTGGGCCGCCATAAGTTAGTCTTAAGATCAAAAGTGAAGAATAATGACATCAAACAAAATTCGTTTGTTATTTTTATTGAAAAATACAGTTAAACAATTAATTCCAAAGAATTAAACCTACAAAAGATATAAAAAAATCACAAAGTCTCGGAGAAGAAAAACTCCTAACATAATTAATTGCAAATTGGAATTGAACAATTGGAATTAAACAAAAAAATTAACACAAGTATAAATCAAACAAATTTACTTTACCAACAATTGGAAACCACAGCAACATCAGATAGAAAGCTTATGTCAACCAAACGACAAACAATATTTGACAACAACAGAGGTAAGAAAATTTTGAAACAGTTGTTAGAAACAAGAGGAAGTTATTCAACAACTCCAACAACAAATACAACAGCAACAACTAGAAATGCAGCAGCAGCAACATCAGCTTCAAGAACGGATGCAGCAGCAGATTCAACAAATTCATCTCGAGCAACATCAACAACAAACAACCAAACTAACGATTTTATCCCCTAGGGACATTATAGAGCGATTCCGGCGGCTGAAACCATTGAAGTCGGACAGCTTAATTCAGTTTAGGTCATCAGCCAAAAGTACAATAAGTTTATGCCATTACAACACTGGAAATTATTGCGAACGAAAAAATCAGCGGAACCCACTCTCACGTAATAACACAGTTGGGGTCAAAACCAACGTGGGACCAAATAAGAGATGTCTTAAAACACCACCTCCAACCGAGGAAAACGTTTTCCGAATTATTTAACGCCTGTAGATTAGTTAAGGTAAGGTATCTTAATGAATTATTTTGTTTTTTCGAAAAATCCAAATGTGAATTAACAGAAATGTAAAATAGATGGACCGTTAAGGGCTCATCAAAACTGGAAATGAAAAACTTACAGATATCATTGTAGAATATACTAAACTAGGGCTATTGTACGATAAAAGAACAAAACAAAACAAAAAATAAGATGCTTGATTGACACCGGTTCGACAACTAGTATTCTTAAAAGTAATATATTAAAAGAACAATTCAAAAAAATAAAAACCACATTATAATAAACCACTCCATTTCAGGTACCCGGGGACACTTCAATGGAAGTAAATAGACTTTTCAAGTGAAAATTTTTCTGGCATAATAGGTCAAGATTTTTAAAAGCCTTGAAAAATCGACTGCGATCAGCAATATTACTAACTCTCCAACATTGAGATATCCCGATTTCCGCAAAAGGTTCACATCCTATCCTATTGCATATGCATCTAGAACCTTAAAGAAACACCAATGTAACTATGCAGCTATTGAGATAGAACTCCTTGCCGTCGTATGGGCAGCACATTACTACAGACCATACTTGGAATTCGATTTAGAAAGTGATCACCAACCACTTAAGTGGTTAATGACAAAATATACTGGGAAATATATAAACCCCAGACTCCAAAAACGGCTTGTAAACCTAGGAAAAATATAATTAATCAATAGATTACATAAAAGGCAAACACAATTGTATTGCCGATTTTATAAGTCGAATTAAAGACGACGAAATAAACCAAGACGAAGACATAGACATAGAGATATAACAATCAGAGCATGAAAGTTCCACACATAATGGACACGAAAACGACTCACTAGAAGTAAAGACCGTCCACTCTCAAGAGAAGGATCTGGGAAACCCGGTACCTATTCTAGAAACGGACGTTAACAGATTTAAAACTCAAATTATACTTATTGACCAAAAAAGAGAGACTGTTATAAGATTTTTTGGGAATAAGAGAATTTATATAGAAAGAAGCGACATAACTAATGGATATGTACTTGACATTTTAAGAAGAGAATTAGCAAAAGGAAAAGTAGGGATATATTCGCACCTCAGTGCCCATGAGTATTACCAAGTTTGTAAAATTTTAGAGAACGAATATTCCGCTAATTCATAGATAAAATTCGTAAAATGCACTAAAATTGCAAGGGATATAGAATCCGAAGTCGAACTAAAAAACACAGATAGCACTCTTTCATAAAAACGAAAGTGGATACTGCAGAATAACGGCAACATATGGAAAACTGAAATCTATCGTATACAACCCAGACCTCAAAACCCAAATATATAGAATCATAAACAACTGCGACATATGCAGTGGAGGTAAATATGATAGAAAAGCATTTAAAAAGAAATTCAGTCTAACAGAAACACCCAAACCCATTAACCAAATAGTTCATATCGATACATATGTGAACAGCAAACAATATTGTATTGTACGCATATACAAGTTTTCAAAACGTGCTACTTGTTTTCGCCTACCAAATAGGAATACTAGAACTATCTCTAATAAAATCCAGGATTTCATAGCACTAAAAGGAAAACCCCAAAAATTCGTGTCGACAATGAATTTAATACAATCACAATAATGTCATACTACCAAACCAAATAGCCATACAAGTAACAGCGATATAGAAGACAGAAAAATAAGAACACTTAACCTAGAAGAAAAATCGCCAATAATAATCTGAAGTACAAAACTTTAAGGTAGATCACAACATTATATATGAAAGATTGCAAACAATAAAACAGAGAAACATATAGAAGGCAAATCGAAACAGGGAAATCTATACAGAAAATAGACAAGTAGGGTTTATAAAAAAACTATAAGAATCTAAGACACAAAGAAGAACCGAAATTTAGAAAACATAGACATACAGGAATACATGAATCTAATATAAAAAGGCCCAATAAATTCTCATCAGAACCAATTTCAGGCAATGATCCTGGTAAGAATTCTAATAACACAAATGACAATCTCGAGACCGGAATTCAAAAAAAAAAAAAAAAAAACCAATTGACAACGATAATGGATATACAAATTTTAATACATTCGAAACTAACATTGTAAACAAAAGCAAAATCACCCTACATGTAATACAACCAATTGAGATTTTTGCCATTATTGATGCCTTAGAAAAATAAACTTAGGTAGTAACTATAAGAACATAACAAAACTCCAGACAAATACGCTTAGAACAAAACCAAAGTATGTTATGTCATCAAAATGTAGATATAAACGTGGCTTTCTAAACGTTGTCGGTACAGCTCACTATGACTATTTGGCCTTATGGACGATGATGACAGGCAAAATATAATACAAAAGCTAGTCATTGCTAATAGCAACAACCATAAAATTGTACAAACAATCAATCAACAAGTCAATATTAACAATAATTTCAATGAAAGCTTATGTTTAATAAAAAATAGTATCCTAGACGATAGGAAAAAAACGATTTGGTCAGTCTTTGCAAATTTTGAGTCAGTCGAAGATACAATACAATAACGAACAGTTGTCTGAAATATCTCAAGTGCAACCAGAGAAATTTCCGATCAATGTTGTGAATGCTAAACTAGAAACTTGGATTTAAAAAAAAAATCATTGTGAGGTGGTTTAAAAAAGGTACATTATTCATTATTGGATCGCACTTTTGCATCATTTAGTCTGATACTGTTCATTGAATTATCTTCAGTACTATACCCATGAGCGCCAAGCAAGTCGGATATTTCGACATAGAAGTTTCATAAGATGAAACTGATGTCTCATCAGTTAATTTTTTCGAGGCTAAACCTCAAACATTGTCACTACAGCCTTGAACATAGTATCCATACCAGCCTCAAATTCTAAAGTAATAAACATAGTGCTCCCAAGCACCAACATAGTGTAAGCACCCTGGTTACACATTTCTATAAGTTAAACACATTCATTTATGTCTCTTTCTTACTTAAAAGTAAACGAAGACGAAACACCTTCTTATGATAAATCTTATTTTTACTAAGGCTTTTCAACAATACAGACAATCACTTTATGCACTTATTTATTTATTTATTATTTTAAAAATTTTGTTATTACTTAATCTTTTTTTAAAAAAAATATTTTATGGAAATTATAAAAAGGTGATTGCAAATAATGCAGGGCGACAATGCTAAATAAAGAATTTAAATAAAAAAGAAGATTAAAGAGTAATTCACTGTTATGTGTTAGTGTTTGTCAGTCAACAAGGACGCAATGATTCAGAAATCGACTTTCCCGGGCGAAACCTCATTCGACAGCAAACATATTGAACGTAAAGAAACCAAAACATTAGCTCTAAATATTGGAAGGTGTTGGCCTCATATCGTGGGGTGCGCTAATTTCCACTTTTTAAAAAATAATTAATTTTTGCAAATTTATGGAATAAGAAACATCTATTTGTCAAAAACTGTACCAGATTTTAACGTTTATACAAGAGCAACTATTTTATTTTTTCCCAGAGACTAACATTTTGAGAAGTTTTGATAAAGAAACTGATGCAATAACATTACAATGAATCTGCGTGTTTATTACATAAAATATGGGTGGAGAAATATGCCTCCAACAGTGTAAAAAACCTGTACCATGAAACAGACGTAATAAAACAACATTTAGTACTAATAGGAGTTTTATCAGAGAAGTTTTTATCATAGAAAGCAAAATGTCAACGAAACATCAGGAAAATGTGTTAACGGAGATTTATTTGTCCTAATCCTCTCATCACTAGCATTCGCAACCAATGGATAGTACAATATAAAAAATTATACGAAGAAACGTAGGATATGCTAGACGACTGCAATGTCACCAGGAGGTGAACGTTATAGTTGTTTTTGTAAAATAAAATTATTTATAGTTTTTTTACAGACGTGTTTTTTAATTTCTGAGTTGTTATAAAAATGTGATAGAAACATAAGAAAGAAAGAGTTTTAACGAAAAACAAATATTCTTAGTCTCACAAACACTATTATTTGTTGTGTTTTAAGGCAAAGCAATCAGTATGAGTATGACCACAAATTTGAAAAATTACCATGAAGTGCAACAAAATTCAATTATTTGTTAAAATAATTAATATTAGTGCTACAATTGTTTTTGCAGTGTACCAGTGCCGATAGTACGTTGTATTCCTCCAAAAATATGCTGAAACCCTACGCAGATTCACAAATCGTATAAAGAACTACTAACAAGGTTCCTGCTCAAATAAAACCAGAGAAATAAATGATGGCGCTAAAACATTTGCAATGCATGCCGAATATAGGGTGATTTTTTCAAATATTCCAAAAATCATACTAACAGTCAATTAAAAAATAAATTACAAAAACTCTCAAATTGTACTGCATTATCCCATATAATAATAAAACACAAGCGGATCTACAGATGATCCGACCAAAAAATTGACTGACTCCAAAAAGTGCCCGTGGAAAGATAATGTGCTGGTTTTGTAATTTTTGGCAAAATAAATTTTCTATTTAGAATTGATCGATGTTTCGAAAACAAAGTTTAATTACACCAAAGAACAAGAAAATAACTTACAGTTTGTTGTAAAAAATTTGTTGTCGTTGCTAAACTTAAACAACAAATTCTCAAGTAAGGGCTTAACCTTAGGAGTAGTAGAGAAATGATAGATTAGAATAAAAACAACGAATATGTTTTGTTGGTGAGAAATGGAACAGCAGAAAACCAATGACGATATAAGCAAGAAGTTTGGCGTAAGTCGACCAATTGACTTGATTTTAAATTAACCTGGTTAGTTATATCTTTTATTAAATTAATTAATCTAAAAAAAATTGTCTAAAAGTGTTTAATATTGATTTTGCAACTCATAGTGGTAATTGGCGTAGTGTTTTTAAATCTTGTTTTGTCTTTAAACTAATATCAATTTTCAAATTGTGTAGTTTTACATTCTCCTTTTTATCCTGCTTATTTTGGTACATTAGCTAATTAGTTGTTTTAACACATCTTCTTTTTTATTTTGCCATTTCAAAAAAGTTGCGAACATTAAAAATAAAATAAATAAATAAAAAATTACTGCTACAGATATGATTATAAAAAATATAGGTGTAACTTGTATATTAAAAAAGAAATTATTATAATTAAAATGAATAAAATATCGTAAAAAGTCATAGACACAATTAGAAAAAATGTTGGTGTTCGTTGGTGTTGTGTGCAATGCAGGAAACTCTCTGCAGACTTTTTCAATTTTGTAAAGTATTTGCAGTCGAAATTGACATCGATGAAAAAAGATTTTTCCTCCCTATCACTCCGGTAGTTAACTGAGATATAAGTAAAGGGGTAAATGATCCTGATGTTATGAGTATTGATAGTTAGGATTCTAAGAAAACCTCACAATCCACTCATGACATTCAGCAATCAAAATGTGAGGCGTGGGAACGTTCGAAAAAAAATATCGCCAACAAGTAAAATAACGTTCTGCTCACTCTTTGCAAATTTTGAGACAGCCAAAAATACAATACAATAACGAACAGTTATCTGAAATATCTAAAGTACATCCAGAAAACTTTCCTGTCAATCTTGGGAATGCTAAACTAGAAACTTGTACTCCAAAATTACATTCTGAGGTGGTTTTAAAAAAGGTACATTATTTATTAGTGGATCGCACCTTTGCATCATTTAGGTCTGATACTTTTCATTGACTTTTCTTGAGTACTACACCCATGAGCGCCAAGCAAGCCGATACTTCAACATAGAATTAATTCTAGCTCACAGTCTCTAGTGCTCCCAAGCACCAATATTATGTAAGCACCATGGTTACACATTTTCTATAAGTGAAGCCAAATCACATTCATATATGTTTGCAAAGTAAACGAAGACAAAACACCTTCTTATGATAAATCTTTTTTTTTACTTAGGCTTTTCAACAATACTGGCAATCACATTATGCACTTATTTATTTATTAATTTATATATTATTTTTAAATTTTATTATTATAGATTAAGTTTTATCTTTTTTCACTTAAAAAAATAATCTATGGAAATAATAAAAAAATGATTACAAATAAAGAAAGACGAAAATGCCAATAAAAGAAATTAAATAAAAAGAAGAAGATTAAAGAGTAAATCACTATTAGTTGTTCATGTTTGTTTGTCAAATATCAGTACCTAATAACATATCAACTTGTCGACAGACCAATAATCGGGTGTCAGCCAAACGTAGATTTGACAACGTGGAAGACAATTCAGTACTAGCCACAAAGGATGGTAGGAACTACCAACTCTGTAATTTTCATAAGTTGTGAACATTCTATGGATGAAGAAATACCAAACGACCACAGCTTCCTCGACAATGAAACAATTTGATTAGAAATATATAAACGCTGTTGTTATATATCAGTAATAAACGGAGCTTCAGAAGCAGGATTAATCAAGGCGCGAGCATGATACGTCATACCCTGGTGGACAGTATTCAATTATTAGTTGCTGATATTTGACAAACAAACATGAACCAGTCACAGTGAATTCCTGCTTAATCTTCTGCTTTTTTAATTTCTTTATTTGGCATTGTCGCCTTGCTTTTTTTGCAATAATTCTTTTATTATTTCCATAGATTACTTTTGTAAAGCAAAAAAGGATAAAATTTAATCTGTAATAATAAAATGTAAAAATGATAAATAAATTAATAAGTAAATAAGTGCATAAAGTGATTGCCAGTATTGTTAAAAAGCCTAAGTAAAAAGAAGATACTATGTTCAAGGTAATGTATGAGACTGTGAGCTAGAATTAATTCAACTTATGAAATTTCTGTGTTGTAGTGGATCAAAAGCTTCTCCGGTGTTCTTGAGTAAACTACTCAAGAAAAGTCAATGCAACAGATTCAGGGATAAATGATGCAAAATTGACAAACAATATAACTTTTTTTACCCCCTCACAATGTAATTTTGGAATCCAAGTTTCTAGTTTAGCATTCACAAGATTGACCCGAAATTTTTCTGGTTGTACTTTGCATATTCCAGACAACTATTCGGAAGGAATTGTATCTTTGGCTGACTCGAAATTTGCAAAGAGTGACCAGACCGTTATTTCACTTGTTAGCGAAACAAGTCATTTTGAAATCAAGTCGATTGGTCGATTTACGCCAAACTTCTTGCATATACTGTCGCTTGGTTTTCTGATGTTCCATTTCTCACAAACCGAACATATTCGGTGTTGTTATTCTAAATCGTACATTTCTCAACTTCCCAAAGATTGAGCCCTTTTTTGAGAATTCGTTTTTCCATTTTTGCAATAACAACACACTTGTTATAATAGGACGTAGGTAATTTTGTGGTTCTCGCTTTGTTGTAATTTACCATCGCTTTCTAAACATCGATCAATTCTATGTTGAAAATGTATTTCGCAAAAAAATATAAAAATAGCACAACGTCTTTCCCCGTGCCCTTTTTGACGTCAGTCGGTTATTTTGTTGAATCGGCTGTAGTTGCTGTTTACACATAGTCGTTTCTCAGTCGGCGTTGCTTGTGTTTTAGTCCTCTTTGTGCGTTGTTGGTACGCACAGTGGGATAATGCAGTACAAAAAAAAAAAATTCAGAACCGACCGTTCTGAAAGGAAATTTTATTGGATAGATGGTGTGATTCAGGGTTTATTTCATTTGTGTATCGGGCATAGTGAGTCTGTTAAAGAAATAAAAAACCCTAAACCATGTTAATTTTACCGGAATGGCTTTTTAAATGGAAAAATTGAAAATTCTTCATGATAAATGACAGTTTTCGAGAACATTTGGGTAATGAAGTTAAGTCGTTAAGTTAAATGCTGTCAAAACCAACCGGAAGAAGCATCCAGAATTACAAATCGTTAAGAATAGACTATACAGACATATAGAGTGGAAGACAAAGGGCGATACTCGTCCTAAAAGGAAGATATACGTGGCCGAGGGTCGCCGAAAGGAAGATATAAATTATCTTGTTTGTAAAAGTGATTTCTATCACTTTTTGTTTGATGAAAGTTTTGAAAATGATTTCCTTTTTTGTACATATTTTTCACAATTTGGTCTTGCGGTCAAAATCTTATTTCCTTAGTTTCATCTGTAAGCTTTCGATTTGGCCTTTCCACTTAAAGTTATGGTCCAAATGTACCCCTAAATATTTGAAGCCTTCTACAACATTCAAAATGGTATCACATTTTCCCTCATTTTTACCGTGAAGA
This sequence comes from Musca domestica, assembly GCF_030504385.1. NCBI lineage: Eukaryota > Metazoa > Arthropoda > Insecta > Diptera > Muscidae > Musca > Musca domestica. Next base: position 1,210,931 of record NW_026712133.1, on the reverse strand, counting down.
CAATCATTCTCATGGAAACATATTTGAATGTTTTGTTGTGGAACGTTTCTTCTTCTGAAATGCATTATTTTCGTTTTATTTTGGTTAATTACCAGTTCATTATCGTCGCAACTTTTGGTAACTATATTAAATTCATGTGGCATTGTCAAGGTTGCTTCTTTTATGTCTTTGTGTGTGACTATTATGGCAGTATCATCTGCATATGTGAATGATCTACTTCGATGTATATTTTGAGTAATTTCGTTTGTATATATGAGATACAGTATTGGGCCCAATTTTGAACCCTTTGGGACTCCGTACGTAGTTGTACTTCACTGCTGCTTGTTTTATCAATTTTAATACTGAAAGACTTGCATTTAATATAGTCTTGGAACCATTTCAAAGTGTGACCTCGTATTCCACTTTTTTCAAGTACTTGTACTATTTTTTCATGTGATAACATGTCGGTAGTTTTACTAAAGTCAATAAATAAAGCGAGGCAGTTTTGTTGCTGGCTCGGATTTTTATTTATATGGTTAGAGAAAAGTCATAGGAGTCGATGTTTTTGTGCTTTTGGAATCCATATCCGTTTCTATTAATTATTTCATATTTTGTTAAAAATCCGGTTAATCTTCTCACTATTACCTCCTCCAAAACCTTTTCCCCTATGGGCAAGATTGAAATGGGCCTGTTGTTTGCATAATCAGTCTTGTTACCTCCATTTTAAATAGGTCTGATTGTAGATTGCTTGAACAATTGTGATATCGATGATGCGGCTATGCTTTGGTTTATTAATTTTGTAGTAATTGGTGTGAGGAATGCTGTGTTATTTTTATATCACTTGCGCGAATGTTAACTTTTCCAGCAGATTTATAACATTTTAATTTGGTCAGTATTTCAAATACTTTATTTGCAGAATGCAGACTATTCTAGAAACATTGAATTGGATAATATCTTTTCACGATGTGTATCGAGTGTAATAATGTCACATTGGTGCAATATGTTTATTACATTTTGAATAAAGTTTTTTTTAGCAAAGTTGTTAGAAATATTTATCAATGGCTCATCAGCAAAAATGTGTTTAATAAGTTCATCAACATTTTTGGTCTTTTTCTAATTACATTATTTATTACTTGCCAATTACATTATTTATTACTGTGTGTATTTTGCATTGTGTTTGCTATCGATTCATCCATGCACGCAAAAAGGTTATGGTGGTCTGAAATGTCTGTGGTTCATCAAAATTATTTATTTTTTCTTCAATATAATTCAAGTTTATTGTTATTGTTTAATTTATTTAATAAAATAGAAAACTTCAAGCTGAAGACGGTGTCTATTTATTTCTCCATTATTTCGCGCTGTTTGTTTATTGATGAAAATTCTATAATGATCTTATTCTTCTTTTGTATCTTGAGTGATCTTTCAATGTCGTTGTTGTTAATTTGAACTCCAGTCTCTATTTTAGATATAAATTCTCTTATATCCATGCTCATATCGACAACGTTACTTATTTCCAAGTTATTATTTATTGAAATATGTTCTAGCTTCTCAACTCTCTGGCTTCACATCTCAATTTGCACAGTTTTCTTTTTGTCACTCTCTTGCAGATCTTGTATTTGAGTGGTGAGTATTGCATTGCTTTTGCTCATATCTGCTGTGTATTGCTCTACTTTAGCACTCATAGTTGTGATGCTCGCAGTCAGTTGTTTTTTACAGTTTTGTATATCAAGCATTCCTGACTTTACCTCTGAGATGTCGTTTTGCATTGTGTTTATGTTTCTAAAACGTTTTCTAGTGCTAGCTTCACTGTGTTCTTCTTTTTGTCGCTTTCCTTGTTCTTGGATAATGCTTTCATCTTTATTGTCATTTTCTTTGAGTTTAGGATCCGAAAATTAAAAGTATGCAGAGTTAGGGGATTTTATTGTTTTGCATTTATGACATCTCCACTCGGTCTTTTTCGTGTGGCTCATGCAAATATACGTGCTCTCAGAGAGAGAAGAGCAGGGTGAAAAATGATACGACCGGTTGCAATGGTAGCAACGAACATGGAAAATACATTTTCGAGAATCATTAACCCCAAATATTTTTATTTGTCACTTCGATTGAAGACATTATGATTTATATGTTTCGTCGTCTACGTACCTAAATTGTTTCTTGCTTTGCACCAGTTAGTTTAAATGGATTGATTAAATTTGAATGGATTTTGAATTAAAAAAAATAAAATGAATTTAAGTATTCAAATAAATAAAAAAAAAAAAAAAAAAATATATATATATATATATATATATATATATAGTGGCGATCGAGCTTTGTTATTATATATATATATATATATATATATATATATATATATATATATATATATATATATATATATATATATATATATATATATATATATATATAATATATATATATATATATATATATATATATATATATATATATATATATATATATATATATATATATATATATATATATATATATATATATATATATATATATAATAACAAAGCTCGATCACCACTAGCATGTGAAATATCCTTTCGAAGGATATCGAAGATTTTAAAATGTACGTTGGAACGCCGTCAGGACCTGGTGAGAATGAGGAGCGTAGTGTTCTTAACCCAATATACTTCGTCATCTGTCAGGATCAGGAACCATTAAAAGTATTCTGGGTTTATTAGAAATAACTAAGTTGTCAGAAGATTAGATACTGTCAAGTTTCATACTACTGGGAAATTTATGTGCCTTCCTTTTGGAATTTACAAATTTAAAAAAGTCAATGTCATCACTAAGATGCCATATAGTGTTAGATAAAATAGAGCACAGTTTAATAAGGTTTGTTTTTCCAAAGTTACGCCTATCAATAGAAGCATTAACAGAATTAGAATTCAGGGAAGAGTTTCTTAATTCGATGTCTTCAGGGAGTACATAGGGAGATCATCTAGAAATCGTACAATTCGAGATTGAGGTTGTAGCGTTGGAAGTAACATCCGAGTCTCTTTAGATTATCATGAGAAACTAGTTTATTTCTATTAGAAGGAGGATTTGGCGAAATCGGAGAATTTAAGCTGATTAAATTATCGTGACCTAAATTGTTTGTTTCGATATTGTTAACAACGGCTGAAGCTTTATTCCTCTTTGGAGAACCATCAGATAATTCAAACCCGTCAACCAATTTTTCCATTTTTTTTTTTAATTTTTTAAAACTTAAATTAAAACTTTTTTTAATTCATCGATTTCAGCCTTAGTTTCTTTAAAAAGGCAATGATAATCAACTTGAAGATCTTTACAATCAAAATAAGACCAACGTAGACCTTTAGTCTTGTTAGTAATAAAACCATACTGCATAAAATTATAGCAAATAAAACAAGAAATAAGACGCTCATTGATGTCTCTAACTGAACAGTCTTTGAAATTGCAAGCCATTTTTGTAAAATAACAAATTAGGTGAAAATACCAGTTAATAATTTTGTATATAAAATAAGAAGGTAAACTGTGTAATGTGAACACGGTGTAGTAATCAATATACTATTAGTGCCTAAAAGTATGCTAAAAATCTATTATTGCGTACAGAACTGCTAAAGGGTAATCAGTTACAAACGTCAAAACAAACAAAAACACGACGAAATAAAACAAAAATGTAAGCACAAAATAAAACAAAACACTGATATTTTACACGGAAACTTAAACTTATTAAGCAAGAAAACTTTATTCACAAAAACTTGAAACTTTTGGGAAAAAGGTAAATAGTGTTAATTTAAATATCACAATTTAACACTTTTATTGACGCTTTAAACACAAAAAATTAATTTTTATTTCGTTAGACGAATACACAGAAAATACACACTTTCAATCGACCCGAGTTGCCAGACGTTATTATTATTATTATTAATATTAATATTATTATTATTATTATTATTATTATTATTGTTATTATTATTATTATTATTATTATTATTATTATTATTATTATTATTATTATTATTATTATTATTATTATTATTATTATTATTATTATTATTATTATTATTATTATTATTATTATTATTATTATTATTATTATTATTATTATTATTATTATTATTATTATTATTATTATTATTATTATTATTATTATTGTTATTATTATTATTATTATTAGTTTTTAATATTAATATTATTATGTCTATATCCCAGGTGGAAAACAGCTGCACATAACACGTCTTTCGGGTACGCAGACGTCAAATGATGTTATTACCACAACTAACAAAGGTGGTTGTAAGATTTAGAAGATTGTCCAAAAGAATTTTGTTTAATTTGATTCTTTGGTTCCACTTCTATTGAGCTTACGATCTTATCATTTAAGTACTTTTTTTGTCATTGCAGTTTTTTTAATTAACTTCTGGGGGAATATCCTAAAAAAAGCAAGCTAACTGATTAGGATTGGTGGCTATTTCCCAAACTTAGGTATTACCTGCCTTACCCCCAGGCAAACATTACAACCGTTCTCCACTAATAAACAAACATTGTTTTTTATAAAACAAGAATAATGGGGTTAAGCCTAACAATTTTCGATTTTTCGGTCCGATTTCTTATTATTGAGTTTGCCTTAATAAGCACTAATAGTATATTGATTACTACACCGTGTTCACATTACACGATTTCTTATTATTGAGTTTGCCTTAATAAGCACTAATAGTATATTGATTAACACACCGTGTTCACATTACACAAAAATGGCTTGCTCTTTCAAAGACTGTTCAGTTAGAGACATCAATGAGCGTCTTATTTCTTGTTTTATTTGTTATAATTTTATTTTCAAAATACATTGTGTTGTGAATACGCCGTTCAACACCGAGATCCAGGGCTGTCATGTCACATTGGTGTATTAGTTTGATGACACTTTCTTTAAAGTTAGTAGCGAACTTATCAGCTGTCTCATTTACAAAATTTAATTTTATGTGCTCATCTATACTATTGGATTTTTTCCTCGTTATGTTGTTAATTAATTGCCAATTTCCTCGTATGATATTTTTATTTTTTACAAACTGATTGAATATGTAGTCGTTTCTGTCTTTATTAATTTGTTTGTTTAGTTTATTGTTGAAACTTTTGTATATAATTTGATTTAATTTTATATTCTTAATTTTTGACCATTTTTATACAATTTGGATTGTAGTAAATGTTCGGAAAGCCATGGATATGGTTTACGCTTTTTGTGTTCTCTTACAGTGGTTTTATTTTTTTCATATATTTTATTAAAAATGTCGCATATGTTTTTGAAAAGCTCAGCTGAGTTCTGTGATATATTTGAAATTTCTTGGCAACTTTAATTTGTCAATTGTCTATTTATTTTAAAATTATTTAGCTTGTATTTCGTTGCACCCTGTATATTTTGAATTGTTTCCGTTTCATCTATGCATCCGAAAATTGCGTGGTGATCAGAGATAGCTGTGGTTATTATGCTCGAACGTGCCTCTCTTTTTTTAAGTTCATCTTCTCTGGTCGCTTTTGAAACCATACATCTCATTCCATTAGCTGAGGGAATGCTCAGATATTTCGATGTTGTGGCACTTTTTTTATTATATCGATGTTTATATCTCCCAACCATACGCACTTTCAATCGACCCGAGTTGCCAGACGTTGTTATTATTATTATTATTATTATTATTATTATTATTATTATTATTATTATTATTATTATTATTATTATTATTATTATTATTATTATTATTGTTATTATTATTATTATTATTATTATTATTATTATTATTATTATTATTATTATTATTATTCTTGTTATTATTATTATTATAATTTTTTAATTTAATATTATTATGTCTATATCCCAGGTGGAAAACTGCTGCACATAACACGTCTTTCAGGTACGCAGACGTCAAATGATGTTATTACCACAACTAACAAAGGTGGTTGTAAGATTTAGAAGATTGTCCAAAAGAATTTTGTTTAATTTGATTCTTTGGTTCCACTTCTATTGAGCTTACGATCTTATCACTTAAGTACTTTTTTTTCATTGCAGTTTTTTAATTAACTTCTGGGGGAATATCCTAAAAAAAGCAAGCTAACTGATTAGGATTGGTGGCTATTTCCCAATCTTAGGTATTACCTGCCTTACCCCCAGGCAAACATTACAACCGTTCTCCACTAATAAACAAACATTGTCTTTATAAAACAAGAATAATGGGGTTAAGCCTAACAATTTTCGATTTTTCGGTCCGATTTCTTATTATTGAGTTTGCCTTAATAAGCACTAATAGTATATTTATTAACACACCGTATTCACATTACACAAAAATGGCTTGCTCTTTCAAAGACTGTTCAGTTAGAGACATCAATGAGCGTCTTATTTCTTGTTTTATTTGTTATAATTTTATTTTCAAAATACATTGTGTTGTGAATACGCCGTTCAACACAGAGATCCAGGGTTGTTATGTCACATTGGTGTATTAGTTTGATGACACTTTCTTTAAAGTTAGTAGCGAACTTATCAGCTGTCTCATTTACAAAATTTAATTTTATGTGCTCATCTATACTATTGGATTTTTTCCCCGTTATGTTGTTAATTAATTGCCAATTTCCTCGTATGATATTTTTATTTTTTACAAACTGATTGAATAGATATGACATCATTTAGTTTTTTGATACTGTTGGAATATTCACAGATCTAGGGGTTTTAGTACGTTCTCTGAAAACAAATTATTTTACTAAGGCACCATCGGGCCAAAACGAGTTATTGACAATAGTATTTAATATTTTGTGAGGCACATTTATTTTAAAAGAAGAAATTTCACGTCGTTGAGAGGAACTAAATTTGAATACATTTATATCGTTATCTGACAGATCGGTTATTTTAGATTTCACGTAGTTACGAATAGCATCAGTTGAAGTATTTGGGTGCAGCCTAGATAAAAATACAGTTTTACGAGGTGCAACAACAATTAACTGATTAGAAAGCGGTTGAATAAAGTCTTCATTTAGAGCAACTGAAGGGTTTAAATGTGTATCATTTACTACGATAGTAGGTGGGTTATGAGTATTTTTTGCAAATGACGTTGATGGGGTTTTATTCTCATTAGTGCAAGAACTAACGTTCGGTGCAGGAACAGCCGGATGTGAGTCACTACTGCATTGAGTATAGTTCTCAGAAGAGGGGTTAACCACAGTAGGAGAATTTAAACTTATTAAGTTATCAGGTCCTGAATTAGTGCATCCAAGAGTACTAACAACGCTAGCGGACTTTTTCCTTTTTGGAGAAACGTCTAAAAATTCAAAGGTATTAACCATTTTTTCAATTCTATCGAAATTTTGTGATACAGAGTTAAAACTTTTTTTAAGATTTAGAATTTCAGCTTTAGTGTCCTTAAAAAGACTATGGAAATTTATCTCTAAATCCCTACAATCCAAACAGGACCAGCGGAGTCCTTTAGATTTTTCAGTGATAAAATCGAATTGTCTGCCATTAAAACCAGCGCATTTCAGATGCATATAGTTATCACATAAATAACATGTGATAAGACGTTTAGTAACGTTTTTAATATTGCAATCCTTATAAGAGCAAGCCATTATCAACAGTTAAAAATAGAAATATAAGTATTAGCTTTAGGTGTAAACGACAGAGTTTAAAGTAGAACTGTGTGAACGGTATTGTTTTTTGTAATTTAATAAGTGCCTGAAAGTATGCTCAGGAAGAACGAAATTTAGTAGGACGTAACACAAGACGAATAAAGCACAAACGTCAAAGTAAAACAAAAACAAAGCTTCGAAGAACAAAGCAAACAAAAATGAAAAATAAAGTCTATGGATGAATAAACACAAAAATTAGATTTTGCGAAAACACTTTAAAACACAAGTTTAATCAAAAACTTCACTTTCTTCAGATTTTCATTTATATATTTAATAAAATTAACACTAAAAAACACTCAAAAATGCACAATTAACCGAGCAAATTTATTTTTTATAAGTTTAGTTTTGGAGACGGCACAAAAGCACTTGTAATCAAGACAGAGTTGCCAGAATAATGATGGGGGTTAAGCCTATATATATATATATATATATAGTAGATTGATTACTACACCGTGTTCAACTCATAGAGAAAAATACCAAAGAAGAATAAAATGGTTGTTGAAATCTCAACTCTCCACATAAAACAAGAGATCATGGATCTCTGGATGGCGAAAACAAAAACCAGAGATTGCGGTTGGAGATACGTTTAGGTGAAAATGGATGTATATGCCCGCAAAATTTAAAAAACGGCATTGTATTAATAAACAAGTAAAAAAGCTGTAAGTTCGACCGGGCCGAACTTTTAATACCCTCCACCATTTGGTACAAATTTGGCAATTTCCAAAAAATTATTATTATTATTATTATTATTATTATTATTATTATTATTGTTATTATTATTATTATTATTATTATTGTTATTATTATTATTATTATTATTATTATTATTATTATTATTGTTATTATTATTATTAGTTTTTAATATTAATATTATTATGTCTATATCCCAGGTGGAAAACAGCTGCACATAACACGTCTTTCGGGTACGCAGACGTCAAATGATGTTATTACCACAACTAACAAAGGTGGTTGTAAGATTTAGAAGATTGTCCAAAAGAATTTTGTTTAATTTGATTCTTTGGTTCCACTTCTATTGAGCTTACGATCTTATCATTTAAGTACTTTTTTGTCATTGCAGTTTTTTTAATTAACTTCTGGGGGAATATCCTAAAAAAAGCAAGCTAACTGATTAGGATTGGTGGCTATTTCTCAAACTTAGGTATTACCTGCCTTACCCCCAGGCAAACATTACAACCGTTCTCCACTAATAAACAAACATTGTTTCTATAAAACAAGAATAATGGGGTTAAGCCTAACAATTTTCGATTTTTCGGTCCGATTTCTTATTATTGAGTTCGCTTTAATAAGCACTAATAGTATATTGATTACTACACCGTGTTCACATTACACGATTTCTTATTATTGAGTTTGCCTTAATAAGCACTAATAGCATATTGATTACTACACCGTGTTCACATTACACAAAAATGGCTTGCTCTTTCAAAGACTGTTCAGCTAGAGACATCAATGCGCGTCTTATTTCTTGTTTTATTTGTTATAATTTTATTTTCAAAATACATTGTGTTGTGAATACGCCGTTCAACACCGAGATCCAGGGCTGTCATGTCACATTGGTGTATTAGTTTGATGACACTTTCTTTAAAGTTAGTAGCGAACTTATCAGCTGTCTCATTTACAAAATTTAATTTTATGTGCTCATCTATACTATTGGATTTTTTCCTCGTTATGTTGTTAATTAATTGCCAATTTCCTCGTATGATATTTTTATTTTTTACAAACTGATTGAATATGTAGTCGTTTCTGTCTTTATTAATTTGTTTGTTTAGTTTATTGTTGAAACTTTTGTATATAATTTGATTTAATTTTATATTCTTAATTTTTGACCATTTTTATACAATTTGGATTGTAGTAAATGTTCGGAAAGCCATGGATATGGTTTACGCTTTTTGTGTTCTCTTACAGTGGTTTTATTTTTTTCATATATTTTATTAAAAATGTCGCATATGTTTTTGAAAAGCTCAGCTGAGTTCTGGGATATATTTGAAATTTCTTGGCAACTTTAATTTGTCAATTGTCTATTTATTTTAAAATTATTTAGCTTGTATTTCGTTGCACCCTGTATATTTTGAATTGTTTCCGTTTCATCTATGCATCCGAAAATTGCGTGGTGATCAGAGATAGCTGTGGTTATTATGCTCGAACGTGCCTCTCTTTTTTTAAGTTCATCTTCTCTGGTCGCTTTTGAAACCATACATCTCATTCCATTAGCTGAGGGAATGCTCAGATATTTCGATGTTGTGGCACTTTTTTTATTATATCGATGTTTATATCTCCCAACCATACGCACTTTCAATCGACCCGAGTTGCCAGACGTTGTTATTATTATTATTATTATTATTATTATTATTATTATTATTATTATTATTATTATTATTATTATTATTATTATTATTATTATTATTATTATTATTATTATTATTATTATTATTATTATTATTATTATTATTATTATTATTATTATTATTATTATTATTATTATTATTATTATTATTATTATAATTTTTTAATTTAATATTATTATGTCTATATCCCAGGTGGAAAACTGCTGCACATAACACGTCTTTCAGGTACGCAGACGTCAAATGATGTTATTACCACAACTAACAAAGGTGGTTGTAAGATTTAGAAGATTGTCCAAAAGAATTTTGTTTAATTTGATTCTTTGGTTCCACTTCTATTGAGCTTACGATCTTATCACTTAAGTACTTTTTTTTCATTGCAGTTTTTTAATTAACTTCTGGGGGAATATCCTAAAAAAAGCAAGCTAACTGATTAGGATTGGTGGCTATTTCCCAATCTTAGGTATTACCTGCCTTACCCCCAGGCAAACATTACAACCGTTCTCCACTAATAAACAAACATTGTCTTTATAAAACAAGAATAATGGGGTTAAGCCTAACAATTTTCGATTTTTCGGTCCGATTTCTTATTATTGAGTTTGCCTTAATAAGCACTAATAGTATATTTATTAACACACCGTATTCACATTACACAAAAATGGCTTGCTCTTTCAAAGACTGTTCAGTTAGAGACATCAATGAGCGTCTTATTTCTTGTTTTATTTGTTATAATTTTATTTTCAAAATACATTGTGTTGTGAATACGCCGTTCAACACAGAGATCCAGGGTTGTTATGTCACATTGGTGTATTAGTTTGATGACACTTTCTTTAAAGTTAGTAGCGAACTTATCAGCTGTCTCATTTACAAAATTTAATTTTATGTGCTCATCTATACTATTGGATTTTTTCCCCGTTATGTTGTTAATTAATTGCCAATTTCCTCGTATGATATTTTTATTTTTTACAAACTGATTGAATATGTAGTCGTTTCTGGCTTATATATATATATATATATATATATATATATATATATATATATATATATATATATATATATATATATATATATATATATATATATATATATATATATATATATATATATATACATATATATATATATATATATATATATACATATATATATATATATATATATATATATATATATATATATATATATATATACATATATATATATATATATATATATATATATATATATATATATATATATATATATATATATATATATATATAGTATATTGATTACTACACCGTGTTCAACTTATAGAGAAAAATACCAAAGAAGAATAAAATGGTTGTTGAAATCTCAACTCTCCACATAAAACAAGAGATCATGTATCTCTGGATGGCGAAAACAAAAACCAGAGAATGCGGTTGGAGATACGTTTAGGTGAAAATGGATGTATATGCCCGCAAAATTTAAAAAACGGCATTGTATTAATAAACAAGTAAAAAAGCTGTAAGTTCGACCGGGCCGAACTTTTATTACCCTCCACCATTTGGTACAAATTTGGCAATTTCCAAAAAATAAAACCCGTTTAAAATTTTGTTAAAATCATAAAAATACCGAATGCTTATACGACGACGTGGGCCTGCATAAGCAACTTTTGTCATAAATTATTACAATATTTAAATGCGAAACTCGAAGAGAAATCTGTTTATAATGTAGCTAAAATCATCAAAATACCGAATATGGGGGTACCGTTATATGGGGGCTATACGAAGACGTGGACCTGCACAGACAATTTTCTGGCATGGGCTGAAGTATCCATTACGAACTTCACATGAGAAATTTGAAACAATCCCTGTAAATAATGTCGCTAAAATCTATATGAAGACGTGGACCTACATGGTACATTTTTTGACTTTGAATGCAGTATCCATTACGAACTTCAAATACCAAATTTGAAACGATTCCGGTAAACAATGTCGCTAAAATCATGAAAATACCGAATATCGGGGGTACCGTTATATGGGGGCTATATGAAGTCGTGGACCTATATGGACCTATATATATATATATATATATATATATATATATATATATATATATATATATAGGCACTAATAGTATATTGATTACTACACCGTGTTCAACTTATAGAGAAAAATACCAAAGAAGAATAAAATGGTTGTTGAAATCTCAACTCTCCACATAAAACAAGAGATCATGTATCTCTGGATGGCGAAAACAAAAACCAGAGAATGCGGTTGGAGATACGTTTAGGTGAAAATGGATGTATATGCCCGCAAAATTTAAAAAACGGCATTGTATTAATAAACAAGTAAAAAAGCTGTAAGTTCGACCGGGCCGAACTTTTATTACCCTCCACCATTTGGTACAAATTTGGCAATTTCCAAAAAATAAAACCCGTTTAAAATTCTGTTAAAATCATAAAAATACCGAATGCTTATACGACGACGTGGGCCTGCATAAGCAACTTTTGTCATAAATTATTACAATATTTAAATGCGAAACTCGAAGAGAAATCTGTTTATAATGTAGCTAAAATCATCAAAATACCGAATATGGGGGTACCGTTATATGGGGGCTATACGAAGACGTGGACCTGCACAGACAATTTTCTGGCATGGGCTGAAGTATCCATTACGAACTTCACATGAGAAATTTGAAACAATCCCTGTAAATAATGTCTCTAAAATCTATATGAAGACGTGGACCTACATGGCACATTTTTTGACTTTGAATGCAGTATCCATTACGAACTTCAAATACCAAATTTGAAACGATTCCGGTAAACAATATCGCTAAAATCATGAAAATACCGAATATCGGGGGTACCGTTATATGGGGGCTATATGAAGTCGTGGACCTATATGGCTCATTTTTTGATTTAGGATGTAATATCCACTACGAACTTCAAATACCATGTTTGAAACGATTCCGGTAAACAATGTCGCTAAAATCATCAAAATACCGAATATCGGGGGGTACCGTTATATGGGGGCTACACGAAGACGTGGACCTGCACAGATAATTTTCTGTCTTAGGCTGTAGTATCCGTTACGAACTTCAAATGCCAAATTTGAAATAATTGCGGTGAATAATGTCGCTAAAATCATCAAAATACCGAATATCGGGAGGTACCGTTATATGGGGGCTATATGATAACTTGGACCTACATGGCCCATTTACGAACTTAACCTGCCTACTGGGAAAATATACATGTGTGCAAAATTTTAGCCTTCTATCTCAATTTGTTCGAAAGATAGCGTGATTACAACAGACAGACAGACGGACAGACAGACAGACGGACAGACAGACAGACAGACACACAGACAGACAGACGGACATGGCTAAATCGTCTTAGAATTATACATATACTTATATATATATACTTTGTTGGGTCTGACATGAGTATTTCGAGGAGTTACAAACGGAATGACAAAATTAATATACCCTCCATAGTATGGTGAAGGGTATAAAACACGTCAGATTTAGAATATATAACAACAACAAATTAAATTTGTGTAAAATATATTGGGTTCCTATAAAGAGATATAATAAAAACCTGCGATTCTAAAACAAATTAACAGAAAGTTAAATTGAAATAAAATAAAAACATTAGAAAAATTAAATCTTAAAACGTGGCTTATACTGAGAAGTGATAAATAACTTTATTGAAATTAATATGAATTACCCGAAAATCAAAAGTATGCATAGTTAGGGGATTTTATTGTTTTGCATTTATGACATCTCCACTCGGTCTTTTTCGTGTGGCTCATGCAAATATACGTGCTCTCAGAGAGAGAAGAGCAGGGTGAAAAATGATACGACCGGTTGAAATGGTAGCAACGAACATGGAAAATACATTTCAGAGAATCATTAACCCCAAATATTTTTATTTGTCACTTCGATTGAAGACATTATGAATATCCCACTGATTTATATGTGTCGTCGTCTACGTACCTAAATTGTTTCTTGCTTTGCACCAGTTAGCTTAAAATATATTTGAATGGATTTTGAATTAGAACATACCTTGAATTAAAGTATTCATATATATATATAGGCACTCATAGTATATTGATTTCTTACACCGTGTTCAACTTCAATTGGAAACCTGTGGTGGGAGATGTCTCGACTTATAATCCAGAAAAAATTGTATTATCACTAATAGTAAAATTTTTCCTCCCACCATAACAGATAACCTAAAAGTAACGATGCACGATTCCGAGCAAGGCCCCCGCACTAAAGCATTTTATAAGCAACAATGGCAACTATTGGAATCCAAATCGGGGTCTTCCTGCGCAAAGAAAGCTCGGACAAGCTTGCCAAAACCCCCACCTATAGTCCTAGAAACTATCGTTTTGTCGTCCGATGATGATGTCCCAACTACACCACCTCGTAGGGCTCGTGACTGCCCAAACACTCCCTCTCCTGTGGTATCACCAATGTCAGTTGGGGACGACATAGGTAGCCTATCCCCAACTCTAGGTCGCGGCATTTTTTTGGGCAGGGATCTACCCCCCACACCAGGGCGAAACATACCACTATCCACGTCGCCAAGATATGCTCCAGATTCCGATTCGGACATAGAGCGGAACCAACCCCGGGTTAACCATCGGTTGGAACAGTTGAGGAGTCCGAAAGTACCGACCGTGTCGAGTGTTGTGGTAATACCCCCTTCGCCACCGAACTGCAATACAGATGTCCCATTTGAATGCAGAGAGACTCTTCCCGACGATATAATGCACGAGTTGCAGTCGTGTTTGCGGGAAGCTCTACGGCGTGCGGTACCCCACCAACAGTACAAACGCATTTTTATGATTAGGGGACAGAGGCTGCGAGTTCAGGTCAACAGGCAAGGAAAAGTTTTCGTGGCGATGCGTTAACCGAATGGGGGGAGGTAGTGTGACGACGAAAGTCGGTACCCTCGTTTTCGTCCCAACCAATGTTATTATTCTTGTTATGTTTGTTGTTATTTTTGTTAAAAATGAATTATTGATTAAATATGAATTCCCCATTTAATTTGCTGCCCTCGTTGATTTTTTTCCCGCCTGATCGATTGGCCCTCATTGTTGTTTATATGTTTTGTGACATCAAAACAACATACCGTTAGGACAATGCATTTCGTCGACGACCAAAACAAGCAACAACAACAAACCTGCGTAGTTGAATTGAATGCGTCGCTGACTAGAAAAAAAAACAAGTAGCAACAACAAGCCGGAGTGTTTGAGTTGGATGTGTCGCTGACTAGAAAAAAACAAGCAGCGGCAGAAGGGCTGTGCTAGAATGGAATGCGTTGCTCATTTGAAATAATAACAAGCAGCAACAACATAATTCGGCAAAGTGATGCTGATAGTAAGTCGGTGATGATATGTTGCTGTTTGTTACAGAAGGGGATCAGGACAATAGTATAAAAGAGGAAAGTGATTGACGGATGGGGATCAGTTGTTTTATCAAAGTGGCAAAGGTGACAAGTACGTGAAAGTCCAAAACGAACCAAGACCCAGCGAAGCAGTTTCTTTCCTTAGGTGAGTCAGAGTAGTGCAAGTCCCCAAAAAAAACCCTTGAAGAATTCGTATCCCTTGGGTTCTCGGTATTATAGGTTAACCCTTGAAGAGTTCGTATCCCTTGGGTTCTCGGTATATTAAACAAACCCCTTGAAGAGTTCGTATCCCTTCGGTTCTCGGTATCATAGGTTAACCCTTGAAGAGTTCGTATCCCTTGGGTTCTCGGTTTTTAGCAATAACCCTTGAAGAGTTCGTATCTCTTGGGTTCTCGGTATATTAGACAAAACCCTTGCAGAGTTCGTATCCCTTGGGTTCTCGGTATTATAGGTTAACCCTTGAAGAGTTCGTATCCCTTGGGTTCTCGGTTTTTAGCAATAACCCTTGAAGAGTTCGTATCTCTTGGGTTCTCGGTATATTAGACAAAACCCTTGAAGAGTTCGTATCCCTTGGGTTCTCGGTATTATAGGTTAACCCTTGAAGAGTTCGTATCCCTTAGGTTCTCGGTTTTTAGCAATAACCCTTGAAGAGTTCGTATCCCTTGCGTTCTCGGATTTTTAGGTTAACCCTTGAAGAGCTCGTATCCCTTGGGTTCTCGGTATTTTAGACAAAACCCTTGAAGAGTTCGTATCCCTTGGGTTCTCGGTATTTTAAGTAAACCCTTGAAGAGTTCGTATCCCTTGGGTTCTCGGTATTTTAGAGTAAATCCTTGAAGAGTTCGTATCCCTTGGGTCTCTCGGTATTTTATTTTCACCCTTGAAGAGTTCGTACCCCTTGGGTTTTCTCGGTTGTCAGCTATAGCGTAGGATGTTCAGGGCCTAGGATTTCCCGCTCTCTTTTCCCGCTGTAGAACCACTCAAAGGATCAGCTAGGAAAAGGGGTAACTTTTAACCACGAAATTGGAGGGCAGGTCTCTACCCGCAGGAAGCGATCGGTGAAATTAACCAAGTCACCGCCGGAAACAGAGGATATACCCAGCCAAATGTGGATCTGAGAATCGGGTGAACTTATCCAGGTCACCTACGAGAGAACGAAGTTACCGGAGCAGTTGGTGAACCTTGCCAGGTCACTCCAAATCACGGAAAGAGGCCAGATTTGCTAGCTTTAAATACTTTTACTGACATAATAATACACGAACTCTCAAAAACGATTCTAATAAAGACCAAACTGAATTAAAAACTCAACAAAACTGTGTCATATCTCTCTCAGTCTCGATTTGTACAAATTTCTGTGACACCCTGGCATCCGAGAACTCATCCCAGCAACCGGAGGAAACTTGTGTCGTTACAGTGGCGCCCGAGCAGGGACCTGAGAGAGTATAACCGGTCAAGAAGATTAGTTTGAGAGTTCGTTTGTTAATCTAAAAATGCCGCCCACCTTACGTGTTTCCTGGGCCTATACCCTTCGCCGAGAGGACCTTTTATCCTATCTGGAAGAATTTGGATGTCCTATTTCCGGAACGGTAGACGAACTACGACGACGTTTTGCTCTCTTATTATCCGAGGAGCACGATGAAGCATGTCGGGAGCGGCTTATGGAGTTACAAGAACGACATGAAAAGCCCTCTACCAGCCAGGAAACTAAATTTTTCACTCCTGTAAAGACCACCGGTGTTTCGCTCACCGTACCCACTGTCTCTACTATTGGGGGTAGTAGTCCGGGGAAGGTGGATCGAACTGAATCCGCCCCAAATACTAGTGCACCGAATCCATTATCTAATCAGGCGGGTTTAGCTACCCACGCAGGCGGAACAGACAGGGACTCCCGGGCACTAGCAGATCAGGTAATGGAATGTCTCATACCATCGTATGAGACATTCCATTTCCTCTCATCGCTGAGGAAAATTCAATCGCCACGGACTCTGGACATCCGGAATCAAAGACGGTAAGTGAACCGGTAGCTGGCGATCAGGACAGAATATGTACATTCTTAGAAAACGAGCTACAAAGTTTCAGTGAGATTCATGGACCTTCAACCGTTGCCACTCATCGTATCACCATGAAAGACGAGAGACCTTTTAAAGCTCGTTATGCCCCTCGAAATCCTGCCACGCAAGCCATAATCGATGGAAAAATCAATGAACTCCTTTCCCTGGGATATATCAAGCCCTCCCACAGTCCTTATAGCTCTCCTATTAACCTTGCACAAAAGAAAAACGGAACATGGAGATTATGCATCGATTTCCGTCAGTTGAACTGTAGGTCCGAGCCAGATGCATATCCGTTGCCCCGCATCGACTCAATTTTAAATCGCCTAAGAGAGGCTAAGTACATTAGCAGCCTGGACCTAAAGGATGGGTATTGGCAAATCCCGCTGGACGCAGAAAGTAGAAAATACACGGCGTTTACTGTCGCAGGACGAGGGTTGTACCAATGGCGAGTGATGCCTTTTGGGCTGCACTCTGCACCGGCTACCTTCCAGCGAGCTCTGGATAGTGTCATTGGACCTGAGATGGAACCCCACGCATTTGCATATCTGGACAATATAGTCGTCATTGGAAAAACGTTAGAAGAGCACCTAATGAACCTGAAGGAAGTATTTCGGCGCTTAAGGGAAGTCCGTTTGCGCATAAATCCGGAGAAGTGTGAGTTCTTCAAACAGGAGACGAAATATTTAGGTCATGTCATCAGTGGTGAGGGTATTCATACGGACCCGGACAAAGTAACCGCTATCGAGGGGATGATGGCGCCAACCACGCTCAAAGAGCGGCGCCGGTTTCTGGAAGTAGTATCATGGTACCGATGATTCATACCGGACTTTGCTACTCTAGCACAACCTCTCACCTCATTATTGAAGAAGGGGAAGCATTGGAAGTGGACTGAAAATCAGCAAACGGTATTTGAGGTTTTAAAAGCCAGACTTACACAGGCGCCCATATTGGCCTGTCCAGACTTTGCACGTAAGTTCACTTTGCAAACGGATGCCAGTGATTACGGTCTTGGAGCAGTTCTTTCCCAGTTGTTTGATGAGGGAGAGCGGGTAATCGCATACGCAAGTCGCACACTTAATGGAGCCGAGAAAAATTATTCCGCCACAGAAAAAGAATGTTTGGCTATAGTATGGGGTATTAGGAAAATGCGACAGTATTTGGAGGGCTACAGTTTTCAGGTCATTACCGACCACCTCGCTTTGAAGTGGCTTAACTCTATTGACAACCCTACTGGCAGGCTAGCCCGTTGGGCCCTAGAATTGTAACAATATACGTTTACGGTGGAATACCGAAGAGGGGGCCTGAATGTAGTAGCCGATGCCCTGTCTCGTCATCCAATAGAATCTTTGCAGCGAGCGGTAGAAGATTCTGTTACGCAATGCTCTTGGTTTAAGAGTAAATTCGACGCTGTTACCACAGACCCTAAGAAATTTCCAGATTTTTCCATTGTGGGTTCGCAACTTTACCGGCATATACGGAGAACTACTAACGATGACGATGATACCCCCTGGAAGTTATGTGTCCCTTCCTATCTGAGGGATAGAGTCCTACGTAAAAACCATACGCAGCCAGCAGCCGGACATTTGGGGATACGCAAAACAATCCATAGGATATCTGAACGCTATTATTGGTCCGGCATGGTCCGGGATATCACTCGATTTGTGCGAAGCTGTGAACTGTGTCAACGGTACAAACCAAGTCAAACGGCGCCAGCAGGTGAGATGCTGTAATCAGTACCCGAAGAGCCTTGGGCGACAGTATGCGCGGACTTTGTAGGTCCGATGCCGCGCACGAAACATGGCAATTGTATGCTTTTGGTATTTATCGATCGCTTTACGAAATGGATCGAGTTGGTGCCACTTCGGAAAGCCACGGCGGAAGGCGTAGTAAAGGCTTTTAGGGAGAGAATCATGGCACGATTCGGTACACCAAAAGTGTTTATTTCCGACAACGGCACACAATTCACCAGCAGAATTTTGGCGAAATACTTGGAGGAGATTGGAGTGCGTAGGCAATTTACGGCACCATATTGTCCACAAGAAAATCCTACCGAGCGAGCCAATAGGACAATCAAGACGATAATTGCTCAACTGTCCAAGAAGCACAATGAGTGGGACGAGTATCTGCCAGAAATCACGTTGGCCGTAAACACGAGCATTTCCGAATCGACAGGATATAGTGCTGCCTTTTTGGTACAGGGCCGAGAACCCCGACTACCGGGAAGTCTATTCGACGAGGTCACAACCGGCACAGGAGCTCGGTGTGTCAAGCCATCTCAAAGGGCTTCCGAACTTGAAGAAATATTCCAATTGGTAAGGAATAACTTGGCACGAGCCGGAGAAGAACAAAAGTGTAGGTACGACCTTCGCCGGCGCAATTGGAAACCTGTGGTAGGAGATCTGGTACTAGTCAAACAACACCCTTTGTCGAAAGCGGTAGAGAATTTCGCTGCTAAACTGGCTCCTAAATTTGATGGTCCTTTTAGGGTTATTAGTTTTCTGTCCCCGGTAATTGTCAAAGTTCATCTTCTGAATGGGAATAACGAGCGAACCGCCCATATCCACGATATCAAACCTTATGTCTCGACTTATAATCCAGAAAAAAATTGTATTATCACTAATAGTAAAATTTTTCCTCCCACCATAACAGATAACCTAAAAGTAACGATGCACGACTCCGAGCAAGGCCCCCGCACTAAAGCATTTTATAAGCAACAATGGCAACTATTGGAATCCAAATCGGGGTCTTCCTGCGCAAAGAAAGCTCGGACAAGCTTGCCAAAACCCCCACCTATAGTCCTAGAAACTATCGTTTTGTCGTCCGATGATGATGTCCCAACTACACCACCTCGTAGGGCTCGTGACTGTCCAAACACTCCCTCTCCCGTGGTATCACCAATGTCAGTTGGGGACGACATAGGTAGCCTATCCCCAACTCTAGGTCGCGGCATTTTTTTGGGCACGGATCTACCCCCCACACCAGGGCGAAACATACCACTATCCACGTCGCCAAGATATGCTCCAGATTCCGATTCGGACATAAAGCGGAACCAACCCCGGGTTAACCATCGGTTGGAACAGTTGAGGAGTCCGAAAGTACCGACCGTGTCGAGTGTTGTGGTAATACCTCCTTCGCCACCGAACTGCAATACAGATGTCCCATTTGAATGCAGAGAGACTCTTCCCGACGATATAATGCACGAGTTGCAGTCGTGTTTGCGGGAAGCTCTACGGCGTGCGGTACCCCACCAACAGTACAAACGCATTTTTATGATTAGGGGACAGAGGCTGCGAGTTCAGGTCAACAGGCAAGGAAAAGTTTTCGTGGCGATGCGTTAACCGAATGGGGGGAGGTAGTGTGACGACGAAGGTCGGTACCCTCGTTTTCGTCCCAACCAATGTTATTATTCTTGTTATGTTTGTTGTTATTTTTGTTAAAAATGAATTATTGATTAAATATGAAATCCCCATTTAATTTGCTGCCCTCGTTGAATTTTATCCCGCCTGATCGATTGGCCCTCATTGTTTTTTATATGTTTTGTGACATCAAAACAACATACCGTTAGGACAATGCATTTCGTCGACGACAAAAACAAGCAACAACAACAAACCTGCGTAGTTGAATTGAATGCGTCGCTGACTAGAAAAAAACAAGTAGCAACAACAAGCCGGAGTGTTTGAGTTGGATGTGTCGCTGACTAGAAAAAAACAAGCAGCGGCAGAAGGGCTGTGTTAGAATGGAATGCGTTGCTCATTTGAAATAATAACAAGCAGCAACAACATAATTCGGCAAAGTGATGCTGATAGTAAGTCGGTGATGATATGTTGCTGTTTGTTACAGAAGGGGATCAGGACAATGGTATAAAAGAGGAAAGTGATTGACGGATGGGGATCAGTTGTTTTATCAAAGTGGCAAAGGTGACAAGTGCGTGAAAGTCCAAAACGAACCAAGACCCAGCGAAGCAGTTTCTTTCCTTAGGTGAGTCAGAGTAGTGCAAGTCCCCAAAAAACCCTTGAGGAATTCGTATCCCTTGGGTTCTCGGTATTATAGGTTAACCCTTGAAGAGTTCGTATCCCTTGGGTTCTCGGTATATTAGACAAAACCCTTGAAGAGTTCGTATCCCTTCGGTTCTCGGTATCATAGGTTAACCCTTGAAGAGTTCGTATCCCTTGGGTTCTCGGTTTTTAGCAATAACCCTTGAAGAGTTCGTATCTCTTGGGTTCTCGGTATATTAGACAAAACCCTTGCAGAGTTCGTATCCCTTGGGTTCTCGGTATTTCAGAGTAAACCCTTGAAGAGTGCGTATCCCTTGGGTTTTCTCGGTTGTCAGCTATAGCGTAGGATCTTCAGGGCCTAGGATTTCCCGCTGTAGAACCACTCAAAGGATCAGCTAGGAAAAGGGGTAACTTTTAAGGGTTAAATGTTAAAAGTTACCCCTTTTCCTAGCTGATCATTTGAGTGGTTCTACAGCGGGAAATCCTAGGCCCTGAAGATCCTACGCTATAGCTGACAACCGAGAAAACCCAAGGGATACGCACTCTTCAAGGGTTTACTCTTTACTCTGAAAAACTGTGTTATATCTCTCTCAGTCTCGATGTGTACAAATTTCTGTGACACCCTGGCCTCCGAGAGCCCATCCCAGCAACCGGAGGAAACTTGTGTCGTTACAGTATAAGCCACGTTTTAAGATTTAATTTTTCTAATGTTTTTATTTTATTTCAATATATATATATATATATATATATATATATATATATATATATATATATATATATATATATATATATATATATATATATATATATATATATATAGTATATTGATTACTTACACCGTGTCCAACTTATAGAGACAAATACCAAAGAAGAATAAAATGGTTGTTGAAATCTCAACTATCCACATAAAACAAAAGATCGTGGATCTCTGGATGGCGAAAACAAAAACCAGAGAATGCGGTTGGAGATACGTTTGGGTAAAAATGGATGTATATGCCCGCAAAATTGAAAAAACGGCATTGTATTAATAAAAAACACGTCAGATTAAGATATAACAACAACAAATTAAATTTGTATAAAATATAGTGGGTTCCTATAAAGAGATATAATAAAAACCTGCGATTCTAAAAATTAAAAGAGAGTTAAATTGAAATAAAATGAAAGCATTAGAAAAATTAAATATTAAAACGTGGCTTATACTGTAACGACACAAGTTTTCTCCGGTTGCTGGGATGAGCTCTCGGAGGCCAGGGTGTCACAGAAATTTTACACATCGAGACTGAGAGAGATATAACACAGTTTTGTTGAGTTTTGGTCTTTATTAGAATCGTTTTTGAGAGTTCGTGTATTATTATATCAGTAAAAGTATTTAATGCTACCAAATCTGGCCTCTTTCCGTGATTTGGAGTGACCTGACAAAGTTCACCAACTGCTCCGGTAACTTCGTTCTCTCGTAGGTGACCTGGATAAGTTCACCCGATTCTCAGATCCACATTTGGCTGGGTATATCCTCTGTTTCCGGCGGTGACCTGGTTAAGTTCACCGATCGCTTCCTGCGGGTCGTTGTTAAAAGTTACCCCTTTTCCTAGCTGATCCTTTGAGTGGTTCTACAGCGGGAAAAGAGAGCGGGAAATCCTAGGCCCTGAAGATCCTACGCTATAGCTGACAACCGAGAAAACCCAAGGGATACGAACTCTTCAAGGGTGAAAATAAAATACCGAGAGACCCAAGGGATACGAACTCTTCAAGGGTTTACTCTAAAATACCGAGAACCCAAGGGATACGAACTCTTCAAGGGTTTACTTAAAATGCCGAGAACCCAAGGGATACAAACTCTTCAAGGGTTTTGTCTAAAATACCGAGAACCCAAGGAATACGAACTCTTCAAGGGTTAACCTAAAATACCGAGAATCCAAGGGATACGAACTCTTCAAGGGTTATTGCTAAAAACTGAGAACCCAAGGGATACGAACTCTTCAAGGGTTAACCTATAATACCGAGAACCCAAGGGATACGAACGCTGCAAGGGTTTTGTCTAATATACCGAGAACCCAAGAGATACGAACTCTTCAAGGGTTATTGCTAAAAACCGAGAACCCAAGGGATACGAACTCTTCAAGGGTTAACCTATGATACCGAGAGCCCAAGGGATACGAACTATTCAAGGGTTTTGTCTAATATACCGAGAACCCAAGGGATACCAACTCTTCAAGGGTTAACCTATAATACCGAGAACCCAAGGGATACGAATTCTTCAAGGGTTTTTTGGGGACTTGCACTACTCTGACTCACCTAAGGAAAGAAACTGCTTCGCTGGGTCTTGGTTCGTTTTGGACTTTCACGCACTTGTCACCTTTGCCACTTTGATAAAACAACTGATCCCCATCCGTCAATCACTTTCCTCTTCCATACCATTGTCCTGATCCCCTTCTGTAACAAACAGCAACCAATCATCACCGACTTACTATCAGCATCACTTTGCCGAATTATGTTGTTGCTGCTTGTTATTATTTCAAATGAGCAACGCATTCCATTCTAACACCGCCCTTCTGCCGCTGCTTGTTTTTTTCTAGTCAGCGACGTATCCAACTCAAACACTCCGGCTTGTTGTTGCTACTTGTTTTTTCTAGTCAGCGACGCATTCAATTCAACTACGCAGGTTTGTTGTTGTTGCTTGTTTTGGTCGTCGACGAAATGCATTGTCCTAACGGTATGTTGTTTTGATGTCACAAAACATATAAACAACAATGAGGGCCAATCGATCAGGCGGGAAAAATTTCAACGAGGGCAGCAAATTAAATGGGGAATTCATATTTAATCAATAATTCATTTTTAACAAAAATAACAACAAACATAACAAGAATAATAACATTGGTTGGGACGAAAACGAGGGTACCGACTTTCGTCGTCACACTACCTCCCCCATTCGGTTAACGCATCGCCACGAAAACTTTTCCTTGCCTGTTGACCTGAACTCGCAGCCTCTGTCCCCTAATCATAAAAATGCGTTTGTACTGTTGGTGGGGTACCGCACGCCGTAGAGCTTCCCGCAAACACGACTGCAACTCGTGCATTATATGGTCGGGAAGAGTCTCTCTGCATTCAAATGGGACATCTGTATTGCAGTTCGGTGGCGAAGGAGGTATTACCACAACACTCGACACGGTCGGTACTTTCGGACTCCTCAACTGTTCCAACCGATGGTTAACCCGGGGTTGGTTCCGCTCTATGTCCGAATCGGAATCTGGAGCATATCTTGGCGACGTGGATAGTGGTATGTTTCGCCCTGGTGTGGGGGGTAGATCCGTGCCCAAAAAAATGCCGCGACCTAGAGTTGGGGATAGGCTACCTATGTCGTCCCCAACTGACATTGGTAATACCACGGGAGAGGGAGTGTTTGGGCAGTCACGAGCCCTACGAGGTGGTGTAGTTGGGACATCATAATCGGACGACAAAACGATAGTTTCTAGGACTAAAGGTGGGGGTTTTGGCAAGCTTGTCCGAGCTTTCTTTGCGCAGGAAGACCCCGATTTGGATTCCAATAGTTGCCATTGTTGCTTACAAAATGCTTTAGTGCGGGGGCCTTGCTCGGAATCGTGCATCGTTATTTTTAGGTTATCTGTTATGGTGGGAGGAAAAAATTTACTATTAGTGATAATACAATTTTTTTCTGGATTATAAGTCGAGACATAAGGTTTGATATCGTGGATATGGGCGGTTCGCTCGTTATTCCCATTCAGGCCCTGTACCAAAGAGGCAGCACTATATCCTGTCGATTCGGAAATGCTCGTGTTTACGGCCAACGTGATTTCTGGCAGATACTCGTCCCACTCATTGTGCTTCTTGGACAGTTGAGCAATTATCGTCTTGATTGTCCTATTGGCTCGCTCCGTAGGATTTTCTTGTGGACAATATGGTGCCGTAAATTGCCTACGCACTCCAATCTCCTCCAAGTATTTTGCCAAAATTCTGCCGGTGAATTGTGTGCCGTTGTCGGAAATGAACACTTTTGGTGTACCGAATCGTGCCATGATTCTCTCCCTAAAAGCCTTTACTACGCCTTCTGCCGTGGCTTTCCGAAGTGGCACCAACTCGATCCATTTCGTAAAGCGATCGATATATACCAAAAGCATACAATTGCCATGTTACGTGCGCGGCATCAGACCTACAAAGTCCGCGCATACTGTCGCCCAAGGCTCTTCGGGTACTGATAACAGCATCTCACCTGCTGGCGCCGTTTGACTTGGTTTGTACCGTTGACACAGTTCACAGCTTCGCACAAATCGAGTGATATCCCGGACGATGCCGGACCAATAATAGCGTTCAGATATCCTATGAATTGTTTTGCGTATCCCCAAATGTCCGGCTGCTGGCTGCGTATGGTTCTCACGTAGGACTCTATCCCTCAGATAGGAAGGGACACATAACTTCCAGGGGGTATCATCGTCATCGTTAGTAGTTCTCCGTATATGCCGGTAAAGTTGCGAACCCACAATGGAAAAATCTGGAAATTTCTTAGGGTCTGTGGTAACAGCGTCGAATTTACTCTTAAACCAAGAGCATTGCGTAACAGAATCTTCTACCGCTCGCTGCAAAGATTCTATTGGATGACGAGACAGGGCATCGGCTACTACATTCAGGCCCCCTCTTCGGTATTCCACCGTAAACGTATATTGTTGCAATTCTAGGGCCCAACGGGCTAGCCTGCCAGTAGGGTTGTCAATAGAGTTAAGCCACTTCAAAGCGAGGTGGTCGGTAATGACCTGAAAACTGTAGCCCTCCAAATACTGTCGCATTTTCCTAATACCCCATACTATAGCCAAACATTCTTTTTCTGTGGCGGAATAATTTTTCTCGGCTCCATTAAGTGTGCGACTTGCGTATGCGATTACCCGCTCTCCCTCATCAAACAACTGGGTAAGAACTGCTCCAAGACCGTAATCACTGGCATCCGTTTGCAAAGTGAACTTACGTGCAAAGTCTGGACAGGCCAATATGGGCGCCTGTGTAAGTCTGGCTTTTAAAACCTCAAATACCGTTTGCTGATTTTCAGTCCACTTCCAATGCTTCCCCTTCTTCAATAATGAGGTGAGAGGTTGTGCTAGAGTAGCAAAGTCCGGTATGAATCTTCGGTACCATGATACTACTCCCAGAAACCGGCGCCGCTCTTTGAGCGTGGTTGGCGCCATCATCCCCTCGATAGCGGTTACTTTGTCCCGGTCCGTCTGAATACCCTCACCACTGATGACATGACCTAAATTTTTCGTTTCCTGTTTGAAGAGCTCACACTTCTCCGGATTTATGCGCAAACGGACTTCCTTTATGCGCCGAAATACTTCCTTCAGGTTCATTAGGTGCTCTTCTAACGTTTTTCCAATGACGACTATATCGTCCAGATATGCAAATGCGTGGGGTTCCATCTCAGGTCCAATGACACTATCCAGAGCTCGCTGGAAGGTAGCCGGTGCAGAGTGCAGCCCAAAAGGCATCACTCGCCATTGGTACAACCCTCGTCCTGCGGCAGTAAACGCCGTGTATTTTCTACTTTCTGCGTCCAGCGGGATTTGCCAGTACCCATCCTTTAGGTCCAGGCTGCTAATGTACTTAGCCTCTCTGAGGCGATCTAAAATTGAGTCGATGCGGGGCAACGGATATGCATCTGGCTCGGACCTACAGTTCAACTGACGGAAATCGATGCATAATCTCCATGTTCCGTTTTTCTTTTGTGCAAGGGTAATAGGAGAGCTATAAGGACTGTGGGAGGGCTTGATATATCCCAGGGAAAGGAGTTCATTGATTTTTCCATCGATTATGGCTTGCGTGGCAGGATTTCGAGGGGCATAACGAGCTTTAAAAGGTCTCTCGTCTTTCATGGTGATACGATGAGTGGCAACGGTTGAAGGTCCATGAATCTCACTGAAACTTTGTAGCTCGTTTTCTAAGAATGTACTTATTCTGTCCTGATCGCCAGCTACCGGTTCACTTACCGTCTTTGATTCCGGATGTCCAGAGTCCGTGGCGATTGAATTTTCCTCAGCGACCGAAGTAGCCAATGTTCGATGATGGTGGGTTTCCGGTGTATCGCCAAACAAGCACGTGAGACCGGCGCATGTGATTCGGGCTCTGATTTTGGATAAGAAGTCCAGCCCCAAAATTAATTCTTCCGTTGTATCTGGCATCACGAGGAAACGTAGTTTCAGCTGTCGCGTGCCGAAGATTATGTCGGCATCCACTGCCTTTTGAATATGGCGCTGGGATCCGTCAGCTAAAGTAACATTAGCGGCATAGGAAAGGGTTGTCGATCGCTGTCGGATTGTATCTCTCAGTCTTGAACTGATATAATTTCTGGTGCCCCGGTGTCGACGATGGCATCTATCTGTTTTCCGGCCAGGATTATTGTCGCCACCAGTTTTGTTGCTTCGACATGTAGTGATGTGTTTAATTGAGGGTGATGTATTTCCCCGGACCCGCTTCCCCTCGATTCTGGCGGATACTGTGGTCGTTTCCCGGCCTAGATCTGCAGCATGCTATCGTTCGAACACCTCTGCGGCCACAATCCCAGCAAAACAGAATCGGTGAGTTCTTGCACTGAGCTGCGAAATGCTGCCCACATCGCCCACATCGACGGCAAGAGTTTTTTGCATCGATGATATCCAGTTGTTCTACTGGATCCAACAATCTGTGCTGTTCCCTTACTGGGCCCGCTCCTGGAGGTAAACTTTCTAAATCCTCCGCCATTTCCAAAAGTTCTTTCAAAGTAAGAAAATCGCGACGACGGTTATACCACAGGTATTCCGGTAGGGCGTTTCGGAAGATACGTTCCAGTTTCTGATTTTCGTTATATGTTGTATGGCGCATCAGATTCTGCATACATGGTGTGTAGGATTTGAATGTTTCACGTGGCCTCTGCTTTATTTTCCTAATTTATCTTCCAACTTCTCAAAATACCGTGAAGGCAAGAAAAAATGGAGAAAGTCTTCTCGGAAAGTTTTCCAAGTGTGCCAGTGTTGATTGTTGGAACGGAACCAGATTAGGGCATTATCTCGTAATACTTCGGGCATCATTCTCGGGAGCTCGTTCATATCCACCTGGTACATGAAGGCCAACTCTTCCAGTCGCTCGATGAACTCGAGTGGTCCATGTGTACCATCGTATGAGACATTCCATTTCCGTACCTGATCTGCTAGTGCCCGGGAGTCCCTGTCTGTTCCGCCTGCGTGGGTAGCTAAACCCGCCTGATTAGATAATGGATTCGGTGCACTAGTATTTGGGGCGGATTCAGTTCGATCCACCTTCCCCGGACTACTACCCTCAATAGTAGAGACAGTGGGTACGGTGAGCGAAACACCGGTGGTCTTTACAGGAGTGAAAAATTTAGTTTCCTGGCTGGTAGAGGGCTTTTCATGTCGTTCTTGTAACTCCATAAGCCGCTCCCGACGTTCTTCATCGTGCTCCTCGGATAGTAAGAGAGCAAAACGTCGTCGTAGTTCGTCTACCGTTCCGGAAATAGGACATCCAAATTCTTCCAGATAGGATAAAAGGTCCTCTCGGCGAAGGGTATAGGCCCAGGAAACACGTAAGGTGGGCGGCATTTTTAGATTAACAAACGAACTCTCAAACTAATCTTCTTGACCGGTTATACTCTCTCAGGTCCCTGCTCGGGCGCCACTGTAACGACACAAGTTTCCTCCGGTTGCTGGGATGAGCTCTCGGAGGCCAGGGTGTCACAGAAATTTGTACAAATCGAGACTGAGAGAGATATTTGTTGAGTTTTTAATTCAGTTTGGTCTTTATTAGAATCGTTTTTGAGAGTTCGTGTATTATTATGTCAGTAAAAGTATTTAAAGCTAGCAAATCTGGCCTCTTTCCGTGATTTGGAGCGACCTGGCAAAGTTCACCAACTTCGTTCTCTCGTAGGTGACCTGGATAAGTTCACCCGATTCTCAGATCCACATTTGGCTGGGTATATCCTCTGTTTCCGGCGGTGACCTGGTTAATTTCACCGATCGCTTCCTGCGGGTAGAGACCTGCCCTCCAATTTCGTGGTTAAAAGTTACCCCTTTTCCTAGCTGATCCTTTGAGTGGTTCTACAGCGGGAAAAGAGAGCGGGAAATCCTAGGCCCTGAAGATCCTACGCTATAGCTGACAACCGAGAAAATCCAAGGGGTACGAACTCTTCAAAGGTGAAAATAAAATACCGAGAGACCCAAGGGATACGAACTCTTCAAAGGTTTACTTAAAATACCGAGAACCCAAGGGATACGAACTCTTCAAGGGTTAACCTAAAAATCCGAGAACCCAAGGGATACGAACTCTTCAAGGGTTATTGCTAAAAACCGAGAACCCAAGGGATACGAACTCTTCAAGGGTTAACCTATAATACTGAGAACCCAAGGTATACGAACTCTTCAAGGGTTTTGTCTAATATACCGAGAACTCAAGAGATACGAACTCTTCAAGCGTTATTGCTAAAAACCGAGAGCCCAAGGGATACGAACTCTTCAAGGGTTAACCTATAATACCGAGAACCCAAGGGATACGAACTCTGCAAGGGTTTTGTCTAATATACCGAGAACCCAAGAGATACGAACTCTTCAAGGGTTATTGCTAAAAACCGAAAACCCAAGGGATACGAACTCTTCAAGGGTTAACCTATGATACCGAGAACCCAAGGGATACGAACTCTTCAAGGGTTTTGTCTAATATACCGAGAACCCAAGGAATACGAACTCTTCAAGGGTTAACCTATAATACCGAGAACCCAAGGGATACGAACTCTTCAAGGGTTTTTTGGGGATTTGCACTACTCTGACTCACCTAAGGAAAGAAACTGCTTCGCTGGGTCTTGGTTCGTTTTGGACTTTCACGCACTTGTCACCTTTGCCACTTTGATAAAACAACTGATCCCCATCCGTCAATCACTTTCCTCTTCCATACCATTGTCCTGATCCCCTTCTGTAACAAACAGCAACCAATCATCACCGACTTACTATCAGCATCACTTTGCCGAATTATGTTGTTGCTGCTTGTTATTATTTCAAATGAGCAACGCATCCCATTCTAACACCGCCCTTCTGCCGCTGCTTGTTTTTTTCTAGTCAGCGACGTATCCAACTCAAACACTCCGGCTTGTTGTTGCTACTTGTTTTTTCTAGTCAGCGACGCATTCAATTCAACTACGCAGGTTTGTTGTTGTTGCTTGTTTTGGTCGTCGACGAAATGCATTGTCCTAACGGTATGTTGTTTTGATGTCACAAAACATATAAACAATCAGGCGGGAAAAATTCAACGAGGGCAGCAAATTAAATGGGGAATTCATATTTATTCAATAATTCATTTTTAACAAAAATAACAACAAACATAACAAGAATAATAACATTGGTTGGGACGAAAACGAGGGTACCGACTTTCGTCGTCACAATACTGAAGAAGTGATAAATAACTTTAATGAAATTAATATGAATTACCTGAATTACTCATTAACTTTTATATTCCTAAACATAAGATTATTGAGAAAGCATTTTGTTACGTTCTTAGTGAATACTGCAAAAATAATAAGGAAAGTACACCTTATTATAATCTGCGAAACCAACATTTCTGATGGCGAGAAATCGTTTTACGAAATAGAAGGATTCAAACCTGTTTTCTAGAATAGAGAAGGAAAGGGGGAGGGGGTATAGCTTTGTATGTGGGGAAAACTCTACAAATCAATAATATAGCCATTGAAATGATGTCAGGTGAAATTATGAAAGTGGAGATAATTGTATTAAAAGATAACTCTTTAAAGTGGAGATAATTGTATTAAAAGATAACCCGTCAGGGCCTGGTGAGAATGAGGAGCGTAGTGTTCTTAACCCATATAATACTTCGTCATCTGTCAGGATGTAAGAACCATTAAAAGTATTCTGGGTTTATTAGAAATAACTTAGTTGTCAGAAGATTAGATACTGTCAAGTTTCATACTACTGGGAAATTTATGTGCCTTCCTTTTGGAATTTACAAATGTACAAAATGCCCTGACGGCGTTCCAACATTTTAAAATCTTGCGCTAGTGAAATTTCTCACTAACAATTTTAATTTCTCCCTATCGAAAGGATATTTCTCATGCTAGTGGCAATCGAGCTTTGTTATTCCCCTGCATAAAGCAGGAAATAGGAGTGTCATCAATAATTATAGGTGTATCGCTAAATATATATATATATATATATATATATATATATATATATATATATATATATATATATATATATATATATATATATATATCAGTAAGATATTCATAAAATCCCCTAACTGTGCATACTTCTGATTTTCGGATCCTAAACTCAAAGAAAATGACAATAAAGATGAAAGCATTATCCAAGAACAAGGAAAGCGACAAAAAGAAGAACACAGTGAAGCTAGCACCAGAAAACGTGTTAAAAACATAAACACAATGCAAAACGACATCTCAGAGGTAAAGTCAGGAATGCTATATATATATATATATATATATATATATATATACATATATATATATATATATATATATATATATATAGATATATATATATATATATATATATATATATATATATATATATATATAGCATTCGTGCTCTCAGAGAGAGAAGAGCAGGGTGAAAATGATACGACCGGTTGCAATGGTAGCAACGAACATGGAAAATACATTTCCGAGAATCATTATATTTTTATTTGTCACTTACATTGAAGCCATTATGAATATCCTACTGATTTATTCAAAATCCATTCAAATATATTTTAAACTAACTGGTGCAAGCAAGAAACAATTTAGGTACGTAGACAACGACACATATAAATCAGTAGGATATTCATAATGGCTTCAATCTAAGTGACAAATAAAAATATAATGATTCTCGGAAATGTATTTTCCATGTTCGTTGCTACCATTGCAACCGGTCGTATCATTTTCACCCTGCTCTTCTCTCTCTGAGAGCACGTATATTTGCATGAGCCACACGAAAAAGACCGAGTGGAGATGTCATAAATGCAAAACAATAAAATCCCCTAACTGTGCATACTTCTGATTTTCGGATCCTAAACTCAAAGAAAATGACAATAAAGATGAAAGCATTATCCAAGAACAAGGAAAGCGACAAAAAGAAGAACACAGTGAAGCTAGCACCAGAAAACGTGTTAAAAACATAAACACAATGCAAAACGACATCTCAGAGGTAAAGTCAGGAATGCTACATATACAAAACTGTAAAAAACAACTGACTACGAGCATCACAACTATGAGTGCTAAAGTAGAGCAATAAACAGCAGATATGAGCAAATGCAATGCAATACTCACCACTCAAATACAAGATCTGCAAGAGAGTGACAAAAAGAAAACTGTGCAAATTGAGATGTGAAGCCAGAGAGTTGAGAAGCTAGAACATATATCAATAAATAATAACTTGGAAATAAGTAATGTTGTCGATATGGATATAAGAGAATTTATATCTAAAATAGCGGAAAAGACTGGAGTGAAAATAACAACAACAACATTGAAAGAACACTCAAGATACAAAAGAAGAATAAGATCATTATAGAATTTTCATCAATAAACAAACAGAGCGAAATAATGGAGAAATAAATAGGCACCGTCTTCAGTTTTCTATTTTATTAAATAAATTAATCAATAACGATAAACTTGAATTATATTGAAGAAAAAAATAAATAATTTTGATGAACCACAGACATTTCAGACCACCATACCCTTTTTGCGTGCATGGATGAATCGATAGCAAAAACAATGCAAAATACACACAGTAATAAATAATGTAATTGGTAAGTAATAAATAATGTAATTAGAAAAAGACCAAAAATGTTGATGAACTTATTAAACACATTTTTACTGATGAGCCATTGATAAATATTGCTAACAACTTTGCTAAAAAAACTTTATTCAAAATGTAAGAAACATATTGCACCAATGTGACATTATTACACTCGATACACATCGTGAAAAGATATTATCCAATTCAATGTTTCTAGAATATTCTGCATTCTGCAAATGAAGTATTTGAAATACTGACCAAATGGAAAAGTTAACATTCGCGCAAGTGATATAAAAAATAACGCAGCATTCCTCACACCAATTACTACAAAATTAATAAACCAAAGCATAGCCGCATCATAGATATCACAATTGTTCAAGCAATCTACAATCAGACCTATTTTAAATGGAGGTAACAATACTGATTATGCAAACAACAGGCCCATTTCAATCTTGCCAATAGGGGAAAAGGTTTTGGAAGAGGTAATAGTGAGAAGATTAACCGGGTTTTTAACAAAATATGAAATAATTAATAAAAACGAATATGTATTCCAAAAGCACAAAAACATCGACTCCTATGACTTTTCTCTAACCATATAAATAAAAATCCGAGCCAACAACAAAACTGCCTCGCTTTATTTATTGACTTTAGTAAAGCTACCGACATGTTATCACATGGAAAAATAGTACAAGTACTTGAAAAAAGTGGAATACGAGGTCACACTTTGAAATGGTTCCAAGACTATATTAAATGCAAGTCTTTCAGTATTAAAATTGATAAAACAAGCAGCAGTGAAGTACAACTACGTACGGAGTCCCAAAGGGTTCAAAATTGGGCCCAATACTGTATCTCATATATACAAACGAAATTACTCAAAATATACATCGAAGTAGATCATTAACATATGCAGATGATACTGCCATAATAGTCACACACAAAGACATAAAAGAAGCAACCTTGACAATGCCACATGAATTTAATATAGTTACCAAAAGTTGCCACGATAATGAAACAAAGGAAATAAGATTTTGACCGATCTTATATTTCGGAATATAAAAGTTAATGAGTAATTCAGGTAATTCATATTAATTTCAATAAAGTTATTTATCACTTCTTCAGTATAAGCCACGTTTTAAGATTTAATTTTTCTAATGTTTTTATTTTATTTCAATTTATCTTTCTTTTAATTTGTTTTAGAATCGCAGGTTTTTATTATATTTCTTTATAGGAACCCAATATATTTTATACAAATTTAATTTGTTGTTGTTATATATTCTAAATCTGACGTGTTTTTTATTAATACAATGGCGATGTTTCAATTTTGCGGGCACATACATCCATTTTTACGCAAACGTATCTACAACCGCATTCTCTGGTTTTTGTTTTCGCCATCCAGATATCCACGATCTCTTGTTTTATGCGGAGAGTTGAGATTTCAACAACCATTTTATTCTTCTTTGGTATTTTTCTCTATAAGTTGAACACGGTGTAGTAATAAATATGCTATTAGTGCCTACATATGTATATGTATATATATATATATATATATATATATATATATATATATATATATATATATATATATATATATATATATATATATATATATATATATATATATATATATATATATATATATATATATATATATATACATATACATATACATATGTAGGCACTAATAGTATATTGATTACTACACCGTTTACCTTCTACTAAGGCTGAAATCGATGAATTAAAAAAAAGTTTTAATTTAGCTTTTAAAATTTTTTTTTCTAATTTTCTATCTAATTGAGCAAGAAATTGTGGAATGCTGTTGCTAGGAGGACGATATATTAGTAATACAATTAAAGAGTTATCTTTTGATACAATTATCTCCACTTTCATAATTTCTGCTGACATCATTTCATCGGCTATATTATTGAATTGTAGAGTTTTCCCCACATACAAAGCTATACCCCCTCCCTTTCCTTTTCTATTCAAGAAAACAGGTTGGAATCCTTCTATTTCGTAAAACGAATTCTCGCCATCAGAAATGTTGGTTTCGCAGATTAAAATGAGGTGTACTTTACTTATTATTTTTGCAGTATTCACTAAGAACGTAACAAAATGCTTTCTCAATAATCTTATGTTTAGGAATATAAAAGTTAATGAGTAATTCAGGTAATTCATATTAATTTCAATAAAGTTATTTATCACTTCTTCAGTATAAGCCACGTTTTGAGATTTAATTTTTCTAATGTTATTTTATTTCAATATAACTTTCTTTGAATGTTTTAGAATCGCAAGTTTTTATTATATCTCTTTATAGGAACCCAATATATTTAATACAAATTTAATTTGTTGTTGTTATATATTCTAAATCTGATGTATTTTTATACCCTCCACCTTGGAAAGGAGGGTATATTAACATTGTCATTCCGTTTGTAACATCCTTAAATATTCGTCGTAGACCCCATAAAGTATATATATTCATAATCAGCATAAAATTCTAAGTCGATGTCCGTCTGTCTGCCTGTCTGTTGAAATCACGATACAGCCCACATTATTTGACGTAGAGCGCCAAAATTTAGCAGAGCAATTGGTATTGTGTCTAGGATGGTTGGTATTGAAAATGAGATATATCGGTCCACGTTCTGGTATAGTCCCCATATAACGGTACCTCCCGATATTCGTTATTTTGATGATTTATGCCACATTTCTTCACGGATTTGTCTGAAAATTGGTATTTGTAGGTCATAACGGGTCCCTGTACGTGTGGCAAAACATTGCATGTATAGGTCCGCGTTTTGGTATAGCCCCCATATAAAGGTACCTCCCGATATTCGGTATTTTAATGGTTTTTGCCACATTTTTTCACTGATTTGTCTAAAAATTGGTATTTGTGAGTCATAATGGGTCCTAGTTCGTGTGGCGAAACATTGTGTGTATAGGTCCACGTTTTGGTATAGTCGCCATATAACGGTACCTCCCAATATTCGGTATTTTGATGATTTTTGACACATTTTTTTACGAATTTCTCTGAAAATTTGGTAGTTGTAGATTATAATGGGTCCTAGTTCGTACGGCGAGTCATTGTAATTATAGGTCCACGGTTTGGTATAGCCCCCATATAACGGTATCTCCCGATATTCGGTAATTTGATGATTTTTGCCAAATTTTTTTCATGTATTTGTCTGAAAATGTGTATTTGTAGGTCATAATGGGTTCTAGCTCCGGTGGCTAAACATTGCATGTATGGGACCATGATTTGGTATAGCCCCCATATAATGGTACCTCCCGATATTCGGTATTTTGATGGTTTTTGCCATATTTTTTTACTGATTTGTCTAAAAATTGGTATTTGTGAGTCATAATGGGTCCTAGATCGTGTGGCGAAAGATTGTATGTATAGGTCCACGTTTTGGTATAGTCCCCATATAACGGTACCTCCCAATATTCGGTATTTTGATGATTTTTGACACATTTTTTACGAATTTCTCTGAAAATTTGGTAGTTGTAGATCATAATGGGTCCCAGTTCGTATGGCGAGTCATTGTAATTATAGGTCCACGGTTTGGTTTAGCCCCCATATAACGGTACCTCCCGATATTCGGTAATTTGATGATTTTTGCCACATTTTTTCACGTATTTGTCTGAAAATTGGTATTTGTAGTTCATAATGGGTTCTAGCTTCGTTGGCGAAACCTTGCATGTGTAGGTCCATGATTTGGTATAGCCCCCATATAACGGTACCCTCCGATATTCGGTATTTTTATGGTTTTTGCTACATTTCTTCTAATGTTTCCTTTTCGTGTTAGATATGTTATTTATTTCCATGTTCATCTCTATAGCCTTTTGCTCCAGTCTCTCAACTCTTTGACTAAGTTTATCCACCTGCACTCCTCTCTCTCTATCTTTCGTTTGCAAGTCGAGAATTTGTGATGTTATTGTTGCAATATTTTTGTTCATGTCAGCTGTGTTCTGTTCACGTTTTGTCCTCATCGTTGTTATACTTGTTGTGAGTTGTTTAATGCAGTTTTGTATGTCTAACATACCTGCCTCTAATCTTGAGATATCTCTATCATGTTTGCTACATACCGATGTTGTTGTAACATTTGTCTCTTTGAACCGTTTGCTGCTATTCTCCTCCTCCTTCTCACTCCTAAATAGTTTGCTTGTGCTTTGCTCTTGTTTATCATTCTGATTCGTGTTTGAGTCAGTGAACACAAACGATAAATGTGCAGAGTTCGGCGAATTTGCTCTACATCTATGGCATCTCCACTTAGTTTTTCTCATTTGTATGTACTTTCGGAGAGAGAAGAACATGGAGAGAAAAGATAATACCGATTTCAAAGATAACATTGTACGACATTTTATATTAAAAAAAAGAAAAGTATCTCGGGTAGCAAAAATAATTAACTGGTAAATGTTTTTCCACTGATAAATGGTAAAATGAACGGCCTCAGTAAAACTTTACTGGTTGTGCTCATAGTTTGTCCGATCAACTTATTGGTTACAGCGATAATAATAATAATAATTATGTACTTTTTTATAGTAGAAGATTTTCTAAAAGAATTTAATTTTTATTTAATATACATATATATATATATATATATATATATATATATATATATATATATATATATATATATATATAGATATATATATATATACATATATATATATATATATATATACATATACATATACATATACATATGTAGGCACTAATAGTATATTGATTACTACACCGTTTACCTTCTACTAAGGCTGAAATCGATGAATTAAAAAAAAGTTTTAATTTAGCTTTTAAAAAATTTGAAAAATTGGTTAACAGATTTGAATTATCTGATGGTTCTCCAAAGAGGAAAAAAGCTTAAATTCTCCGATTTCGCCAAATCCTCCACCTATGCTACTTCGTTCATGTTAAACAAAAGCATAACAAGTGTAAAATGATGAAAATATTGTAGCAAATATGTAGCAAAACCATAAAAATACCGAATATCGGAGGGTACCGTTATATGGGGGCTATACCAAATCATGGACCTACACATGCAAGGTTTCGCCAACGAAGCTAGAACCCATTATGAACTACAAATACCAATTTTCAGACAAATACGTGAAAAAATGTGGCAAAAATCATCAAATTACCGAATATCGGGAGGTACCGTTATATGGGGGCTAAACCAAACCGTGGACCTATAATTACAATGACTCGCCATACGAACTGGGACCCATTATGATCTACAACTACCAAATTTTCAGAGAAATTCGTAAAAAATGTGTCAAAAATCATCAAAATACCGAATATTGGGAGGTACCGTTATATGGGGACTATACCAAAACGTGGACCTATACATACAATGTTTCGCCACACGATCTAGGACCCATTATGACTCACAAATACCAATTTTTAGACAAATCAGTAAAAAAATGTGGCAAAAACCATCAAAATACCGAATATCGGGAGGTACCTTTATATGGGGGCTATACCAAAACGCGGACCTATACATGCAATGTTTTGCCCCACGTACAGGGACCCGTTATGACCTACAAATACCAATTTTCAGACAAATCCGTGAAGAAATGTGGCATAAATCATCTAAATAACGAATATCGGGAGGTACCGTTATATGGGGACTATACCAGAACGTGGACCGATATATCTCATTTTCAATACCAAACCATCCTAGACACAATACCAATTGCTCTGCTAAATTTTGGCGCTCTATGTCAAATAATGTGGGCTGTATCGTGATTTCAACAGACAGACAGACAGACGGACATCGACTTAGAATTTTATGCTGATTATGAATATATATACTTTATGGGGTCTACGACGAATATTTAAGGATGTTACAAACGGAATGACAATGTTAATATACCCTCCTTTCCAAGGTGGAGGGTATAAAAATACATCAGATTTAGAATATATAACAACAACAAATTAAATTTGTATAAAATATATTGGGTTCCTATAAAGAGATATAATAAAAACTTGCGATTCTAAAACATTCAAAGAAAGTTATATTGAAATAAAATAACATTAGAAAAATTAAATCTCAAAACGTGGCTTATACTGAAGAAGTGATAAATAACTTTATTGAAATTAATATGAATTACCTGAATTACTCATTAACTTTTATATTCCTAAACATAAGATTATTGAGAAAGCATTTTGTTACGTTCTTAGTGAATACTGCAAAAATAATAAGTAAAGTACACCTCATTTTAATCTGCGAAACCAACATTCTGATGGCGAGAATTCGTTTTACGAAATAGAAGGATTCCAACCTGTTTTCTTGAATAGAGAAGGAAAGGGAGGGGGTATAGCTTTGTATGTGGGGAAAACTCTACAATTCAATAATATAGCCGTTGAAATGATGTCAGCAGAAATTATGAAAGTGGAGATAATTGTATCAAAAGATAACTCTTTAATTGTATTACTAATATATCGTCCTCCTAGCAACAGCATTCCACAATTTCTTACTCAATTAGATAGAAAAGTAAGTGAAATCAGCAAGAAAAATAAAATCATATGGTTGGGAGATATAAACATCGATATAATAAAAAAGTGCCACAACATCGAAATATCTGAGCATTCTCTCAGCTAATGGAATGAGATGTATTAACCACAGCTATCTCTGATCACCACGCAATTTTCGGATGCATAGATGAAACGGAAACAATTC
Source organism: Musca domestica (assembly GCF_030504385.1). NCBI lineage: Eukaryota > Metazoa > Arthropoda > Insecta > Diptera > Muscidae > Musca > Musca domestica. Next base: position 1,171,074 of record NW_026712133.1, on the reverse strand, counting down.
AAAATATACAGGGTGCAACGAAATATAAGCTAAATAATTTTGAAATAAATAGACAATTGAAAAATGTGAGTTGCCAAGAAATTTTAAATATATCCCAGAACTCAGCTGAGCTTTTCAAAAACATATGCGACATTTTTAATAAAATATATGAAAAAAAAAAAAAAATAAAACCACTGTAAGAGAAAACAAAATGCGTAAACCATACCCATGACTTTCGAAACATTTACTTCAAAAATTAAGAATATAAAATTAAATCAAATTATATAAAAAATTTCAAAAATAAACTAAACAAACAAATTAATAAAGCCAGAAACGACTACATATTCAATCAGTTTGCAAAAAAATAAAAATATCATACGAGGAAATTGGCAATTAATTAACAACATAACGGGGAAAAAATCCAATAGTATAGATGAGCACATAAAATTAAATTTTGTAAATGAGACAGCTGATAAGTTCGCTACTAACTTTAAAGAAAATGTCATTAAACTAATACACCAATGTGACATAACAGCCCTGGATCTCGGCGTTGAACGGCGTATTCACAACACAATGTATTTTGAAAATACAACAGAAATCGAAGTGATCACCATATTGAAAACACTAAACGTGAGAAAAAATCCAGACATTGACAACATTAGGTCGGTTGACATTAAAAATAATGCTGATGTTATGACTCCAGTTATAACTAAATTAATAAATTCTACCATATGGGGGTCTTCTATACCAGTAGAACTAAAATATAAGGTTACCAGTTGTAAGTAAACAAATCACATTCATGTTAGGTTGGGATATACGTTTTTTGAAGATATGTATACCCTTACAGACAAGCCTTATTGAAGGCTTCGGTAGGTCGAGGTAAAATGACATGAAACTTTTATCAAACCAATTGAAATCTAATAAAATATTATTAGTATTATATATTATTATTTTCTGATTATTTATTATTATTATTATTATGATATTATTAGTAATTATTAATTATTAAATTATATTATTCTTTATTATAATTATATTATTTTTTTATTATTATATTATTATTATTATTATGATTATTATTATTAGTATTATTAGTATATTATTATTATGATAGTATGAATTATCTTATTACTATTATATTAATTATATTATTTATTATATAATATTATTATTATTAAATTATTATTATTATTATTATGAGTATCTTATTACTATTATTATTATTATTAGTCTATTATTATTAATTATTGATTAATGATTATTATTATTATTATTATTAGATTATTATTATTATTATGATGATTATTATTATTACATTATTATTATTAGGATTATTATTTTTATGATTATTATTA